>NC_143524.1:38275233-38611066 GCF_031878675.1 Megascapheus bottae
CTAGGACTGTCCTCTTAAAAACTCTAAATATGCACTTCTAACTAATTACAGCTAAGTTCCACACAGGTATTCCACCTAAAATGTCAAATGTGCCATACCCTCAGCAGGTATCCTGTGCCTCATTTTTTTTCCAACATCCTGTTATTTATTTACTCACTAACATACATATGCCCACTTCAGTGGATACTTATCATAGGTCCATGCTTCATACATTTTTCAGTCCTCGTGAGAATATACTGTAGAAATTACTTATCCCCATTTAAAGGAGGGAAACAAAATTAGAGAGAGATTGAGTAATTTGATAGATAACAAGTAAGTGGTAAAGCTAGATTTCAAATCAATCAGTTTAATTCCAAATACGAAGTTTCAAAAAAAAATTACAAACCTTAAAAACGTTAGTCAGTTAGATAATCAACTCACTTTGACTTGAAAATAAAGGATGCAGTTGGGTGCCGATGGCTCACACCTGTAATCCTAGCTAATCAAGAGGCTGAGATCTGAGTATCATAGTTCAAAGTCAACCTAGGCAGGAAAGTCTGTGAGTTTCTTACCTCCAATAAACCACCAGAAAACCAGAAATGACACTGTGGCTCAAAGTGGTAGAGTTCTAGCCTTGAACAAAAAAGCTCTGACAGGTACCCAGGCACTGAGTTCAAGCCCCACAACTGATCACCCCCCCAAAAAAGGGCTGACAAAAAGGCTAAATGATCTCCAGAACTGCGTAAATCAGTCAGTTCAGCTGTTTCCAAGTAAGCACAAGAACTGGTAATTCAGCCAAACTGGTATGATACCTCACTCTTTTTTTGTTTTTGTTTGGGGGGGGGGAGTCATAGGGCTTGAACTCTGGACCTGGGCATTGTCCCTGAGCTCTTCAGCTCAAGGCTACCGCCCTACCCTTAAGCCACAGTCCCACTTCCAGTTTTCTAGAGATTAACTGGAGATAGGAGTCTCTTGGCTGGGGATGGGGGGAGGGAAATGGGGACAAAAACATGAGAAGGGGGTATCAATGTGTGAGAAGTAATACAACTTCTGTCAAACATAACTGTAACCCCTCTATACACTAAAATAAATTTTTTAAAAAAAAAAAAGAGTCTCATCGCTTTGTAGGGCCCAGGCTGGCTTTGAACTGTGATCTTCAGATTTCAGCCTCCTGAGTAGCTAGGATTACAGGAAGCCCACCGTGCCCGACTTACCTCACTTATTTTTAAACAACTTTTGCTTTTCTGCCTCATGTAACTATAATTGTTTGTTCTTTACTTTACCATTAATCAAAATACTTCCTGTTCTTCAATGTCCAACACAAGCTCTACTTTCCCCACAAATGTATTTAACTAACATCCAATATGTACTTTCTAAGGGCCAGTCTTACTAATCAACACACTAGAAGAAGGATTTATTAGTATGAGTCTCTCTTTTTCTTTTCTTTTTTTTTTTTTTTGACCAGTCCTGGGGCTTGAACTCAGGAGCCTGGGCACTGGCCTTAAGCACTTTTGCTCAAGGCTAGTGCTCTACCTTTTTAGCCACAGCACCACTTCCATTTATTTTCTTTGTATGCAGTACCCAGGAATTGAACTCAGGGAGCTTCATGCATGCTAGGCAAACATCTTTCACAAGGCCACACTTCTGACCCCATGAGTCCTATTTTATAGTTAAGAAAACTGCAGCAAAACAAATGTAAGCAAATTTACTCAGGAACATGCATTTACAAGGCAATAACAGATTCAGAATTCAAATCCAGACCACTTCTCTGGAGTCACTAGGCTTCACCTGTTTTTTTTTTGTTTGTTTTGTGTTTTTTTGCCAGTCCTGGGCTTGAGCTCAGGGCCTGAGCACTGTCCTTGGACTTTCTCAAGGCTAGAGCTCTACCACTTGAGCCTCAGCACTACTTCCAGCTTTTTTCTATGTATGTGGTACCGAGGAATCGAACCCAGGTCATCGTGCATTCTAGGCAAGCACTTTAACCACTAGGCCAAACTCCTGGCCCCTCACCTGTTTTTTTTTTTAAGAGAAGATAGCACAGAAACTTCATTCCTATCCTACTCCCTGTGGAAGCTACGAGTAATACAGAACAAAATACACAGATGTGTCTTTTTCATTTACTTTGAAAGGTACAGTTAAAAAGTCATCATCTTAGATTTTTAAAACAAGAATATTATTTACTCAAAAGTCTTAAGAAGCCAGGACATGGTGGCTCACGCCTGTATCCTAGCTACTCAGGAGGCAGAGATGTGAGGATTAAGGTTCAAAGCCAGCCCGGGAACAAAAGGACTTGAGACTCTTATCTCAATTAGCCTCTAGAAAACAGGAAATGGGACTTGGCTCAAAGTAAGGTGGTAGCCTTGAGCTGAAGAGCTCAGGGACAATGCCTAGGCCCAGGGCTAGTGCACTAGCCTTGAGCTGAAGAGCTCAGGGAGAGTGCCCAGGCCATGTTTAAGCCCCATGACCCAAAAAATAAATAGAAGTCTTAAGAATACATTCTGAATTATTATCTCTTATACAGCACCACTCAACCAGCATTTTTTTTTTGCCAGTCCTGGGCCTTGAACTCAGAGCCTGGGCACTGTCCTTGGGCTTTCTCAAGGCAAGAGCTCTACCACTTGAGCCATAGCACCATTTCTGGCTTTTTTCTATGTATGTGGTATGGGAGGAATCGAAACTTGGGTCTTCGTCCATGCTAGGCAAGCACTCTAACACTAGGCTAAACTCCTAGCCCTCAAGCAGCATTTTTAATCAATTTTAATAAATTAGTAGAAAATCATGTTGTGACTTGTATTGCACAACTTGTACTGAACCTACACTCATAGCAAGTTAGAGAAAAGGCCCACTGTCTGCAATCTCTAAGTGTATTATATGTCCCAAATCACTAAATTTGGGATATTCTAGACTCAAGCTGTTTTGCTTCTGATTCCAAAAACTAATGTACACACCTACAATAAATGAATGCAAATATTTTCAATCTATTCCATGATAAGTCAGCCATGTAAAAACACCCACACCTTACCTCTTCTGGCACGATAATTAATGGATACTTGTCCTCAGACAAAAAGTTGAAGATAACCCACACTTTAAATGCATCTTCTTCTGTAATGAGCAGGGGACTCTTTGTGAGGTTTTTCTTGACACAGAGAGTCCAACACATCCTATTAAATTCAATCTTGTCAAAGTTGTCTTGAACCTAAAAAGGAATTTTTAAATAAAGAACTATAATAAACCACTTAAAGATAAGATGTTTACAAATTAAGTACAATAGAAGAAAGTCTCCTTCTGAAGTCCATGTTAATCAGCCCAATTAACCAATAGCCATAGCCACATAGTTGTTCTATATATTACATATTCAATGGTTCAACTAAGAACACTGTATTTGGTCTGACACTGAAGTAAAAACTGCCCCTTCTCATTAACCATGCTGTTACTCACCTGTCAAATAATTTTTATCTTTTTCATGTGTATACATTATACAGACTACCAACTCTAATGTACAGAAGAAACTGAGAATGCAATTATTCAGTCTGAGCCACATACAAATACCTCATCTTTACCTATGCAAAGGCATACATTCATTTGAAAAAATTGATTGGTTGAAATTCTAAAAAAGACAATCTTATCGTTTATTCATTCATTAGTTCAGGCATTCAACGTTTCTGAAAAATCTACTCGTGTTATAAAATCAAAAACATGCTGGGAATGTGGCTTAGTGGTCGAGTGCTTGCCTAGCATGCATGAAGCCTTAGGTTTCATTCCTCAGTACCACATACACAGAAAAAGCCAGAAGTGGCACTGTGGCTCAAGTGCTAAAATACTAGCCGTGAGCAAAAGAAACTTAGGGATAGTGCCCAGACCAAGTTTGTCTCAGGACAAGAAAGGAAAGAAAGGAATAAAGGAAGAAGAGAGAGAGAGAGAGACAGAGAGACAGAGAGACAGAGAGTCAGACAGAGACAGAGACAGAGACAGAGACAGACAGACACTAGGAAAGTTTGGCCCAGCAGTAAAGTGCTTGCCTAGCATGCACAAAGACCCCAAGTTCAATTCCTCAGTACCATATACATGGCGGGGAGCCAGAAGTGGTGCTGCTGTGGCTCAAGTGGTAGAGCTCTAGCCTTGATAAAACCCAAGGACAGTGCTCAGACCCTGAGTTCAAGGCCCAGGACTGGCAAAAATAAAAAAGAAAGAGAGAAAGGGGGGGAGGGAGAGAGGAAGGGAGGAAGGAAGGAATGGAGGGAGGGAGGGAGGGAGGGAGGGAGGGAGGAAGGAAGGAAGGAAGGAAGGAAGGAAGGAAGGAAGGAAGGAAGGAAGGAAATCAGAAGTGGTGATATGACTCAACGGGCAGGATGGTCACCTTGAGCTGAAGAGCTCTGGGACAGCAGTCAGGCCCAGAGTTCAAGCCCCACAACTGACAAAAAAAAAGAGAGAGAGAGAGAGAGAGAGAGAGAACGAGAGGGAGAGGAAGGAAGGAGAGAGGGAAAAGAAAATCAAGGGCCTGAAGATGAAAGTCTGTTTCGTTTTGTTTTTTGGCAATCCTGGGCTTGACCTCAGGGCCTGAGCACTGTCCTTGAACTTTCTCAAGGCTAGAGCTCTATTACTTGAGCCTCAGCACCACTTCTGGCTTCTTTTCTATGTATGTGGTACTGACGCATCGAACCCGGGTCTTCCTGCATGCTACCAGTAGGCCTCTCGGCCCCAGAAGTCTGTTCTTAAAAAGGGCATAAGAAAAAACATATATGCAAACAGATAAATGTTAATGCTGTATATCAGTGTATAATTCAATAATTTTGTCACAAAACTAAATTTTAGACCGTAATTATTACTTTTCAGTGACAATACAAAGATATCCAACATAATACTTGCCAATATCTCCAAGGAACATAAAGATACTTAGAATTACAGTGTGACAAGTACTATAACAGAGATAAGCAAAGGACTCAGTGGGAATACTGATGGCTGATCAAACTTTTTAAGAAATTGGGAAAATTTGTAGAAGAGTGATGTATCAACAGAGCTGTGTCCTAAGGCCTTCAAAAGTCAAACAGAGACAGACACTGGTGGCTCATGCCTATAATTCTAGCTATTAAAGGGTCGGAGATTTGAGGCTCACAGTTCAAAGCTAGCTCAGGCAGAAAAGTCCATGAGATTCTTATCTCCAGTTAACCACCAGAAAACCGGGAGTAGTAATGTGGCTCAAAGTGGTAGAGCACTAGTCGAGTAAAAAAGCTCAGGGACAGCACCTAGGCCCTGAGTTAAAGCCCCACAAAAAACTCAAGGAAAAGCTTGGCATTGGTGACTCGCATCTGTAATCCTGCTCATGCACCACACACACACACACACACACACACACACACACACAAAACCGAGAGAAAAGGAAAGGTAAGAACCACACATAGAGTTCAAGCTCGAGGACTACCCCCCACCCCAAAAAGTAGCATCTTTCGTACTGTAGATTTTTTAGTAAATGCAGTATTGTACTTTTTTTAACTTATATGTTGTTTCACTATATAATCTGTACTTCTTGATATAAAAATAAACTTTTAACAAATTGCCAAGTAAAAACAGAATAGGCGAAAACATTTTTACAAGCCATAATTTTTACATAAGAGGTTAATATTCAGAAGATATGAAGGGTACTTACAACAACAAGAATCAAATTTTAAAATGAAAAAGTAAAAGAAATTCAATGAGCAGAGGTGTAGACAGGTCTCTAAAGTAGGTGTATTAATGGCCAAGAAGCAAATGAAAAGATGCTCAATACCATATGTCACTACAGATGTGCAAATTAAACTATAATGAGATATCATCTTGTACTGGTAGAGTGCTTGCCTAGCATGCACAAAGCCATGGATTTGATTCCTCGGAACCACATACACAGAAAAAAAGCCAGAAGTGGCGCTGTGACTCTAGTGGCAGAGTGCTTGCTTGAACAAAAAGTGTCCAAAGACAGTGCCCAGGCCCTGAGTTCAAGCCCCAGGATAGGCAAAGCAAAAACAAAAACAAAAAAAACAAATGTTGTTAAGGATATAGGATATATACCAGATCACTGTTGGTGGTAGGCGTATAAACCAAAACAGCTGCTATAGAAAACAGTATAGAGGTTCCTCAAAAAATTAAAAATGAAACTATCATATGATCCAGTAATCCACCTTCTAGGTAAATATCCAGAAGAACTGAAAACAGGATCTCAAAGAGACACTTGCACACCCACATTTGTTGCAGCATTATTCACAATACCAGCATGTGGAAGCAAAATGTCCAGCAAAAGATGAGTGGATGAAGTAAATGTGACGAGGTGGGGGTATAGCTCAGTGGTAGAGTGTTATCAAGTATGCACAAGACAGGAAGTCTGATCCCCAGCACAAGGAAAAGGAAAAGTGATTTACATATTAATAGAATATCACTGCCTAAAAAAACAAAAACAAAAACAGAATTCTTGTCATGTATAACATGAATCAATCTTAAGGACATTATGCTGAATGAAAGATAATCCTTAAAAATAATTTGCAAAGTGAGACAAGCACAAAAAGTCAAGTATTACATGATTTTACTTATGAAGTATCTAGAGTAATCAAATTCACTAAACAGAGAAAGAATAAATGGTTACTAAGGACTGGAGGAAATGAAAATAATTTTAATCCTCTAAGAGAAAACATTCTACAGATCTCACATAACAATGCACATATCATTTAAAAATACTGTACTATAACCTGAAATAAATACTGAGTAACTTTATGTTATCAATTTTACTTTTTTTTTGGGGGGGGGTCAATCATGGGGCTTGAACTCAGGGCCTGGATGCTATCCCTGAGCTCTTCAGCTCAAGACTGGCACTCTACCACTTGAGCCACAGCGCCACTTCAGGTTTTCTAGTGGTTAATTGGAGATATATCTCATGGATGCTTGTGCCTAGGCTGGAAAGTCAATGAGACTCTAATCTCTAATTAATCACCAAAAAAGCCAAAAGTGGAGCTGTGGCTCAAAAGATAGAGCACTAGTTTTGAGCAAAAGGAAGCTCAGGAACAGCACCTGGGCCCTAAATTTAAGCACCAAGACCAGCAAAAGAAAAAAATCAAGCTGAAGTGTAAGAGCCAAAAAAAGAAAGAAGAGTCATCTGCACTAGAATCGGGGGGGGGGGGGCAGAAGAAATGTGTATCTCCCTTACAGAGAGATATACATCTACTCAAATCCTTCCCTAAGTCCAAGCTCTGCATCTGCCATAGATCATACGAAATGATGGATTCTTTCAAAATGGAAAACCACATTTTGTTCACATTTGAATCCTCTCTGCCTAGTACTTAGGGTAATTTATTTGCTCATTCATTCATTCATTCATTCATTTAACTTGTTATAATTGTGCCAGCCATTGTACTGAAAGTGAACAGTGAGCAGGCATAATCCACACCCTCCAGAGGCAGAATCAGCTACCAACCAATTCGGCCACCCACATGCTGAAAACCTTCATATAAGGACTACACAGGAAAAGTGTACACAGGATGTGATGAGAACTCCGCTGGATGGTTCTGGCTAGCTCTGGGAAGGGTGTGGCACTACCTGAGGAAACCTCCCTAAGGAAGTGCCAGTCACCCTCAGACCAGAGGGTGACCAAGAGCTAGCTGCATGCTATGGTAAAGGAGATGACAGCAGATGAAACAGTATGTCTGAAGGCTTGAGACAGGAAACAACTTGGTATGAAGAAAAGAAGGAAGATCTATGTTGTTACACGGAAACAACCCAAATAACCGTCAGGTGATGAATGTGTAAACAAAACAGGGTATATTCGTAACAGAATGTAGCGTGGCTATATAAAGGAATAAAGAACTAAGAGCAAGAAGCTAGACATAAAAGTCTCTTATTCTATGACTCCAGTAACAGAAAATCCAAAACAAGCAATCCATGGACAGAAAGTTAAATACTGCTTGCCTAGAGGTACAGGAAACAGTATGGCTGCTAATAGGTATGGGATATCTTTAGAAGTGAATGGTGAGAGGCCGGGAGTTTGGCCTAGTGGTAGAGTGCTTGCCTAGCATGCACGATGACCCGGGTTCGATTCCTCGGTACCACATACATAGAAAAAAGCTGGAAGTGGTGCTGAGGCTCAAGTGGTAGAGCTCTAGCCTTGAGAAAGTCCAAGGACAGTGCTCAGGCCCTGAGTTCAAGCCCAGGACTGGCCAAAAAAAAAAAAAGAAGTGGTGAAAATCTTCTGAAACTGTTTATGATGATGACCATACAAAATAGTAACTATAGTAAGTACAGGTTCAATATGTAAATTGTATATGTAAATTATACATTAGCAATGCTATTGTTTCAAAAAATGATATTCCTTTAAACAACAGTGCTCTTACATTATACTGTTGCTGGGCCAAAGTGTTCAGCAGTATAAAGTCATCTGTGGCTTATCGCTCAGAACAGACAGTCCTCTATAGCACCTCAATATAGTAAAACAAACAAACAAAATAACTTCTGGGTATAATGTGGTCATTGTGTCAAATTAAAACTACATAACTTTCAAGTTATATAATACAATGAAAGGTAAGTAAAAACAGTCCAAAAGAATATGCAAAAGGGACCAGGAGTTTGGTCTAGTGGTCAAAGTGCTTGCCTAGCATACATGAAGACTCCGGTTCGATTCCTCGGTACCACATACATAGAAAAAAAAAAAGCTGGAAGTGGTGCTGAGGCTCAAGTGGTAGAGCTCTAGCCTTGAGAAAGACCAAGGACAGTGCTCAGGCCCTGAGCTCAAGCCCAGGACTGGCAAAAATAAAAAAAAAAAATAAAAAGAATATGCAAAAGCATGGCTTGAGTGCTGAGCATGTGCTCAGTGATGGTTATTAGCTGCACAGTTAAGTGCTTTGAGAGCTGAAAGCAGTCATTAAATCAAAGAAACTTGAAACCATGTTTAATGCAAGAAATTAACTATCACATAAACACCGAACATGGCAAGAAAACACACAATAAGGGGGAAAAAGTATAAATGACAAACTGGAAGAACAGAATACAACTGGGGAAACACATTGAGTTGATATGCTTGCTTCTGTTTTTCTTACGTGTGTATGCATATTTCCAAACACAAAACAACAACAAAGTAATCTGTTAGAAAGCAGAGTGTCTCCAATTTGAATGTTATATTGCCAATGGATTACTGGTTTTAATTTTATAGCCGAGATCAATCCATAACAGTCAAGGAAACAACTGATGATTTGGACAAGTCAGCCTAACTAACCACTAAATCTAATGAGGTTGCCTCATGAACATACTGAAATAAAACCTAATAGATGTAAATAGTAAAGGGAAAAAAGAAAGGGGAAAAAAATTGCCACTTCTTCAATATGTATACATATATATATATATATATATATATATATGTATGTATGGATATTTTGCCAGCCCTGGGCTTGAGCTCAGGGCCTGAGCACTGTTCTTGGTCTTTCTCAGGGCTAGGGCTCTACCACTTGAGCCTCAGCACCACTTCCGGCTTTTTTCTATGTATGTGTTACTGAGGAATTGAACTCGGGTCTTCGTGCGTGGTAGGCAAGCACACTACCTACCACTAGGCCAAACTCCCGGCCCTACTTCTTCAATTATTCACCACCCGATAATTCAAGTATATCTCTCACCTTCCATCCACTAAGAAAAAAAGCCCATAAGTTTCTTCAGAGATGCTTACCAATTTCTACTTTTTTTACGTTTTTTTTTTTGCCAGTCATGGGGTTTGAACTCAGGGCCTAAGCACTGTCCCTGGGCTTTCTCAAGGCTAGTGGTCTGTCACTTGAGCCACAGCACCACTTCTGGTTTTTTCGGGGTATGTGGTACCAAAGAATTGAACCAGGGTCTTCATGCATGCTAGGCAAGCACTCTACCACTAGACCAAACTCCCGGCCATACTTTTTTACTTTAGAAAGAACTTAAGAAAAAGGTTAAGAGGGGATGAGAAATATTTGGTAGAAAAATAATAGTTACGTCAATCATTTCAAGTTTCAAGAAATCTAAAAGAAAACATATCATTGTGAAGAACATCAAGAATGATTATCAGTAAGTAAACAGAAATAACAGTAAAAATTACTTTTTGGAAAGCAAGCTTTAATATAATGTATCTCTTGATACTATCCCTCTCAGATGAATACTTCCAGGCAAAGGCAAAAGATTCTATGGCAACATGGGGGGAAAAAACTGTCCAGATGGAACACTGGACACTAATAACAGAAGACTATCATTTTAAAACACTATAAAAGACCCTAAAAGAATGGGATAGGAATTGGTAACTTCATCTCTGGCTTCAGTCAGTATTTCCTCTCTATATTCAAAGAAGGAAAAAAGGGACCGGGAGTGTGACCTAGTGGTAGAGTTCTTGCCTAGCATGCACAAAGACCAGGGTTTGATTCCTCAGTACCACAATACATAGAAAAAGCTGAAAGTGGTGCTGTGGCTTACGTGGTAAGGCACTAACCTTGAGGAATGCCCAAAGACAGTCTCCAAGCCCCAGGCAAAAAAAAGAAAAAGTAATAATTTGGAAAGGGAGTAAATTAATATCTCAAGACTATATAGTTTTAGAAAAAGAACAGCAAGTGAGAAGTTAAAAAGTTTAGGTTCCAAATCTACCCCTTATTAGCTAGGCCAGGTTAGGTTCCATTTCCTCCTAAGTGAAATTAAAGTAACTCCTGCTTGCCTCACAGGATCAACATGAGGACCAAATCAGGTAGTTCATATGTGTGTGGGGTGGGGTGGGAGTTACAATTGGGTGGGGGGGAGTCATGGGGCTTGAACTGGCCTGGGTGCTGACCCTGAGCTCTTCAGCTCAAGGCTACCACCCTACTCTTGAGCCAAGCCCCAGTTTCCTTTTGTAGAGGTTAATTGGAGATAAGAGTCTCAGGTCCTTTTGTGCCCAGGCTGGCTTTGAACCTAGATCCTCAGATCTCAGCCTCCTAAGTAGCTAGGATTACAGGCGTGAGCCACACACCCAGCTTACAGTGTTTAATCATTATGTCATATTTCCTTTACACAACTAATGGTAATCTCCAAATACTAAGTTAACATTCTTCAGCCACTACTGGTATTTTTTTTTTTGCCAGTACTGGGGCTTGAACCCAGGGCCTTGGCACTGTCCTTGGGCTTTCCTCAAGGTTAATGCTTTACCACTTGAGCTACAGCACCACTTCCCACTTTTGTATGTATGTAGTGCTGAGAAATCAAATCTGCTAGGCAAGCATTCAATCGCTAGGACAAATTCCCAACCCGCTACTGGTATTTTTTTAACCAAATTTCAAAATAAAGCATTAATCTTTGCTAAATTTAAACTCACACCCTGGGAACTGGTTGCTTTACTTGAATTACAAGCCTGGCATAATTCCATTCAAGGTGTTCAAGCAACAATAAACAAGAGTACACCGTTTCACCACATCCTCACTTCATGAATAAGTTTTTCTCCAAATTTAGTGGCTCATTTTGGACTTCCATAATAAATACAATTACATTTGTTTCCCCAATTAAAAAATTTTTAAATATCAATATACTCAGAAAACACATAAAATTTTAAATTCATGATGTCTAAATATGTATCATACCAAGAACAAAATGCAGTAGAATGGTTACAGTACAGTGTTTTAAATGATACATGCATTGTGTTGTTTTTTTTTTTTGGCCAGTCATGGGCTTGAGCTCAGGGCCTGAGCACTGTCCTTGGGCTTTCTCAAGGCTAGAGCTCTACCACTTGAGCCTCAGCACCATTTCTGGCTTTTTTCTATGTATGTGGTACCGAGGAATTGAACACGGGTCTTCGTGCATGCTAGGCAAGCACTCTACCACTAGGCCAAACTCCCGGCCCCGATACATGCATTGTTATATAAGAGATCTGTAGAATGTTTTCTCTTATAGGACTGAAACTATTTTCATTTCCTCCCAGTCCCTGGTAACCATTTATTCTTTCTCTGTTTAGTGAATTTGATTACTCTAGATCTTCATAAGTAAAATCATGTAGTATTTGACTTTTCTCACTTAGCATAATATCTTTAAGGATCATCTTTCACTCAATATAATATCCTTAAGATTAATTTATGTTAGCTGGGCAGGTGGCTCAAGCCTATAATCCTAGCTACTTAGTAGGCTGAGATCTGAGGATCAAGGTTCGAAGCCAGCCTAGGCACAAAAGGACCTGCGATTCTTATCTCCAATTAACCTCTAGAAAACGGAAGTGGGTTTGGCTCAAGGGTAGGGTGGTAGCCTTGAGCTGAAGAGCTCAGGGACAGCACCTAGGCCAAGTTCAAGCCCCATGACCCATAAAAATAAAAAAAGATTGCTTCATGTTATACATGAGCCACCTCACTCAGCCGAGTACAATTTTGTCCAGACAATATCCCTTCCTTTACTTTTCCCTCATCTGCACATGTATTGTATTTGATTTTTTTTATTGTAAATTTATTTTATTTTTTATGCCAGTCCTGGGGCTTGAACTCTGAGCTTCTTCTGCTCATGGCTAGCCAGAACCACTTTACCCAAAGCACCATTTTCAGCTTTTCCTGTATAGTTTACTGGAAATAAGGGAGATAAGAGTCTCATGGACAGGACTGAGGATGTGCTTAGTGGTAGAGAGCTTGCCTTGCATGCATGAAGCCCTGGGTTCGATTCCTCAGTACTACATAAACAGTAAAGGCTGGAAAGTAGAGCTATGGCTCAAGTGATAGAGTGGTAACTTTGAACAAAAAGGAGCTGAGGGACAGTGCACCAGACAGTTCAAGCCCCAAGACTAGCAGCCAAAAACAAAGAGTCTTATGGACTTTGCTGCCTGAGCTGTCTTCAAACCATGATCCTCAGATCTCAGCCTCTTGAACTGATTTAGGCATGATCCACTGGCACAAAGTTTCATTTGTAATTTTTAATGATTCAACCCAAGGCAAAAACTAAATGTGACACAAATGTCAATAGGATATAGTTGGCTTCCAATTACATGATATATTTTTGTTTTGTTTTGTTTTGTTGATTGTGGGGCTTGAACTCAGAGCATGTGCTCTGTCTCTGAGCTCAGGCTCTAGCCTCATGCTCTTGCTTAGCCACTCAACTCTAAGACTGGTGCCCTACCACTTGAGCCACACCTCTACTCCCTCATTTTTGCTGGTTAATTGGAGAAAAGAGTCTCTCAGATTTGTTTGCCCACTGGTTTCTTTTTTTCTTTTATTTTTTTGGTCCATGGTAGAGCTTTAACTCATGGCCTAGGCATTGTCCTTGAACTCATTTGCTCAAGTCTAGTGCTCTACCACTTGAGCTACAGTGCCACTTCTAGTTTTTGAGTGGAGATAATTGGAGATAAGAGTTTCATGGGGACTTTTCTGCCCTGGCTAGCTTTGAACCTCAATCCTCAGATCTCAGCCTCATGAGTAGCTAGGATTACAGGCATGACCCATAAGGATTTTTTTTTTTGGGGGGGGGGTGCCAGTCGTAGGCTTGAGCGCAGGACCTGAGCACTGTCCTTGGACTTTCTCAAGGCTAGAGCTCCACCACTTGAGCCTCAGCACCACTTCCATCTTTTTCTATGTATGTGGTACCAAGGAATCGAACCCGGGTCTTCATGCATGCTAGGTAAGCATGCTACCACTAGGCCAAACTCCTAGCCTAATGAGCCATAAGTTTTTATAGCACCCCTACTTTGACTATAACCCAGATGAAGCATCCAAATGGTACCTTGAAAACCCTAAGAAGAAAGTTGGCTATGTAATATCTACATAGTAAAGATAATTACTAGCCCCTTTAGTACTTGTATTTAATACTACCACACTAATACTTTAACAACAACTTCAAACAAACACAAAAAAATATCTTTCAGAATAAATGAAGGACCCTTAGGGCAGATAAGTACAGATTAATGAAAAACTTCAGTTCTGAATTTCATATCACCTATATGAAACAATCCAAATTTTAAAGGACAGTGGAGAAGAAGTAGAGGAAATAGCTCCAATCTCTCATTCTTTCTCATTTATATTTTTATGGTGTGAGCTCAGCAAGTACTTTGCCACTGAAACCATGTCTCAGTCTTTCTCTGTTCTTCCTGAAACCTCACATTTCAATTCCTCAATGAACTCACCAACAAAAAGTCCTGGAATGGATTTGATGATAGACAGACAGACAGGTATCACATATATATAGATTTCAATACATCAATATATATTTGTATATCAAGGATACATATCACACATCAATTAAACATAGTTGTAAGGGAGAAAAAATTAGAATCATACCTTTTCCAAAATGAACTTGTTTAAATATGGCATGTACCCCTGATTGGAAACAGGCCCTTCATCATCATCCCTAAAGTGTTCTTCAAGGGCAACAGGGTCATGTGGAACCTTCAGCACCGTACACAAGTTGTGGGAAAGGACCTAAGGAAGATAAAGAATATTTTAAGGGTAGTGAACAAAATAACTGCTCCCTATCCAGGATAGAGAAAGATGAAAGCTGAGCGTGGTGGCTCATACCTGTAATCCTAGATACTCAGGAGGTGGAGATCTGAGGATTGTGGTTCAAAGCCAGCCCAGGCAAGAGTCTGTAAGATTCTTATCTCCAATTAGCCACCAGAAAACCAGAAGTGGCACTGTTGCTCAAGGGCTAGGGTGGTAGGCGTGAGCTGAAGAACTCAGGGACAGCACCCAGGCCCAGAGTTCTAAGTCCCTTGACCGACAGATAAAGGGAGAGAGAAAGATGAAAACTAAGCTAGGAGCCGGAAGTGGTGCTGAGGCTCAAGTGGTAGAGCTCTAGCCTTGAGAAAGTCCAAGGACAGTGCTCAGGCCCTGAGCTCAAGCCCAGGACTGGCAAAAAAAAAAAAAAAAAAGAATTAACAATCTGGGCTGTTTTAAATAAAACTTAAATCCCTTTCATTTAATTTGTGCCATTTCAACAGGTCAAATTAAAAAGTTATAGCTGTACTTACTTAACAGGGAATCTACCTCTGTGTTAAATGACAGGCTAGCATAATCCCTATTTTTCTCAATACTAAATAGTTAACTACTGGGGCTGGGAGTTTGGCCTAGCGGTAGAGTGCTTGCCTAGCATGCACGAAGACCCAGGTTCGATTCCTCGGTACCACATACATAGAAAAAAGCTGGAAGTGGTGCTGAGGCTCAAGTGGTAGAGCTCTAGCCTTGAGAAAGTCCAAGGACAGTGCTCAGGCCCTGAGCTCAAGCCCAGGACTGGCAAAAATAAATAAATAAATAGTTAACTACTTAGGAAACCACATTCATCCCAGTAAACACTTTCAACTTCATTAAGTCACTTTGTGCATACACATTTGTTAGAATTTTTTTAAGTTTAGATTTTTTAATCTATAATAGGAACATTTGCAGCCTTTTTTTTTCTAAATTAATTTTTCTTCTCAAAGCTTCATTAATATGGAGATCCTTTTCTACATGCTCTATTAGTTTTAAGGAAGTAAATTCAGTAATGGTTACAAATGAAGTAATGAAGACTTTTATCAGCTCCTACAAAGCAGGCTGTGTTTCTCAGGCAAACCCTGAGCTGTCTGGGTCATCAATATAGCACATAAAAGAGCATGGGGAGGAATCTTATGAAGAGTCCTATGCCAACAGCCAGCAAAATTATTAATGGATATATTTTTTTCTCTATTTACCTAGTAAAACCTGTATAGGAATTATCATCCTAAACAAGGTTCTGTGAGGGGCCAGGAGTTTAACCTATGGAGAACACACGTAGCCTTTCATGAATTTGCCTCTAGAGGGCCGGGAGTTTGGCCTAGTGGTAGAGTGCTTGCCTAGCGTGCACGAAGACTCCGGGTACAATTTCTTGATACCATATACATAGCAAAAAGCCAGAAATGGTGCTGTGGCTCAAGTGGTAGAGCTCTAGCCTTGAGAAAGCCCAAGTACAGTGACCAGGCCCTGAGTTCAAGGCCCAGGACTGGAAAAACAAAACAAAACAAAACAAAAGGTTCTATGAGGGTTAATTACAAGAATGTAAACTGCTTAAAAATTATAGAGTAAAGAAATGAAGTAAGCCAGCTTTTGTTCATTTAAAAATGGTGTTTTGCAGAAAACGTTTTGTTACATTGCAGATTTTAATGTATTTAATAAATGCAACATGCATATTAAGTGCAGTGTATAGTATTTAAATTAAAATGCACATATCATTAAAAAATTATAGAGTAGCATGGAAATATAAGTTATAGAAAAATAAAGAAAATATTTCTCATATCAAGCTTTATCAGACTTAGAATCATTTGGGACTTTATCAAGTAAAAACTCCCAACCACAGATTAAATTATAGTATATCTATAAAATGCTAAAGACCATGAGGAAGCTCATAATATGCTGATATAGTAAGATCTCTCTCAATACTGCTTTCTTGTTAATTACCATTCTCACTAGGGTGAGATGGGAATCTTAGTAATAGTTTTGATTTGCATTTCATTTTTGGCTGGGGATGTTGAACAAATTTCTTCATGTAACTATTAGCCATTTGTATTTCTTCATCTGGAAAATGAAAATTATGAAATCCTTTATGAATTTGCATGTCATCCTTGCTCAGGGACCATGTTAATCTGTGTATTATTTCAATTTTAGCATGTGTGCTACTGAAGTGAGCACTACATAATGGTTATTTTTATTGAAATCATGAAATGAGTTCAGGGTGATGGTTAAGTAAGAGTAACCTTTCACCCAGATGCCTCACTACAGATAAATAGATATAAAAAATGTGGTACATATATACAATGGAATTCTACATAGCCAACAGACAAGATAAAATAATGACATTCTCTGGGAACTGGATGAAACTAGAAAAAATCATGTTGAGTGAGATAAGTCAAGACCAAAGGAACAAAAGACACATGATCTTGATATGTGGATATTAGATCCAAACAGTACAAGAGCGATGTTTCAATATTGGGGTACTCGAGGTCATTGACATAATCTTGGAGATATAACTACATAGACATAAAAATCTATGATGGGACATATACTCTATAGACATAATGTTATATAGATCGACATGTATCTATAACATACAAACTCTCAGCTTAATTTTAATCTTGTTCTTAAATTTATGTGCCAATAATTGCATATAGAGATCCCATTCTTGAATATCTGTTCAACTTGACATTTGTAATATGATGTAAAAAAAAATCAATGTTAAAATCTTTCAAAAAAAACAAAACAAATAACAACAACAAAAAAAACCAAGTCAACCTTTCAGACTTTAGCCCAGATCCTTATTTTACTCAGGGTACTGAGAACCAAGTAATTAAGGCATAAAAGGACTGGAGCTCAGCTGTTCTCCAAGATGGTTGATGGTATGTTCTATTTCCCTTGCAATTTGCTTAAGTAAATAAAAAGTTACAAAAATTACCACTGTACTCAGCTTTTAAAATAATTCTGTCTGAGAATCAATGGAAGATAGGTGAAAATGTACAACAGCAGGACCCACTGGCTTGCAATGGACATTGATGAAAGTGAACCAACTCATGGGTGGAGATAAGAAGGAGGGAATGGGAGAGAATGAGGGAACAGATAACACTAAGCAAAAGTACTCATTACAAGTGGAAGGGTGCTAGCCCAGAGAAAGCTCAAGGACAGTGCCTGGGTTCAAGCCCCAAAACTAGCAAAAAAAGAAAAGAGAAAAGAAAGAATACAGGTTTGAAGAAGTACTCAAGTTAAACATCACATAATCTATGCATGTATCAGAACATTACATGGTGACCTGCAAAAAAGAAGAAGAAGGAGGAGGAGGAGGAGGAGGAGGAGGAGGAGGAGAAGGAGGAGGAGAAGGAGGAGAAGGAGGAGAAGGAGGAGAAGGAGGAGAAGAAGGAGAAGAAGAAGAAGAAGAGGAGGAGAGGAGGAGGAGGAGGTACATAAGTGGCTGCCCTCTCTCTTCCCTTGGGACCCACTTACCACATGGGTATGGGCCGAAGATACTGTTTACTGGAGATAAATTAAAAAAAAAAAAAGAATAAAAAAATTAAATTAAAAGAGAGGGTTGAGAGCATAGCCTAGTGGTAGAGTGCTCACCTAGCATGCACAAAACCCTGGGTTCGATTCCTCAGTACCACATACTGAGAAAAAGCTGAAAGTGGTGCTGGGGCTTAAGTGGCAGAGCACTAGCCTTGAGCAAAATGTGTCCAAGGACAGTGCCCAGGCCCTGAGTTCAAGCCCCAGGACTGGCAAAAAAAAAATAAAAAGAAAAAAGAAAGAAAGGAAAAGAAAAGAAAAGAGAGAGAGAAAGGAAGAAAGGAAGAAAGAAGGAAAGAGAGAGAGTGTGATTTATCAGGTGTAGAGGTTTTGGGAGCAAAGAAGTCTGATGATACAAACACAGGTGACACAAAGCTAGATTGTCTAGGTGTGTGAGAACAGATCCTGACTAAGGAGATAGAATGGGAATTTTGAGTGGGGGGGCCATACACAGCTCCTTACTCACTCTACTCTCTGTGATGACTTTCCTAAATGGCTTCATATTGCCAGTTTTCTTGTAAATTTTAGTAACTCATCATTAATGAGAAATAAATAATACAATAAAAAAGCCAAACAAAAAAAACAAAAAACAATTCTGTCTGTGTACACCAGTACTATGACTTGAACTTAGGGCCTGGGCACTGTCTCTGAGCTTCTTTGGCTCTAGGTTAGTAGACTATCACTTAAACCACACACAGCTCTACTTCCAGCTTTTTTGGTAGTGGAGATAAGAGTCTCACAGACTTTCCTGCCCAGGCTGACTTCAAACAATGATTCTCGGTCCTCACATCCTCAGATCTCAACCTCCAGAGCCAAGGATGCAGATGAGTCACTGGCCTATGACCTAAAAGATATTGAACAATAAAGATAGGAAAAGCAGAAAGAGAGAAATCGATGTCAATCTGACTAAATTGAAGGATATGCACATATGAATTACCATGGTGAAAACCCTCTGTATAATTAAAATACAATATAAATGATAGGAAAGTAAAATAGGCTATATAGGGGGTGAGTAACGGCAGGAGACGGGAAGAGCCAATGGAGAACAAATAAGGGAGGAAAAGAGGAAGGAAGGCAGGAAAAAGGGCACAAAACTTGATTATTTTATTGTTATAATTAAGGAGTTGTACAGAAGGGTTACAATTCCACGAATCAGGTAATGAGTGCAAATCTTGGACAATGTCACCCTTCCTTCACTTTCCCTCAGTTTCCCCCTCCTATCCTACCCACAAGTTGCATAGTTTTTACGTAGTTATATATTGAATGTGACTGCACTTGTTTACTCTTCCTACTTCCACTATTTCTGTGTTCCCTATTTGCACTCCCCAAAAAGAAAAAAAAAATCAACAACAAAAAACATATTTCCATTTTCTGAAATTCATTTTGATAAACAGTATTTTAGATGTTCAGAGGAGTCATGCCTTTGGGTTCCTCCCCAAAGAGTATCCTTCTTTTGTCTATTTGTTTGTATATCTGCAATTTTTTAAAGCTTAGACAGAATCTCAAGGTTTTGAAAATTAAATAGATATATAAAGAAATCAAAATTCTAATGGCCAGAATATAAACTAGCAAACAAAGAGAAAAGTTCCATAACATTATACAATAAATTGTACTTTTAGAGTAGACTCACACCATCCATCAATTTGTTTACGTCATTGTACTGGGAAAGTAGGCACCACTGCTGTTTCATAGATAAAGAAGTCAAAAATTAGAAGATGTGGGACTGGGAGTTTGGCCTAGTGGTAGAGTGCTTGCCTAGCATGCACAAAGATCAGGGTTCAATTCCTCAGTACCATATACACAGAAAACGCCAGAAGTGGTGCTGTGGCTCAAGTGGCAGAGTGCTAGCCTTGAGGAAGCGCAAGGATAGTGCTCAGGCCCTGAGAACAAGCCCCAGGACTGGGGGGAAAAGAACAGATGTGTCCCAATCAGGTTTTTTTTGTTTGTTTTTTTTTGTTTGTTTGTTTTTGCCAGTCCCAGGCTTGAGCTCAGGACCTGAGCACTGTCCTTGGATTTTTCTCAAGGCTAGAACTCTACCACTTGAGCCTCAGCAGCACTTCCAGTTTTTTCTAGGTATGTGGTACCAAGGAATTGAACCCCGGTCTTGGTGCATGCTAGACAAGCACTCTACCACTAGGCCAAACTCCCGGCCCCCAGTCAGTTTTATGTGCATGAAACTGGTCCCTCTCTCTCTCCTCTTTGGTATTCTATACATACTATAACCCTTTTCTCTCTAGGAAAACAGCCCTTCTGGGGGGTTCAATTCTCAGCATCTGGCACTGGGGGAAAATGCTCTAAGAAGCCCTGACCCTTTGTCTCCAGATGAGGAGACTGACAGAATAAGATAATACCATCAGAAAGAAATAGGATTTGATCAGTAAACAGATGTCCATAAATCACTCTAACTGGGGCTGGGAGCGTGGCCCAATGGTAGAGTGCTTGCCTAGCATGTACAAAGCCCTGGGTTTGATTTCTCAGTACCACGTACAAGTACAAAAAGCCAGAAGTATGCTGTGGCTCAAGTGATAGAGCACTAATCTTGAGAAAGCTCAAGAACAATTCCCACGCCCTGAGTTCAAGCCTCAGGACTGGCAAAATAATAGTAATAATAATAATAATAATAACAATAATAATCATCACTGGGTGCTTACAAGTTTCTTGAAAAAGCTGAATATATTCTACTTCAAATGCCTGCTCCTCCAAAGGCCATTCTTTAGCACCCACATGATTGCTAAGCAAATTTGCTCTTATTCCTTCCAGTTTAAAGAATAAGCTATTGTTACACAATAAAAGATCTATATCCATGCCAGAAACTCATCTCTCTCATGACTTCCCAACTATCTGCCATAACCTTGGCAGGGCCTTTCCTTATCAGAAATACTAATTAACTCCATGAGCTCATCTCCAGTCATCTACCATTCTGTAATTTGCCATTTGTTCTTTTAAGCATTTTTCCCTAGCTATCATGAAAATAAAATCAAAGATGTTGAACAACTAAATAATGTTTTACACACAAGACTGATTAACATGCATTCTCATACTTTCCAAAGATGCAGAGATTCTAAAAGGTGCTTGAAATATGCCCCTCCGTCATAAACCATTTCCTTTAACAGGATATGTGTAATGGACAAGATTTAATACTGAAAACATAGACAGTAAGGATTTCTATTCCAATAGACTTATCTAAACCAACACAATTACAAAATTATAACCCATAACAGGCAATCATTTTTAAAGCATGAAAATTTCTGACTGATTGATAAAACTTCAAGCTAGGTTGGGCCGAGAGTTTGGCCTAGTGATAGAGTGCTTGCCTAGCATGCATGAAGACCCAGGTTCGATTCCTCTGTAACCACATACATAGAAAAAAGCTAGAAGTACTGCTGAGGCTCAAGTGGTAGAACTCTAGCCTTGAGAAAGTCCAAGGACAGTGCTTGGGCCCTGAGCTCAAGCCCAGGACTGGTAAAAAAAAAAAAAAGAAAAGAAAAAAACTTCAAGCTAATGGCAAATTTCCAGAAAATTCTTCCTAACAATAAACCAGAATGAGTAACTTCCTACCACTGCTATGTCCTGCCTTAAGATCATTGTGTACCCAAAGTTCAGCCTCTTTTCCCAAGGAGTCATTTCTCTCTTCCTCACAACACCTTTTCTTCCTGTTCGTATCAGTCTATCCTTGACTGCTTTCTCTTAAATCATTGTTAGGGGCCAGGAGCATGGCTTAGTGGTAGAGTGCTTGCCTAGCAAACACAAAACCCTGGGCTCGATTCCTCGGTAGTACATACATAGAAAAGAAAAGCTGGAAGTGGCGCTGTGGCTCAGGTGGTAGAGTGCTAGCCTACCTAGAAAAAGCGCAAGGGCAGTGCCCAGGTCCTGAGTTCCAGCCCCAGGAGTGCCCCCCCACAACAAATCACCTTTATTCTACTCAACCTCCAAAATCTGAAAGTCATCATTAATACTGCCCCATCTTGGCAGTAGAACAATCAAGACCATCCTAGATGCTTTTACCAAGAAGCCAAGAAAAAAACCTGAGCTCCATGTATATGTCACTCAAAAAACCAGTTCACTTTCCAGCCTTATTTCTTCCCATTCCTCTGTATCAATAGTACAAATTAGAATCAAACACGCATACTCCCCAAACTACAAGTAAAGCCTATATGCTGGGATTTTGAGGAAAACCCTATCCTTAGCTCCATGTTCCATTTCTACCTAGCATAAATGCTACTTCTTTCTGTTTCTTTCACCACCTAAACCCAAGACAATCTCCTCCCACTCTGTGTTCCCAAGCACTCTGTACACTGTTACACTACCACATAGGAGTCTCTCTCCCATATGACTGTACATTTCTGCTGAGCCCCAGTGGGTCATGCCTATAATCCTAGCTACTCAGCAGGCTGAGATCTGAAGTCAGCCCAGGCAAGAAAGAAACTCTTATCTACAATTAATCAGCACAAAGCCAGAAGTAGAATTGTGGCTGAAGTTGCAAGGCACTAGATTTAAGCACAAAAGCTCAGAGCTAGCACCCAGGCCCTGAGTTCAAGCCCCAGGATGGATACAAAATAAAATCTTTAGGGCTGGTGGCCTGGTTCAAACTGTAAGCACCTGAATAGCAAGCACAATCTTCAGTGTTGAATCAAACTTTAGTATTTTCCCTCCTATTGACCCCCAAATCATTCTCTTAATATAAAAATGGAGGGGGGCAGGAGTTTAGCCTACTGGCAGAGTGCTTGCCTAGTATGCACAAAGACCCAGGTTCAATTCCTCGGTACCACATACATAGAAAAAAGCCAGAAATGGTGCTGTGGCTCAAATGGTAGAGCTCCAGCCTTGAGAAAGACCAAGGACAGTGCCCAGGCCCTGAGTTCAAGGCCCAGGACTGACAAAAAAAAAAAAAGGAGGGAGGGGTTGTGGTGTAGCTCAGTGGCAAAGCATTTCCCTAGCAAATGCAAAGTCCTAGGTTTAATCCCCAGTATCAAAAAGAAGGAGGAAGAGGAGGAGGAGGAGGAAAAACTAATGTTTTAATGACAACAATCCTTTAAAATATCCTACAATATTTCTATACTTCACAGATAAAAAGGTAAGGGTCTGGGATTCGGCTTAAATTATAAAGTGATTATTAACACTGCAGTCTCCTGTCTGTCTGGCCCACAGTGATGATTAGTCGTAGAAATAGTTCCCTTCTACCTAGTCACATCCTTCAGGAAGTCCAGGAAGGTTTTTTTGTTTTATTTTGTTTTGTTTGGACAAGGTTGGTAGAGGGAGATACTAGAGGTTGAACTTGCTTGGCTTTTTGCATTCAAGGCTGGTACTCATCACTTGAGCCATATCTCTATTTCAGACTTTTTTTTTTTTTTTTTTTTTTGCCAGTCCTGGGGCTTAATTCAGTCATGCCTGGGCACTGTCCCTGGGCTTATTTTGCTCAAGGATAACACTCCACCACTAGAGCTACAGAGCCATTTCTGGCTTTTTCTGTTTATGTGGTACTTAGGAATAGAACCCATGTATGGATTCTATGTATAGCTTCATGTATGCTAGACAAACACTCTACCACTAAACAACATTCCCAGCCTACTTCAGGATTTTTGTAATTAATTGGAAGCCTTCACCCACCCACACCGCCCAGTAAACATCTATTCAGCTCCTAACCCCCTCTCCCCCCTCTCGCCTCCTGCCATTCTGGGAATTCAACTCAGGGCCTAGGCATTATCCTTGAGCTAAAAAGCTCAAAGCTAACTATCACTTGAGCCACAGCTCCACTTTCAGCTTTTTGGTGGTTAATTGAAAATAAAAACTCTTCTGGACTTTTTTGCTTGGGCTTTGAACCATGATCCGCAGATCTCAGCCTCCTAAGTAGCTAGGATTAGAGATGTGAGCAACTAGCACCCAGCCCTATTTAGCATTTAATTTGTATTATATTTTACATGTTTGTAGGATTTCAAATACCTAACTGCAGCTCAGTGAAGGGGGACACCACCTATTTTTTCTTCTGTATCATTCATAGTGACTAGCATGGAGCTAAGAAAGAATTTCATAGGAGTAAAATGCATACAGAGAGATAAAGTCAAGGATCTAACTCAAAAGCACCTGTTGTGCAAGAGGAGTATGGCCTAGCAGTAGAGTGCTTGCCTAGCATGCACAAAGCCCTGGGCTCAACTCCTTGATATCACATACATTAAAAAAATAAATAAATAAACCTGAAGGCTCATGTCTATAATCCTAGCTACTCAAGGAGGCCAAGATCTGAGGATCACTGTTCAAAATCAGCCCAGGTACAAAAATCTGTGAGACTCTTATCCCCAATTAACCACCAAAAATCAGAAGTGGTGCTGTGGCTCTAGGGGTAGAACACTAGGCTTGAGAAAGCTCAAGGACAGTGACCAGGCCCTTAGTTCAAATTGTAAGACCCAAGCTAGCTCTGAACCACAATCCGCAGATCTCAGCATCCTGAGTAGCTAAGATTTTAAGAATGAGCTACTAGTACTGGCAAAGGATGATTTTTGGTTTTTGGTTTTGTTTTTGTGGGTTATAGGGCTTGAACTGTCCTGGGAGCTGTCCCTGAGCTCTTCAGCTCAAGGCTACCGCCCTACCCCTAGGCCTGGGTGCTGTCCCTGAGTTCTTCAGCTGGAGGCTAGTGCCCTACCCCTTAAGCCAAGCCCCACTTCAGATTTTCTAGTGATTATTTGGAGATGAGTCTCAAAGACTTTAGTACCCGGGCTGGCTTTGAACTGTGATCCTCAGATCTCAGCCTCCTGAGTAGCTAGTATTATAGGCATGAGCCACTGTACCTGGACAAAGCCCAGGACTTTAAAAAAAAAGAAGCAGAAGCAGCAGCAGCATCTGTTGTGATGCTGTCCATGGAATACATGCACCTCAACTATATGTACATCACTGGATTCTATTCTAATTGAGTCACTTTTAACAAGTCATTTTGGGAAATTTATCAACTGCCAGTCCTTTTCATGTTCGTTTGCTTGCTTGTTTGTTGTAGGGGTTTGAACTAGGGGTCTCATACTTGCTAAGCAGGTGCTCCACAACTTGACTCACTCCACCATTCTTTTTTTGTGTTGCATACTTTCAAAATAGCTTCTCACTTTATACCAGACTGGCCTGGACTATATAATCCTGTCCCTGGGACATGCCATATGCATAGTTATTGTGATTCTCCTGTAGCTTGGAACGACAAGCCACTGATTAGATGAAGTCTCCAAAATTTTTAGGCCTGAGGTAGCCTCAAAGTGTGCTCCCAGATTGTGCATCTCCCAAGAAGCTAGGATTGCAGATTTGAGTCACTGTGCCTGGCTTGTTTTATACCTGGCCTGAACCAGCCTGAACTGTGTTCCTTCCACTCAGCCTTCCCCATGATATGCATATACCATCGTGCCCAGCCACTAATTAAGACAGTCTCAAAAACGTTATGCCCACTGGCCTCAAACTACAATATTATACACATACACACACGTTTAACACCGCCCCTGCCACAACTCATTTTTGACTCCCAAGTAACTAGAATTATAGGTTATAGGTTTGCACCAACAGGCTTGGTCTGGCTGTTTTGTTTTGAGACAGGATCTCACTGTGTATCCAAGACTGGTCTAGAATTTTGGATCCTCCTGTCTTAGCCCTCAGTGCTAGTACTAAGGCATACACCACCACCATAGTTGATTTACAGAGATTTTAATAGACTCATACATGATTCTGATCTCCTGACTTCCATTGTGTGTGTGTGTACATGAGTCTTCAAGGCTAGCATGCTACCACTTGAGCCAGAACTCCACTTCTACTTTGTTGCTTTGTTTTGTTGTTTTTTATTGTTTTATTTGGCGGGGGGGGGGGGGGGGGGGGGGGGGGGGGGAGTGTGGGATGGGGGTAGTTAATTAGACATAAGAGTCTTACAGACTTTCCTGCCAGGCAAATCTCAATCTCCTAAAACACAAGGATTACAGACTTGATCTACCAGTGCCCAGCTTAATTCTATTTTTTAAGTTAGACTTTTTGTTCCTCAACAGAAACACCTTTTACCACAGGGGTTAACAGAAACATAACACCAGAGATTGGGAATGGAATATTTTATGTGAAGTTCATGAGAATTAACTACACCTTTGTATATTGTGTTTCACACAATAGGTTTTTACGGCAAATTGCTTCCTTTACAGTTGACTACTGGGCCAGCTCAATTACTTTTGTAATTACCAAAGCTAACATTTTTGAGGTTTAATGTCTACATGGGAACAGAATATAAAATATTTTCACAAGATATGGATACCAATTGCAAGGTGAAGAGTAAGAAACATTTTATTGAAAATGTATCATTAAGAAAATAGACTCAAACTACCCCACACTGTTCTTCTAAAATTTGGGTTCAATTTGATACTCACTAGAGTTGTAAGCTCTTTTTACTTCAGAAAGGGACAATTAAAAAATTTGTTGTGGCGGGGAGTTTGGCCTAGTGGTAGAGTGCTTGCCTAGCATGCATGAAGATCCAGGTTCAATTCCTTGTACCACATACATAGAAAAAAGCCAGAAGTGGTGCTATGGGTCAAGTGCTAGAGCTCTAGCCCTGAGGAAAAACCCAAGACCAGTGCTCATGCCTTGAGCCCAAACCCATAACTGGCAAAAAAAAAAAGATTGTCGCTGGACAAGGTAGCTCATGCCTGTAATCCTAGCTACTCAGGAGGCTGAGATCTAAGGATCATGGTTCAAAGCCAGCCTGGGCACTAAAGACTGTGAGACGCATCTCCAAATAATCACTAGAAAATAGGAAGAGGGGCTTGGCTCAGGGGTAGGGCAGGAGTCTTGAGCTGAAGAACTCAGGGACAACACCCAGGCCCAGAGTTCAAGCTCCATGACCCACAAAAAAAAAAAAAAAAAGTTTAGGTCTGGGACTTTGGCCTAGGGGTAGAGTGCTTGCCTAACATGCACAAAGCCCTGGGTTCAATTCCCTAGTACCACATAAACAGAAAAGGCCAGAAATGGTGCTGTGGCTCACATGGTAGTGTTGGCCTTGAGAAAGCCCAAGGACAGTGCCCAGATCCTGAATTCATGCTTCAGAACTGGCCAAAAAAAAAAAAAAAGCTTGTTTAAAGCTGTTTCTAAAACAGGATAAAAATGCAGAGCCAAAAAGCTTATTTAAAGAAATTCTAGGCACTGGCATATAATTCATAGTGCAACCATAATTGCTAAGTAAACTTAAAATAGATGTTACAAAAATATCACTAGGGTTTACTATATTTAAGAAGAAAACACTTTCTAAATAAGAGTGGCAATTTTAAGGTACACTGTGATCTCTGGAAGGAACATAAGAAACTAGAAATAATGGTCACTCTCCATGGCTAGAAACTAGTATAAGTTAAGTGTTTTGAAAATGCCCTCTTGAATGTCCTTTTCCTATGAACATTATACCACACACATACATTAACTATATAACTACATATAGTTCCCTTTTTTTTTGGTCAGTCATGGGGCTTGAACTCTGGGCTTAGGTGTTGTCCCTGAGCTCTTCAGCTCGAGGCTACTGTCCTACCCCTTGAGCCACAGCCCCACTCTGGTTTTCTAGTGGTTAATTGGAGATAAGAGTCTCACAGATTTTAGTGTCTCGGCTGGCTTTGAATCATGATCCTCTGATCTCAGCCTCCTGAGTAGCTAGGATCACAAGCATGAGTCACTTACGACTCACTGCACCTGGCTAAAGTTCCTTTTAAGTATACAGTTGCTCTACAACATGTGTATATATGAAAAATTCAAGTAGTTCCTTTTTAGAATAAAGTTATTTAAATAACCTTTTTATATCTTCTTGGAATTACATTTATTTTACAAGTAAAATGGGAGATTTACTCTTTCAGCAAGACCAATGAGATGACAAATAATATGGAAATATTTTTAAATATTAGAAGAAAATGTAATCATTGCCTCTACTTCCAATATTTTGCCCTATTTCCATTATGATTTCTGTAAAACTAATACGAGGACTAAAGTATTAATGTCTGTTTTGGATGACACATCTGTAAAGTCTCTTATGAAGCCCATTCACAAATCCCTCTCATTTAAAAACTACAACTATAGGGCTGGGATGCAGGTCAGTGGCAAAGCGCTTGCCTAGCAAGTGTTAATGTCCTGGGTTAGATGCCCCAATACCAAAAAAGAATAAACAAACAAACAAAAAAGTTAAAACCCAAACAAACAAAACTATAACAATAGACCAAAAAAAAAAAAAAACCAACCACAAACATCAATAATCAGAGAAAAACTTTGTAAATAAATAAATAAAGGGGCCTGGAAATGGCCTAGTAGTAGAGTGCTTACCTAGTATGCACGAAGACCTGAGTTCGATTCCTTTGTATCACATATAGAAAAAAGCTGGAAGTGATGCTATGGCTCAAGTAGTAGAGCTCTATCTTTGAGAAAAGTCCAAGGACAGTGCTCAGGCCCTGAGTTCAAGCCCCAGGACTGGCAGAGAAATTAAAATTTTAATGAATAAATAAATTATAGAGCCAGGCACCAGTGGCTCATGCCTATAATCCTAGCTACTCAGGTGGCTAAGATCTGAGGATTGTAGTTCAAAGCCAGTCCAAGCAGGAAAAGTCCATCAGACTCTTATCTCCAGTTAATCACAGAAAAAACAGAAAGCACTATGTCTCAAATGATAAGAGTACTAGCCTTGAGCAAAAGGTGCTCAGGGACAGCACATAGGCCCCACAACCAACAACAAAAAGGACAATACAGCTGTAATTCAGGAAAGGAGCCACAAATGTTTCAACTAGAACCAAAGACATGGAGGTCCCTTACAGCAAAGACCCACATCAAGAAAAGCGAA
Source organism: Megascapheus bottae (assembly GCF_031878675.1). Classification (NCBI taxonomy): domain Eukaryota; kingdom Metazoa; phylum Chordata; class Mammalia; order Rodentia; family Geomyidae; genus Megascapheus; species Megascapheus bottae. Next base: position 38,303,965 of record NC_143524.1, read on the forward strand.
GATCACACAGAATTTGAAAGGCAGACATAAATAAACAGTATGGTAGCTCAGCTCCAATGGCTCACACTTGTAATCTTAGCTACTCAGGAAGCTGAGAGGTGAGGATCCTGTTTAAAGCCCCCCTGGGCAGGAAAGTCCATGGGGCTCCTATCTCCAATTAATCACCTAAAAACCAGCAATGGAGCTATGGCTCAAAGTAGTAGAGCACTTGCCTTGAGTAAAATATCTCAGAAAAGCACCCAGACCCTGAATTCAACCAAAACAAAAAAGAGTATAGTAAAGAGGAATGAAGAAGTGGCTCCCCTTCCTTATTTGATTAGTCCTTTAAAAAATGGAGGACTACTAACCTTAAGTGACCTAGTTGTTTTAACAAGGAAACTGTGCCTAATGTTTCTAAGGGACATCTATTTACAGGTGGTTTTTAATAATCTTTATTCTGTAGTTTTTATTTTGATTAATTAAAAATCTTTTCAACATCAATCATTTTTTATAATTCCAAGCTTTTCTTTAAAGTTTCAAACTTTATTCAGATAGTAAACTTTTATACTATCCAAAAATGTTATTTGTTAATAAAATATATTAAATATAAATTGTTGGGTTTTTTTTTTTTCTGTGCCTGTCCTGAGGCACAGAACCTAGATGCTTTCCCTAAGCTTTTTTTTGCTCAAGGTCAGCACTCAACCAACACTTGACCCACAGCTCCACTTCTGAAGATAAGAGTCTAGAGACTTTCTTATCCAGGCTGTTTGAGTTGCTCCAGCCAGCTCACACACTATCTCCCAACAAACTTCTTTTTTGTTGTTGGTGGTGGTCATGGTGTTGAAATCTGGGCCTGGGCATTGTCCTGAGTTCTTCAGCTAAAGGCTACCACCCTTCCCCTGGAGCCTCAGCATCACTTCCTTTTCTAGTTATTAATTGGAAATAAGAGTCTCACGGACTTTAGTGCTAGGGCTTTGAACCATGATCCTCAAATCTCAGCCTCCTGAGTAACTAGGATTACAGGCATGAGCCACCGCACCCAGCTTCCCAACTTTCTAAAGTGCTATTCTGATCATAGTACTCACCCTTCAGATGATCCATTATCTACCTAACTAGCCTGGCATTCAAAACTTCCTGTGCATTAACCCCAGTCTATTTCTGTAGCTTTATCACAAGCACACACAGAAACAACAATCAAAATAAGTTATATAGATGCCACCATAAGTGCCTAATTAAGTTCTTAAAGACATCTTGTGATAATTGGTTCCCAGATCTCAGTCAATAAATACCCATTCAAAGAATGAATTAATAAAATAGACTTAATCCTCCCTCATTCCCCCATAATCATCTCTAAGCTTCCTTCAAAGTTCATTTCAAAGAAGTTTTCATATGAAGTAATCCCACCAGTCAGGTATAACCACTTCTTTCTCTAAAATCTCACACTTCTATACCTCTGTCACACGCAGAATCTTCTATCTGATCGTATTTCTGTATTTATTTTTATCATCAAACTTTAGACATAATTTTTGTTGTATTTTATTGTCAGGGTAATGTATAGAGGAGGGGTTACAGTTACATTTGTCAGGTAGATTTGTCAGGTAGTAGGAATATATTCTTTTTTTTTTTTTTTTGTCAGTCATGGGGCTTGAATTCTGGGCACTGTCCAGAGCTCTTCAACTCAAGGCTACCACTCTACCACTCTACCACTTGAGCCACAGCACCACTTCCCAGAACCATAGGACACTTGTCCATTTACCCTTCCCCCCACCACCACCACACATACACACTTTTTTTTTTTTGCTTTTGGGTTTAGTTTGTTCTCTTTCTTTCTTTTTCTGTTGGTATTGGGAATCAAACAGAAGCATACTAGGCAAGTAGTATATCACTGGGCTACATCTTCAGCCCTAAAACAGAACAATAGTCTGAATAGCATTTATACAATTTATCATATGGGGGGAAGGTCTCTAATGATTTAGTATCTTGATTTTTGCTCATCAAAATTTAAACTAAGGGGGCCGGGAGTTTGGCCTAGCATGCACAAAGACCAGGATTCAATTCCTCGTTACCACATAAATAGAAAAAAGCCGGAAGTAGTGCTGAGACTCAAGTGGTAGAGCTCTAGCCTTGAGAAAGGACAAAGACAGTGCTCAGGTCCTCAGATCAAGCCCAGGACTAGCAAAAAAAAAAAAAATTAAACTAAGGTGCTGGGAATTTGGCCTAATGGTAGAGTACTTGCCTAGCATGCATGAAGATCAAATTCCTTAGTATCACATACTTAGAAAAGCCATAAGTGGTGCTATGGCTCAAGTGGTAGAGCTCTACACTTGAAGAAAAAGCCCAAGGGCAGTGCCCTGAGTTCAAGCCGCAGGATTGGCAGAAAAAGAAAAAGAAAAAAATTTTTTAATTAAAATTCAAACTAAGGGCTAGGAATGTGGCTTATGGTAGAGTTCTTGCCTAGCATGCATGAAGCCCTGGGTTCCATTCCTCAGTACCACATAAACAGAAAAAGCCAGAACTGGTGCTGTGGCTCAAAGTAGAGAACTAGCCTTGAACAAAAAGAAGCTCAGGGACAATGCCCTGACCCTGAATTTAAGCCCCAGAACTGGTAGGGGGGAAAAATGTAGTGACAAAATTTAAATTACTTAAAGGCAAAGACTGGGGGCCAGGAGTTTGGCCTACTTCTAGAGTGCTTGCCAGGCATTCACGAAGACCAGGGTTCCATTCTTCAGTACTACATACATAGGAAAGCTGAAAATAGTGCTGTGGCTCAAATGGTAGAGGGTTGGCCTTAAGAAAAAAACCCAAGGACAGTGCTCAGACCATGAGTTCAAGCCCCAGGACTGGCAAAAAAATAAAATTAATTAATAAAAGGCAAAGATTGATATTTGCTTTTTTGTTTGTTTTGTTTTGCTTTTTTGGTTGGTCGTGGGGCTTAAACTCAAGAGCCTGGGCTCTGTCCCTGAGCTCTTTTGCTCAAAGCTAGCACTCTCCCACTTTGAGCCATAGAGCCACTTTCAATTTTCTGGCAGTTAACTGGAAATAAGTCTCACAATCTTTCCTTCTCAGAATGGCTTCAAACCATGATCCTCTGATCTCATCTTCCTGAGTAGCTAAGATTATAGGCATAAGCCACTGGTGACCAGCTGATATTTATTTCTTTTTTTCATGTTTCACTAGCATATCACACTTGGCACTAGGCAATGTCCAATTCATGGAGTGTCTACTACATTTAGTGATTGCATCCATTCTCCACATCAAAAGTTGCAAAGGTAATTTCTTCATGTGAAAAATATTTCAGAATACCCCTATAGCCAAAAAACAACAACAACATCCTTTAAACTTTTTTTTTTTTAATTAGTATGGCACAGGCCAGGGAGTCTGGCCTAGTGGTGGAGTCTTTGCCTAGCATGCACCAAGACCCACGTTTCATTCCTCAGTACCAGATACATAGGGGAAAAAAAAAAATCCAGAAATGGTGCTGGGGCTAAAGTGGTAGCCTTGAGAAAGCCCAAGGACAGTGCTCAGACCCTGAATTCAAGAGCAGGGCTGGCACATTACACACAGTAAAAATACAAGAAGTTATTGAACAAATTAATTAACAAATGAGGCAAAATTTTCTCCAAGACAATGAAACAATCTTCAGAGTCAAACACCAAAAAGAAGAAATATAAGTAGAAATTTTTAAATATTTTCAGTCCTACAAACACTGGCAAAATGAACATAACTAAAAACCAGAATCTCTTGTGCACATATCTTATGCACACATGGCAGAGATAAAATAAAATTGCACAGAAGTGCTAACAGCATCTGTAGTTGAAGGTTATAAACTAAGATTTTTTTTATACTTCATGCTAAATCTGCTCTCAAGAATCCCCCACCATGGGACAAGGGTCTAATATACAGAAGATACAAGAAGCTCAAGAAACTAAATCCTCCAAAAATCAATAATCCAATGAATAAATGAGCAAAGGACTAAACAGACTTCTCAGAAGTAAGAATGCTCAATAAGCACATGAAGAAATGCTCAACATCCCTGGCCATAAAGGAAACACAAATCAAAACAACATCAAGATTCCATCTCACCTCAGTAAGACTGACCATCATCAAGAATATGAACAGGGAGCCAGGCATGGTGGCTCACACCTGTAATCAGGTGGCTGAGACCTGAAGATCACAATTCAAAGCCAATTCTGGGCACAAAAGTCCATAAGACTCTTATCTCCAATTAACTACCAGAAAACTGGAAGTGGCACTGTGGCTTAAGTGATAGAGCAAGAGCCTTAAGCTGAAGAGCTCAGGGACAGCGCCCAGGCCCTGAGTTCAAGTCTCAGGACAGCAAAAAAAGAATATGAACAATAACAAATGCTAGCAGGAATGGCAGGGTAGAGAGAAGGAACCCTATTACTTTGTTGGTGGAAATGTAAACTAGTACAACCATTCTGGAAGGCAAGTTTGTAGATCCCCCCCCCCAAAAAAAATAAAATAAAATAAAAATGAACTATGCATCTTGTGGGTAGGGACAGGAGGAGGAAAATAGGGGAAATAAAGGTGACACTGTCCAAGAAGTATTGCACTGATTATCTGACTTATGGAATTGTATCCCCTTAATAATAATTCCTTAATAACAGTAAAGAGAGGCCAGGAGTTTCTCCTAGTGGTAGAATGCTTACCTGGCCTGTACGAAGACCTGGGTTTGATTCCTCAGTACCACATACATAGAAAAAGCCAGAAATGGCACTGTGGCTCAAGTGGTAGACCACTGGCCTTGAGAAAGCACAAGGACAGAGCTCAGGCCCTGAGTTCAAGCCTCAGTACTGGCAAAAGAGAGGGGGGGAAGAGGAAAGATGAATAAATGTAGTCATGGTACTCAGTAAATACTAGTTAGAAAATGGACTATATAATTTGTGGGCAGGGACAGCAGAGGGAAACTGGGAGAGAAGGAAAGAAGGAAGGAAGGAAGGGAGGGAGGGAGGGAGGGAAGGAGGGAAGGGAGGGAAGGGAGTGACATTGTCCAAAAAGGAATGTGCTCATGGAAGAATAACCCTTCTGAATACTTTCAAAATAGCAATAAAATTATATCTTAAAAATAATAAAATAAGCAATTCGATGAAGTTCTATTGCATGAGAAGATGTGGAAAATGCTGGGCTTAAATGCACAACCACTAGGTAGTAGATGTCTTTTTCTAATTATTAAAGCTCACAAAATGGTGTTTGTGGGGCCGGGAGTTTGGCCTAGTGGTAGAGTGCTTGCCTAGCATGCACGAAGACCTGGGTTCTATTCCTCGGAACCACATACAAAGAAAAAGCCAGAAGTGGTACTGAGGCTCAAGTGGTAGAGCTCTAGCCTTGAGAAAGTCCAAGGATTTGAGCTCAGGCCCTGAGCTCAAGCTCAGGACTGGAAAGAAAAAAAAATTGTTATTTGTTCACCAGGACATCTATGTTTGACTTACAGAAGTTAAAATACAGTAAAAGTAAGTTTCTAACAATGTTCAGATAAAAAACCTTTTTTTTTTTTTTGCTTTGAGATCAAGCCCAGTATTTGCAAAAAAGACAAAACCAGCCCAGGCAGAAATGTCCATGAGACTCTTATCTCCAATTAATCATCAAAAATGCCAGAAGTAGAGCTATGGCTCAGTGGTAGAATGCTACTAACTTTGAGCAAAAGAAGCTCAGGAACAATGCCTAGGCCCTGAGTTCAAGCCTCATAACTGACAAAATAAAAATAAAATACAAACATACATGATAACACATAAAGAATTTTTGCACACATATACAAACTAACTAAAGAATGGTATTCTGGGGCCGGGAGTTTGGCCTAGTGGTAGAATGCTTGTCTAGCATGCATGAAGACCCAGGTTCAATTCCTCAGTACCACATACATAAAAAAAGCTGGAAGTGGTGCTGAGGCTCAAGTGGTAGAGCTCTAGCTTTGAGAAAGTCCAAGGATATGGCTCAGGCCCTGAGCTCAAGCCCAGGACTGGCAAAAAAAAAAAAAAAAATGGTATTCTTAGAGGAGGAGTCCCAATGGTGCAACTCCTCTAAGTAATTAATGAACTGTTCAGTAAAATGAATACAAGGAAGCAGAAACATGTTTAGGCAGTGAGCAGAACATGAATGGAGGGAAGAAAAGTAAGCAAATAATCATTATATTCAATATGCAGTATGTAAAAACAGAACTATATAACTTAAAGGCAGAGATGGGAGTGGGAAAACTATACAAAGAAATATGGTCACATAAAGGAAATGCAAATAAAAACAACCCTAAGATACCACCTTACCCCAATCAGAATGGCCAATATTCTGAACTCAGACAACAACAAATGCTGGCAGGGTGTAGAGAAAGAGGAACCCTTCTACACTGCTGTGGGAATGTAAAGTAGTACAACCGCTCTGAAAGGCAGTTTGGAGGTTTCTCAAAAAACTAAAAATAGACCTTCCCTACCACCCAGCCACACTACTCCTGGGCATCTACCTTGAGCATCATAACCCATGATATGATAAGGACACCTGCACAGCCATCGTCATCACTGCACTATTCACAATAACCAAACCAACCCAGATGCCCCACTACAGATGAATGGATACAAAAAATGTGGTATACACACACACACACACACACACACACACACACACACACACACACGCACAATGAAATTCTACATAGCCAACAGACAAGATAAAATAATGGCATTCGCCAGGAAGTGGATGAAATTAGAGCAAAGAATGTGCCAATGATTGCATAGAGAGATCCCATTCTTGAATACTTATTTGTTAAACTTGACATCTGAAATATGATGTAAAAAACTCAGTGTTAATAAAATTTTAAAAAGAAATGTGGTCAAAATTCGGTATTAGAACAATAAAATAAATTCAAATAAATAAGGAAGGAAAAGAAAAACAAACCAAATAATAGAGATAACTACTATACATTCTACTAATGTAGAAACTTAAACTATATCCAATCATAACAATATTGCATTAAATGTAAATGATCTACAAAAAAAAAAAAAAAAAGAAGGGGCCAGGAGTTTGGCCTAGTGGTTAAAGTGCTTGCCTAGCATGCATGAAGACCCGGGTTCGATTCCTCGGTACCACATACATAGAAAAAAGCCGGAAGTGGTGCTGAGGCTCAAGTGGTAGAGCTCTAGCCTTGAGAAAGTCCAAGGACAGTACTCAGGCCCTGAGCTCAAGCCCAGGACTGGCAAAAAAAAAAAAAAAAAAAAAAAAAAAAAAAAAAAACAATTAAAAGGCAGGTTGTTAGAATGATTTAGAAACAAGACCCAGGGGCTGGGATGGAGTTCAATGACAAAACAATTGCCTAGTAAGTGAAGCATCCTAGGTTGGATCTCCAGTACCAAAAAAAGACAAGACCAAAACAAAAACAAAAGCAAAACAAAAAAAAAACAAGACCCAGTTATATACTATCTACCCAAAAACCACTTTAAATAAAGTAATAGTAAAAATGAAAATGGTGAAAAGCTAGGTGCCAGTGGCTCACACTAGTAATCTTAGCCACTTAAAAGGCTGAGATTTCTGAGGATCCCAGTTAAACAGCAGCTCAGCCAGACAAATCTGAAAGACTCTTATCTCCAATTAATCAGCAAAAAGCCAAAAGTAAGAGTGTGGCTCAAGTGACAGAGCACTTGCCTTAAACAAAATAGCTAAGAACAGCTTCTGACCCTGAGATCCCTGAGCACTTTACTCAGTTCCCTCCAGTGATGATAGATTTTACAAGATGCAGTATTACACTCAGGATATTCGCAATGATACATACAATCCACGATCCCATTTGGATACCAGCATCACTTGCTGGATTTCATCTGATTCCCATGATTTAGCCAGGGGAAAAAAAAAAAGCTAAACAAGAGCTTACCACCCTGAGTTCAAGCCCCATTAATCAACACACACACATACACAACACAAACACACACACATTGAAAACAAAAATGTAGCTCTAGGAACTGGAAACTGGTGGCCTGGCAGAGTGCTAGCCAAAATGTGAAAACTCAGTTGCTAAGTTGAGTCCTGGTCTGAGAACAAAAACTAATTAAATAAAATACAGCTCTATTCATAATCACCAAAAACTGGGGGAAAAAATACAAAAGGATAAACTATGACAGCCATAAAATGGAATATCATTCAGGAATAAAAAGCTGGCTGAATCTCCAAGGAAGGCATTTTGCTAAGCAAAATAAGCCCAATTTAAACAGTTACATGACATATGAACACATTATATCCTTGTAGAAATATTAGTCCAGCTAATAACAATACATCTGAAACCAGCTGTTTGGGGATAGGAACGGGCCTCATCACCAGGAGTGTTGGGTGAGGGAAATGATGAACCCTTTTTGTCATAATAGTTATACAACTCTACACATGGGAAAAGCTCATAGAACTGTACCCCAAGTCACTTTTTTAAGTAAAATAAGCAAAATGTGGATAATTTCCATGGGTTCTTCAAAACTATGATTATATATATGAGAAAACCAAGAGGCAAGCAAAAAGGAGGGTACTAAGTCTTAACGGCAGAAAAGCCACTACTCGAAAGAACTTCCTGATTATTGCACAAAATATTCCAAGGCAAACCCAATCTTCAGAAATGTATTCCCAGAAGAGGCTAAGAAAACCAGGCATTCCGATCAAAAATGTGTATATCTGACAACGCCTGCGAATGGCTCTTCTTGTCTGTTTCTACATTTTATACCTTGACGAAGCTGCCAATTTCTCCTGGCCGAGCGCCACTTCCCTTGCTTGAGGCCATTCTGTTTTCAAGTGCCCCTCACTTAATGAAGGTGTGTCAGCCTTTACAGGGAGGGTCTCAGTGTTCCTTGCGGGGAAAGGGGACAAGGGGACACAGCACTCCGACTCCACTAGTTCCAGACCTTAGGACCCACCCATGGCGCAGGTCTTCAGAAATCGGAAAGCCCCCTCACCGCCCAAAGGAGGAACAGGTTGGGGACCGGACTGGGGGGGGGGGGGGTAGGGGGGAAATCTCTCTTCACTCAGCTGTGCCCCGGGGACGCTGGGCGGCTCGGCAGACTGCCCGGAGCTGGGTGTGCAGGCTGCAGAGGCCTTGCCCCTTGACTCTGGACGACCCTTCCCCCGTCCCCCGGGGGAGGGCGGGGAACTCTGGGATGGCGGTGTAAGGCGGCCACCCACCCTCTCGGAATCCCAAACTTTCCCGGGCCCTGGTGCCAACAGGGAAGCAGCCTCGCCCCTCACGGACGCCACCCCAGCCTCTCCCGGTTCACAGGATCCGCGCGCGCGGCCCGAGGCCAGAGGAAGCAAAACGCACAGAATCCCGGTCCTGCCCTCCCGGCCCAGGTCCCGGCACTCCTGGCCCAGCGCAGGCCGCCGGGCCGCATTCCCGCCCGCAGTCGCCACCTCGGCCGCTCCGGCTTCCACCCCGGGAACCAGCTGGGAGAGTTCCCGCAGGGCTCGTGAGGGGCCGGGCCGCAGGGCGCCCACCTTGAGCTGAGACTTGGACACCTTCCCGCTGCGGTCGAGGTCGAGCGCGGTGAAAGCGTGCCAGATGGCCTTAAGCAGCTCATCCTTCAAGCTCCCCATGGCCGTGGCCCGGATACCCACTACCGCCTCAGCCCGCCGGGTCCGCACCGACGACCCCGCCGCGCCTGAGCAGCTCCGGGACTGACGCCGCCCGCCGCAGGTCACCTGACCGAGGAAGCCCCGCCCTCGTCCCCGCCCATTCCAGCAGGCCCCGCCCTCTAGGGCTCCCCAGGTCAGGTCGCAAACACCCCGGAGCACACCCCGCCTTCTACCCAGTCTGGGACGGTGAACTCTTCCGAGAGTCCCTCTACTTGATTCCCACTTGGCCATTTTCAAGGCTCCTAAAAACCCCCCAAGGAAATGCCTCCCCCATCCAAGAAAGAACACCGAGAGGCTGTAGGGAGCCCCCTCAGTGAAAAAGGAAGTCCTGGTCTGCCCAGGGATGAAGTCATTGTTTTTAGGAAGCCACACAAGGTTCCCCAGTGTCCCAGGACAGAACCTCAAAAGCTAGCTCAGGCCCCAACTGGGGAGACAAGGAAGCACCTCTGAGGGAGGTCAGGTTGTTCATTCTGCAAATGTGCAGGAATGCTTTCTCTGCACTGGGCTCTGCAAGCAAGCACGCAGACAGGTTTGAAGGTGTTTTAGGTGGAGTCAGGTAGACTGTGCTTTGAGCCAAGGAAGGGTAGTGGAAGGGTTTGTTGGTGTTTCTCAACTCACTTGGTTCAAAATCTGGGAGGACACCGGCAAACTTACTCCTTCTTTCCTAATCAGATTGGGTGGATCACTTCAAAGAATTTAGCATGGCCTAGGGGGAACTGTCCTCCCCATTTCGCATCTGTGAGCAATGGTCACTTGAGTTCTTCCAGCTTCAAATTCTCCACACATAAAATGAATGTGGGTGTACAAGATGTTTCTGAAGGTGCTTTCCATGATAATTATCTATTCCTGAGATAATAAATATTCGATGTGACTCTGATCTCATTAAGTTACCAAGCACAATGCTTCTCCTCTACAATCCTAGCCAAATCTGGACAATGTGAAGAGAAGGATAAATGCTAAGTTTTCAAAAGGAGAGATTCTCAGATAAAGTGTGGTTTGGTTTGCACTTGTAAATTTGCTGTACGACCCTATCATGGTAGAATCCCAGCACTTGTGAGGAAGCAAAGAAGCTACTCATGAGCCTAAGATCTGAAGATAAAGGTTCAAAGTCAGCCAGGGCAAAAAAATCCATGAGACTTTCTTATCCTTCAATTAACACCAAAAAAGCTAGAAGTGGTATAGTTGCAGCCTTGAGGGGAAAAAAAATGTGTCTGAGATAAAAGGGCATCTGATAGGCTAGAGAAAGAAATGACCCAGTGGAAGGAAAGTAGAAATAAAGGGGTGAATAAAGGGGTGGATGTCACCCTGTGCTAGCTGGGGACTTAACACAACATTTCATCATCACTAGTCTCAACTTTTCTGGTTCCTTTATTTTTTTTTTTCCCTTTAGGTCTGAGACCAGATCACAAAATCAGTACCTACTGCTTTTGCTCATTGGCTAGCACTCTACCAACTGAGCCATGCAGCCAAGTCAACTTTTCTGGTTTCAATTGTTTATCTTCCTCAACTCCAGACTGTCAGTCAGCAAAAACACATGGCTTAACCTTGAAATTCTTTATATCAACTCAGCTTATCCAGTTAGTGGAAAAGAAAGAAAGAAAGAAAGAAAGAAAGCAAGCTTCCTAATCTCAAGGTTCAGCTTACCCAGTAAATGACACTCCTCATTCTTTTTTTTTTTTTTTTTTTGTGGTCTTGGGGCTTGAACTCAGGACATGAGTACTGTCTCTGAGCATTTTTGCTCCAGACTAGTGCTCTACTACTTTGAGCCACAACTTTATTTCCAGTTTTCAGATGAATCTCATAGACTCAGCCCCGCTCAGTGGCTCATGCCTGTATCCTAACTACTCAAGAGGCTGACATCTGAGGATCAAGTTCAAAGCCAGCCTGAACACTAAGGTCCATGAGTCTCTCATCTCCAGTTAACCACTAGAAAACCAGAAGTGGCACTGTGGCTCAAGGGGCAGGGCAGTAGCCTTGAGCTGAAGAGCTCAGAGATAGTGCCCAGACCCAGAGTTCAAGCCCCACGACAAATCAAAAATAAAAAGAAAGAAAGAAAGAAAGAAAGAAAGAAAGAAAGAAAGAAAGAAAGAAAGAAAGGAAGGAAGGAAGAAAGAGAAGAATCTCATAGTATCTCCTTCTCAGGTTGGCTCTGAACCATAATCCTCAGATCTCAGCCTCCCGAATAGCTGATATTACAGGCATGAGCTACCCATACCTGGCAATTCATTCTCTTTTAGTATCTAGAAATGCTAAATGTATTTTCAGCATTTTTTTAAATCTCTCAAGCAGGACATTCTGACTCACATAACCTCCAATATAATGTCACCCAAAGAGCAGAACTTTATGAGTTCTAACAAATTGTTAATTATCTTGCTCTGTAGTCCAAATTATCTTTTAACCCAAAACTGAGCATCTATAATAAACATTGCCTCATATTTTCTGATTCAAGAAATCTACAAGCCAAATCTACAAGCTGTTTAGTTCCGGCTGAAGGCTCTTGGGTATACGGAACTATGGTTATCTGAAGGTGAGACTAACACTAGAGAATCTGCCTTCAGAAGATGGTATCATTTCTCTTGGGGATGTTAATGGACGGTCTCAGCTCCTCTGCCTATCAACCTGCCCACAGATTGCTGGAAAACCTTTACCATATGACAACTGATTTTCCCCAGAGAAAAAATGATCTAAGAAAGAGAAAGGTGGGTACTATAGTCTCTCTCTGTCTATCTCTCTCTTTGTGTCTGTCTCTGTCTCTGCCTCTGTGTGTGTGTGTGTGTCTCTCTCTCTCACTCTCTCTCTCTCATCTGGCAGCTATCTACTGCATCCTAAGCAAGCACTCTACCACTGAGCTACATGCCCAGCCCTAAATCCCTAGGTTTTCCCAGCAAAAGTCTTAGAGCAGGAAATGACTTAATAGGAGACATTAAATTCAGTACATTTCAAATGAACTAGGCTCTTTGGGTAAGAGTAATGTTAGGATTTTTCCCAGTTCACAGAACAACTATAAGACAGAAGGGTATGAGTCATAGACACTCCCAATTAGACACAAAGGCTTCAAAATTTTTAAGAGTATTATCTCAGAAGACTTTAATTCTAAGGCCAAAGAAGAGAAAGAATTGACTTTGAAAGATTTTAGAGAGGCAGTATCAATGATTCTAGCTACTTGTGAAGTTGATTATGGGAGGAAAACTCAGGCAGAAAAGTTAGCAAACTCTCTTTTAAGCCCATGACTGAGTTCAGTGGTGCACATCTGTTATCCCAAACTACATAGGAAGCTGTGCCAGGCCAGCCAGTCTCCATGGAAGGAAAAAAAAAAAAATGCAGCAGCTTGAAACTGTGATCTCAAGTATGATGGGAAGGCTAAAAGTAGGAAGATCAAGGGTCAGGCACACATAGGTTTGGGAAGGGAGCTCTAGACTAATGGAGAATATTGCTCTAGCTGTGTACAAGTCCTTAGTTCAAATCCCACAAGGGGAGGGGAAAACTTTAGGGTATGGCTTTTGTTCATTGGCATGAACCTCAGTGCTCTTTATAGTATTTTTTAAGAGACTTGTATTGGTAGAAGAACCACCAACTTGGACTCGAAATAGAGATGGTTCAAAGTAAAATGAGGCCTTAGGAGCCAGGCGCTCGTGGTTCACACCTGTAATCCTAGCCACTCAGAAGATTGAGATCTGAGGATTGAGGTTCAAAGCCAGCCCCAGCACAAAGGTCCGTGAGACTCTTATCTCCAATTATCCACCAGAAAACTAGAAGTGGCACTGTGGCTCAAAGCGGTAGTGTGCTAGCCTTAACCTGAAGAGTTCAGGGCCAGTGCCCAGGCCCAGAATTCAAGCCCCACAACCAGCCAAAAAAAAAAAAAAAGAAGAAGTCTCAGAGCACCCAATGTTATTTGCCGAAGAAGGAGGCAGAAAAAGCAACTCATTTGGGAACACTGGCAATTTCTTGAGGTGGGGAAAGGGGAAACTAATTGTAGAAACAAAAACCCAAAGGAAACACCCAAGAATTGCAAAGAAATATGACTGTAGAGTAGGACTAGGCCTGTGTGAAATAACTGGAAACATTTTCCTGAATAGATATCAGATTTCTTCTTTCTTTGGTACTGGCCTTGTAGATTAAACTCAGGACCTGGGTACTGAACATGAGCTTTCTTGCTCAAGGTTGGACTATATTGCTTGAGTCACCCACTTTCAGGTTTGTTTTTGTTATAGTTGTTTATTTTGTTTTGTTTTTTTGCTGATTAATTGGAGATAAGAGTCTCATAGACTTTTCTGAGCCTCTGGAGCCCGGTGGATCTCAACATTTCAATAGACTAATGTTTGGTATATGCCTCCCATCTGTCTTTCCTCTCTCTATTCACTTCTTTTTATTTGTTTTTGTTTTTGTTTTGCCAGTCCTGGGGACTGAACTCAAGGCCTGAGCACTGTCACTGGACTTTCCTCAAGGCTAGTGCTCTACCACGTGAGCCACAGCACTTAATTCTGGCTTTTCTATGAATGTGGTACCAAGGAATCAAACCCAGGGCTTCATGCATGCTAGGCAAGCACTCTACCACTAGGCTACACTCCTGGCCCTCCTCCCTCTATTTTATTGTAGTGAATGTTCTTACATCATCACTACAAATTGGCCAGAATGCAAAAAAATAAAAAAGAAGCCAGGGTACCTGAAGCTCATACCTGTAATCCTAGCTACTCAGGAGGCTAACAGCTAAGGATTACAGTTTGAAGCCAGCCCAGGGAAGGAAAGTTTGTGACACTTTTCTCTCTAATTAACTACCAAAAAACTGAAAATGGAGCTGGGGCTCAAATGGTAGTGGTAGAGCACCAGTCTTGAGTGAAAGGCTAAGGGAAAGTGCCACAGTCCTGAATTCAAGCCTCAGTTCTGGCACACACAAAAAAGTTATATTGGGAAGTGGGGCTGTGGCTCCAGGGGCAGGGCAGTAGCCTTGAGCTGAAGAGTTCAGGGACAGCTCGCAGGCCCAGAGTTCAGTGACCCACAAAAGGCCCCATGACCCACAAAAAAAAAAAAAAGAAGAAAAGAAGTTATGTGTGAGATATATATACATATACATTGGGGTAGTCATGGGGCTTGAACTCTTGGGCCTTGGCACTGTCCCTGAGCTTTTTTACTCAAGGCTAATGCTCTACCACTTTGAGCCATAGCACTACTTCTGGTGGCTAATTGGAGGTAAGAGTCTCAGGTACTTTCCTACCCTGGCTGGGTTTGAATGCAATCCTCAGGTCTCAGCCTCCTGAGTATTTAGGATTACAGGTGTGAGCCACCCCCCAACTAACATAACTAATCAGAGTTATCTTAACGTGACTGTTTATCCTTAGAAAGATCAGTTTATAAATTTTGTCTTTGCCTGGCTTCTGGAAACTTAGATTGGGGGGGAAGTTCCTTTATGCTAAACAGATCATACATACAATAAGGTTTATATCAAACACCCCACCCTCCTTCTGGAAGTTTTCAGTTTGGGTATGCATAAGGAAATGTCAGAGATTGCCTATGTGATTAGCCCTCAATAAAAATGGAACAATAAAAGCCCTAGATACTGAATCCTAATGAGCTTTTGTGGTTGATAATATTTCACCTATGATTTCACAATTCATTGCCGAGAGAATTGAACATATCATGTATACCTGCTTTGGGAGAAAATTCTGGAAGCATGTACCTAGTTTTCTCTGGATATTGGCCTCACATGATCTTTCACTCTGATTTTTTCTTTTAGAAGTCTCCCTTTTGGGCTACTCCCTCTAAGGTCCTTGATGCAAGATTGTAAGAAGCTAAAGTTGCGTGGAAAGACTATGTGGAGAGGGAGGACAATGCTAGCCAGATGTTTCAGTGTCCCCAGATGTTTCAACTGCTCCAATCCCAGCAGACCCTACATGGAGAAGCAAAGCTCCAGACATGTGCCCCTTGGCAAGCTGTCCCCCATATCTCTAGCTCTTTGAGCCAACTTGGCTGAGACATCAGACTCTGGGAAATAAAAAGGTTTTTTTCTGCAGTACTCTGCCCATACTGCTGATCCACAAAATTATGAGAACAATGCAAAGGTGGTGGCTTTATACCATTGCTTTTTGGTTAAGTAGCATTAGACAACTGAGCAGCAATGACAAAATGTTCCCAAGATAACATTCCCTTCTTCTGTCTACCAGAAAAGATTCTATCTTAGCCTATTCACTCCTGTTCTTCCCCTCCCCTGCCTTCAAAAAAGAATCTACCTGCACGGACCAGCACTGAACTATATTTTTGTAATGAAGAATTAGGAAGAAAGGAAGCAGGAAAAGAGATAAGAACAGAGCCTTTTGGGAGTAGGGTAGGGGGTTAAATAAAAAATAAATAAAAATCAAAGAGGCTCCTGGGCACCAGTGGCGTGGGCCTGCAATTCATCCCAGCTATTCAGGAAGCTGAGACCTAAGGATCCAAGTTCAAAGCCATCCTGAGCAGGAAAGTCCATCAGACTTTTACCTTTAAATAACCACCTAAAAGCCAGAAGTGGAGGTAAAGCTCAAGTGGTAGAGCACTAATCTTGAACACAAACGTTAACGGAGAGTTCCCAGATTCTGAGTTCCAGCCCCCAAATCAACAAATACATAAATAAAGAAAACAATGTAGCATGTGAAGACAGTGGCTAGAAGAGGGATAGAGAGATCTCATGAGCCAAGCACCAGTGGCTCATGCCTAAAACCCTAGCTACTCAGAAGGCTGAGATCTGAGGATTACAGTTCAAAGTTGGCCCAGGCAGGAAAGTCTAAGCTTACTAATTAACCACGAGAAAACTGGTAGAGGAGCTACAGCTCCAAGTGGCAGAGCACTAGCCTTGAGCAGAAAAACTCGGGGACAGCTTTCAGCCCCTTTAATTTAAGTCCTACAACTGACAAAAGAGGCGGGAGGTGGGAGGCGGGGAGAGACTATTCAGTAGGTACTAGCGGCTTATACCTGTAATGCTAGCTACTCAGGCAGCTGAGATCTAAGGACTGTGGTTCAAAGCCACCCCAGGCAGAAAAGTCTTTGAAATTCTTATCTCCAATCAACCATGAAAAAGCTGGAAGTAGACCTTGATTCAAGTAGTAGCATGCTAGACTGAGCCCAAAAGCTCAGAGGCAAGGCTTAAGTTCAATTCCCAGAACAGGCACACACACACACAAAATGAACACACCTCTCCGCCCCCAGTACTGGGGTTTGAATCCTGGGTCTAGACACTGTTCCTGAGCAATTTTTTGCTTAATGCTAGCACTCTATTATTTGAGCTAGGATAACAGGCATGAGCCACCAGCACCCAGCACAAAAATGTGAGATGAGACTTCCAAATATAAAGAACAAACTAAAAGGGATGATTTGGTCAAGAACCTCAAGCAACGGCCAGTGTGAGGGGAGTAGAGTGTATTCCAAGAAGAACTGAGATGAGGGGAGCGAGTAGAATCTAATGATCCAGGAGTACCAGGCCTGTCAGTTATTCTCTAGATCTCCTATCTGCCTCCAAAGGCCTGAAATACCCTGTAATCAGTGGGCACAATCTAGCAACAGGAAACGGAACTGCTGAGAGTCCGGCACTGGAGTTGGCAGATGTGGGTGTAACATCCAGCAGCAGTGGGTAAGTGCTGCCATGACTGCCATTAGCCCATAGTCATCCTGGCAGGGGGTAAGGAAACTTTCAGATCCACAAGTCCTCAGAGCCTGAGGAGATTATAGGTTATTCATATGGCCAGAACAACATTCCCCTCTGCCTCACAGAGTTATAGGGAGAAATACATAAGATAATAACAGCTGTGAAAATGTGGCAAAATCACTAAGGCCCAAATAAGTGGAAAAGGTTAAGTGATGGACAAGAAAAGGATAGAGCCAGGGGCTAGTGGCCCAGGCCTATAATCCCAGCTACTCAAATGCTACTGAAATCAGGAAGGACGAAGTTCAAAACCAGCTTGAGCAGAAAAACGCCTTAAGAGTCAATCTCCTGGAAAAAGCTAGGCTGGAGGTGTGGCTTAAGTGGTAGGGTATTCATACAGCAAATGAGCCAAGCAAGCAGAAGGCCCTGAGTTCAAATCCCAGTAGCACATGCATACATACATACACGCATGCATACATACACACAGAATAATAATAGCATGGTTCTGATGTCAACGAGGACAAAGAAGCCTAAAGCCTTGGTATTAGGTGGTTCCCTCAAGGTGTGAAAGCAGCTAAATCTTTAAGTGACATGAACTGTGTGACAGAACTGAGTAACTTTTCAGAGTTCATGCTGAGCCCAGCATTCTGTGGAAAATCCCCATTCAAATGTAATGATCTTTCATGGGATCACGGCCAGGTCTACTGCTCTACCAATGCACAAAAAGTTTGTCTGCTTGACCTATTGAGGACAGCGTCAGCAGAAGCTTATCAGAGGTGAAGGTTGAGCATAGGGAAATAGTAAAAGCAGATAGATGGCTGTGAAGGGTGAGGAAGGTCAGTCCACAAAGAAAGAGCTTCATATGCAAAAGTGTTTGTGTGTCTGTGTCTTGTCTGTGTGTGTGTGTGTGTGTGTGTGTGTGTGTGTAACAAGAAAGATGGATGGATGTAGAATACTTTTGTATTATTTTTTGGTTTTGGTTTTGGTTTGGTTTGGTTTGGTTTTAACTTTGATCTGTTTATCTTTTGCAGAAAGATAATCTAGACCTGGTGGCTCACGCCTGCGATCCTAGCCACTCAGGAGGCTAAGATCTGAGGATCCAATTAATTACCAAAAAGCTTGAGCTGTGGCTCAAGTGGTAGAATGCTAGCACAAAGAGGCTCAGAGATAGTGTCCAGGCCCTGAGTTCAAGCCCCATAACTAAGAAAAAAAAAAGAGGAAGAAGAAAGAGAAAAGAAAAGATCCAAGAGAGAAATTTTTAGATTTTTTTTTTTTGCCAGTCCTGACCCTTGAACTCAGGGCCTGGGCACTGTCCTTGGACATTTTTTGCTTAAGATCAGCACTCTGCCACTTGAGCCACAGCATCACTTCCAGCCTTTTCTGAGTATGTGGTACTGAGGAAGGAATCTAGGGCTTTGTGCATGCTAGGCAACCACTCTACCACTAGGCCAAACTCCCAGCCCCCCAAGAGAGATATTTTTAGAAGAAAATAATTTTAAAAAATAAACACCATACATGGTGTAAAACCAAAATTTTTTCCTCTATGGTAAGGAATAAGGCAACAATACCCATTTCTGCCACTTCTGTTCCTTTATAGTACAATTTCTAGACAAAGTAATTAAGAAAGAAAAAAATGAAGAAAATGAGCAAAATTATCACCATTCGTATACTACATTCTGTTATATATAGAAAACTCCAAAGATACCTCCAAAGAAACCACTATTACAATAAATGAATCAGTAAAATCACAGGATACAACTCAAACCCACATACACACACATACTCACACACACACAAATTACATTTCTATACACTAACAATGAGCAACACAAAAAGGAAATTATAAAAACAATTCTGGTTTACAATAGCATCCTGTGGAGCTAGAGGTATGGTTTCAGTGGTAGAACGCATGACTAATAATATTGAGACCCCCAAGCTCAAACCCCAGGTACCACAAAATAATAAAATACTTAGAAATTAATCAAAAAGATTATTTGTATATTCAAAACTATAAAAACAAAGCCAGGTGTGGCAACTCACCTCGTAATCCTAGCTACTCAGGAGGCTGAGATCTGAGGATCACAGTTCAAAGCCAGCCCACGCACTAAAGTCCCTGAGACTCTTATTTCCAATTAACCACTAGAAAACTGGAAGAGGTGCTGTGGCTCAAGGGGTAGGGCAGAAGCTTTGAGCTGAAGAGCTTAAGGACAGCGCCCAGGCCCAGAGTTCAAGTCTCACAACCAATGATTAAAAAAAGAAAAAGAAACTATAAAACACCACTGAAAGAAACTGAAGAAGAAGAAAGTTGCCCATATTGATGGGCTGGAAGGAAGATTTAATGTTGTTAAGATATCTATACTTTGGGGCCAGGAGCATAGCCTAGTGGTAGTGTGCTCACCTAGCATGCATGCATGAAGCCCTGGGTTCAATTCCTCAGTAATACATACTCAACTAAAGCCAGATGTAGCACTGTGGCTCAAGTAGCAGAGTGCTAGCCTTGAGCAAAATGTGCCAAAAGACAGTGCTCAGGCTCTGAGCTCAAGCTCAGGGGGGGAAAAAAGATATCTATACAGGGGCCGGGAGTATGGCCTAGTGGTAGAGTGCTTGTCTAGTATACATGAAGACCCAGGTTCAATTCCACAGTACCACATACATAGAAAAAGCCAGAAATGATGCTGTGCTTAAGTGGTAGAGCTCTAGCCTGGAGAAAGCCCAAGGATAGCAGTGCTCAGGCCCTGAGTTCAAACCCCAGGACTAGCCAAAAAAAAAGAAAGAAAAAAGAAAAAGATATCTTTTTTTTTTTTTGCCTGGGCTTGGGCTCAGGGCCTGAGCACTGTCCTTGGACTTTCTCAAGGCTAGAGCTCTACCACTTGAGCCTCAGCACCACTTCCGGCTTTTTTCTATGTATGTGTTACCGAGGAATCAAACCCGGGTCTTCGTGCATGCTAGGCAAGCACTTTACCACTAGGCCAAATTCCTGGCCCAAGAAAAAGATATCTATACCACCAAAGCCAACTTCAGATTCAATATCATCCCTATCAAAATCTCAGTGGTAGTGTTTTGAAAAAACAGAAAAACTATCTTAAAATTCATATGGACTTCTGCTGAATAGCAGAATAATCTTAAAAAAAGAAGAAAGCTGAAGAATCTGCACTTCTGACTTCAACACTATTAGAACAGCTAAGTGCTGGCAGCTCGTGCCTGTAATCCCAGCTAGTCAGTAGGCTGAGATCTGAGGATTGTGGGTCAAAGCCAGCCTTGACAGTAAAGTCTGTGAGACTCTTATCTTCAATAAACTACAAAAAAAAAAAAAAACGGAAATGAAATTGTGACTCAAGTGGTAGAGTGCTAGCCTTGAGCAAAAAAAAACTAAGGGACAGTGGAAATGGAACTGTGATTCAAGTGGTAGAGTGCTAGCCTTGAGCAAAAAGAAGTTCAGGGGACAATTCCTAGGCACTGAGGTCAAGCCCCGAAACTAGCACACCAAAATAAAGAAAAATTTAAAAATAAGATAAAATAAATAAAAAGTGTTAGCAAGGATATGGAGAAATTAGAAGTCCTATTGATTGTTAATAGGACTGTGAAATGATATAGCCACTGTGGAAAACAATATGGTACTTCCTCAAAGTATTAAAAATAGATTAGTGTATGATCCAACAATTCCATTTCTAGATATATGCCTGAAGAATTGAAAACAAGATAGAAAAAAAAATATATATATATACATATGTATACACTCCCGTAGCTGAAAGGTAGCAACCATCCATGTTTGATGAGTAACTAGATACACAAAATGTAATCTATATATACAATAGAATGTTACTCAGTTTTGTAAAGGGAGGAAAACTGGGCATAGTGGTACAGATCTACAATCCCATACTGAGAAGGATTGCAAGTTCTAGACTTCCTTTAGCTACATAGTGAGTTTCAGGCCTGCCTGTGCTACACAGTGAGACTTCATCTCAAACAATAAGAAGGAAACTGGGAAGAGGAAAGTAGGAAGAAAAGAAGAAAAGAAGGGAGGGAAAGGGGGAAAAGAGAAGAAGGGAGGGAAGAAAAGATAAAGAAAAAGGAGGGAGGGAAAAGGGAAGGAAATTCAGCCACATGCACCTTGAGAGACCTACATCAGATACAGAAAGACAAGTACTACATGACTCCGATCACATGAGATCTGAGGGTACCCTAAATCAAGGGCATGAATAGAGGAGAGCAATGGAAAATATTTTACAACATGAAATGAGGATGATAGTATAGAGCCCAAGTTTATAACTGGTTTTTTAGTTTTGGTTTGTTTTGTTTTGTTTTTGCCAGGCTGGGGCTTGGGCTCAAGGCTAGAGCTCTATGACTTGAGCCACAGCACCACTTCTGGGTTTGTTTTTTTCCTATGTATGTGGTACTGAGGAATCAAACCCAGGTCTTCGTGCATGCTAAGCAAGCACTCTCCCGCTAGGCCAAACTCCCAGCCCTTATAACTATATTTCATATCAATAATTGTATCCTTAAAGTGGTTAAGATGGTAAGAATTACATTATATATATAGTTTTCTAAAGTAAAAAAGATGGGGGGAAGGGGAAGAGGGAGAGATTGGAGTAGAGGGAACAAAAAAGGAAGACCCTCAAATGAGCAGCAAATTTAAAAGGGCTACATAAAGAAGAGGGGAGTGTGCCATACAACCAGAAATTAGGAGAACAGACCAAACCCAGAGGTAGGAGGTGGAGACTGAGTTCACCTGAGATCCTCACCCGAGGCCAAGGTGCAGCCTGAGGACTATGGGTAATGTACAACTCAAGAGGACATGTGTGAATAAGATCGGCCAGAAAAATAGGATGACTAGAGAAGCATCTAGAGTTTAAACAGCAGGCCCCAAAGGTGACTAAAAAGGTGTAGCCAGAGACCTCCCAAACTCCCCAAACCTACCATCCTGCAACACTTTGTTGCTAAGTTAATTTTTTATCCTTTCCCTTCTGAGCTCCCTTTCCTAAGGCTGAAGGCAGAGCACTTACCCACCTAGATTATGCAAAGGCCCTGGTATAATTCTCAGCACTGAAGGGGAAAAGGAAGGGGAAAGGAGGAAGAGGTAAGGGTGAGAGGGAAAGGAGGGAAGCAGAGGGATAGATAGATAGATAGATAGATAGATAGATAGATACATACATACATACATACATACATACATACATACATACATACATACATATGCCTCAAAAAAATACACTTAACAAAGCAGCCAGAAACATTCCTGTGTGTGTGTGTGTGAGTCCTGGGGCTTGAACTCAGGGTCTGAGGGCTGTTCTTGAACCTTTTTCCTCAAGACTGGAGTATTACCACTTGGGCCTCAACCTCACTTCCAACACTTACTTTTTTTCATATATTTTTTATTATAATTAATAGAAGGGTTACATTTATATTCACCAGATAGAAGGTGCATTACTTCACAAACATTGATACCCTTTGTCATGTCTTGGTCCCCATTTCCCTCCCCCAACACTTACTTTTTAAATTAGTGATTATTTGAGCATGTATTATTACATGCATGTATTATAATTCACTTTTTATACACATTTATAATTTTCATTTTAACTTTGGCCTTCAAAAATGTTATAATTAATCGTAGTCATTTTGTTGATGCTTAAAAGAATACTACTATGACCAGCTGGAGCTTTCTTTGATTGGCTTTGATTGGCTCCATTGTCGAATGAGTACTATTTCCATTTATTTTTACTTATTTACGATTAGTTTTGGTGGGATGGGGATTGAACTCAGGGCCTCAGGTTTGCAGGCAGGCACTCTACTACTTAAGCCATACTCCCAGCCTTTTTTGCAATAGTTATTTTTTTAATGGCGTCTCCATTTTATATCTGGGCCAGTGTGGACTGCCATCCTATTTGTGCTTTCCACAAAGTTGAAATGACAGACATATATCAGGTATTTTTTTGAATTGGTTGAGATGGGGTCTTTCAAACTTTTTGTCTGAAGTAGAATCCTTGAAGTAGGCTCCTCCCAATCCCTATCTCCTATTGAGCTAGGAGTCTAGATGTAAGCCACACTTCTCTCAACCCTTGGTTTCTTTCTAAGGTACCATAGAATCCTGCCCTGGATACTATACGGGCAAATCAATTTGATAGTAAGTAGAAGAACAAGAACATTATATCCAGGTGACAAACCTAAAGAGTACTTTTTCAAGGCCATCAGTTTGCATTAAAACTTCCCATTTTTAGACAGTATCTAGGCCTTGAGTACAAGCACCTGTACCAACACACACACACCCTTCCCAAATCTATATCTATATTTATAGATATAGATTAGATATAGATATAGATAGATAGATATCTTTATCCAAATCTATATTATTTTGGTTCAACTATAAAATTTTTTTTGCCAGTGCTAGGCTTGAGCTCAGGGCCTGAGCACTGTCCTTGGACTTTCTCAAGGCTAGAGCTCTACCACTTGAGTCTCAGCACTGCTTCTGTCTTTTTTCTATGTATGTAGTACCAAGGAATCGAACCCTGGTCTTCATGCATGCTAGGCAAGCCCTCAACCACTAGGCCAAACTCCCAGCCCTCAACTATAAATATTTAAGCAATCTTCTCTACCACATACTTTCTTAGTATTTAACTCATCAAATCTACTATTTAGAACTTCTTCTCTTTTATAATCTTTATTTGAATCATCTTCCATCATTCAGAGGCCACCTCACAGATGCAAAATTGTTTGCATTCATTTTTGTTCCAAACTACTTTTAGTAGTCAACTGTCAGATTTTCCAGTTAATTGCACACATCATACTCTGGCTATTTATAAATGATTTGCATACTGCTTCAATTTTTATCTATTTTTTTAGATGACTCAAGATGTAAGTAACTTAGTATTACAATTAAAAAAAAAACTTGGTAAGGAAAATCTAATATGGTACTTATTTATTTTATGAGTTGTTACTATATG
Organism: Megascapheus bottae; assembly: GCF_031878675.1. Classification (NCBI taxonomy): domain Eukaryota; kingdom Metazoa; phylum Chordata; class Mammalia; order Rodentia; family Geomyidae; genus Megascapheus; species Megascapheus bottae. Next base: position 38,328,097 of record NC_143524.1, read on the forward strand.
GAGATAATTAAACATGTATGTATAGATTATAGAGATAGATACCGGATAGATTACACAGAGAGAAAGATGAAAAATCTAGGAAGGAGCAGGATACTAATCTCAGAGTGTACTAGGTAGATCTGGTTGGTAACTCAGTGGTACTCACATAGCAAGGCCTCTTAAGGTCACTGGCCAAAGTGCAGAACCCAACCCTAAGTGTGTGAGGGAAAGGCCACACCTGCCTCTTCACAGTTGGATACCCAGTGCTTGGCATAAAGCTTGAACATGCTCCACATCCATTTATGGAGGGAAGGAAGAACAGAATGATTTCCTGATATATAAAGCTAGTTCTGTTTCCAGTGATTTCAAGACACGAAATCATATATAACTAAATCAATGCAACCAATTATATAGTACTAAGTAAAAACTTTAAATAAAACTTTAAAATAGTTTCAGGAAATTGCTAATAAAAGGTGTAGGCATGAAAAATGCTATTAACAGAGCGAGTAAAGCTGGACAATTAAAAGAGGTCCAGCCTTCACACAGTGGATGATGCTACTCTGCAGATCCAGGAGACAGAAAGTAAACCTATCGTTTCCCTGGGCTGGGAAAACTGGGAGATAGACAGTCACTGCTGATGGTTCCTTACTGGCATGATGAAAATACTCTAAAACTGTAGTGATGGTTGGACAACTCTGAATACAGTAGCTATAAAATATTGAATTGCATGCTCTCTCTACATGCATGAGTTGTTTGGTACATGTATTTTATCTCAGTACAGTGACCATTAAAAATGATGGAAGCTGGGAGTTTGGCCTAGTGGTAAGAGTGTTTGCCTAGCATGCATGAAAACCCAGGTTCAATTCTTGGGTACCACACACCATAAAAAAAAAAAAAAAAGCCGAAAGTGATACCGTGACTCAAGTGGTAAGCACCAGGTCTTGAGAAAGCCCAAGGACATTGCTCAGGACCGGAGATCAAGCTCCAGGACTGGCAAAGAAAAGGGGGGCGAGGCTGGGAGTTTGGCCTAGTGATAGAATGTTTGCCTAGCATGCACGAAGACCTAGGTTCAATTCCTCAGTACCACACACATAGAAAAAGCTGGCTGTGGCTCAAGTAGTAGAGCTCTATCCTTGAGACAGCCCAAGGACAGTGCTCAGGCCATGAGTTCAAGCCCCAGGACTGGCAAAAAAAAAAATTGTGGAAGAGGAGGGCTGGAAATGTGGCTTCGTGGTAGAGCACGCATGAGACCTTGGGTTTGATTCCTTGGTATCACATAAACACAAAAAATAAATAGATATTTTTTAATGGTGGAAGAGCCTGGCACCAATGACTCACACCTGCAATCCTAGGTCTTAAACACTGGTAAAATAGCTTCAATGGTGGGTATTAAATCTGACTTCAGGGCAAGTATTCCTGCACTGATTATAAACATGGATATTCTGGTCTCCTTTTCCTTTTCAATTGTTTAAATTGTTATTACAAAAGTGATATACAGGGGCCGGGAGTTTGGCCTAGTGGTAGAGTGCTTGCCTAGCATGCACGAAGACCAGGGTTCGATTCCTCAGTACCCCACATACATAGCAAAAAGCCGGAAGTGGTGCTGAGGCTCAAGTGGTAGAGCTCTAGCCTTGAGAAAGTCCAAGGACAGTGCTCAAGCCCTGAACTCAAGCCCAGGACTGGCAAAAAAAGAAAAAAAAAGTGATATACAGAGAGTTACAGTTACATTAAGTCAAGTAGAAGAATACATTTCTTTTTTTCTTTCCTTTTCTTTTCTTCTTTTTTGGGTCAGTAATGGTGCTGGTTTGACCATTCTCCTCTGATCTCAGCTTCCTAACCAGCTAGGATTACAGCTGTCAGCCACCAGCACCTGGCTAAGAGTACATTTCTTTTTGGACAATGTCACTCCCTCCCTCCCTCTCTCCCAGTTTTTCCCTCCCATCCTCACCCATAGTCTCCTTGTTGATGGAGGAAGAGAGAGAAGAGACTAAAGGAACAGATGACCAGCAACTATGTTTTCCACTACTAACCAAAAGGGACTTTTACAGGCCTAGAGCCTCCAATGGAAATGCCTTCAGAGCATGTGACAAACATGTTACAGGCAAGTGACTCATGCCAGGCCACACATGAATGAACCTAACCCGAAGGGAAGCATTAGGAAATGGTGGTCCTATCTAAAAAGGACATCTCCTCTCACACCCAGGTAATGTCACCAAGAGGAAATTTAGCTTTCAGATCCCCAGGCCTTCTACCTTTCAAGAAAAGCTGGAACCCTGTATCCTATGACTGTATCAATGCTTAGATTGAGGCCTCTAACTTAACTTCAAAAAAAAAAAAAGTGAAGCTATTTCCAGGTATGGTGGCTCACACCTATAATCCTAGCTACTCAGGAGGCTGAGATCTGAAGATCGAGGTTCAAAGCCAGCCTGGGCACTGAAATCCTTGAGACTCTTATCTCCAAGTAATCACTAGAAAACAGGAAGTGGGACTGAGGCTCCAGGGGTATGGCAGTAGCCTTGAGCTGAAGAGTTCAGGAACAACTCCCAGGCCTAGAGTTCGAACACCATGACCCACAAAAAAAAAAAAAAAAAAAGTGAAGATATATTAGGGCAAAGGAAGGAAGGAAGGAAAGAAGGAAGGAAGAAAGGAAGGAAGGAAGGAAGGAAGGAAGGAAGGAAGGAAGGAAGGGAGAAAGGAAGGGAGGAAGGAAGGAAGGAAGACAGGCAGCAAGCCACACACATTTATTGTGTGTCTGTGGTCTGTGGTGGCCACCTCAGCCATGTGGTTGCAGTAGGTAACAGAGTGGTCATGCTGAAATGGGGTAAACAAGTTATTGTTTTAATTTATTCCAATTTTTAGTATTGCCAATATTATTTGTAATGCCAATATTATTCCATTGATTGATGCTAAAAGTTTTCCAGCTAGCCCCTACCAAAAACCTCTATAGCCATACTTGTTAAACTTGCCTTGAACTTGCACTTGTTCTGAATCTGTTTTGCTCTGCATGACCAACCCTTGTAAGACTCTGCTGGCTGTATATGACGAGGTATTTTTCAGAAGGTACAGAGCCATGTGCTTTACCAGAAAAAGTCTATATTGTTCTACTGTTCTAAGACCCCTTGCAGCCTGGCCTGTAGTGATTGTAGTGGCCAAACTTGCTTTGTTCTGCTCCACACCTGAAGCCTTCTCAGGAGGCAATTCCTACTGTGCTCCCAAATGTTTCTGACCTGTTTCCTGCCTTGTTTTCCAGGTTTCCAAGAAATAAGCTAAACACTCTAATTAGGCAGGAGGGGAAATTCTTGGGGCTTTCAGGGTTAAAAGGAGCTCACAGAGACAACGTTGCATTCTGAGATCCCAACCTCAGCCGTCATCCTGATGCATCAGCCATTTCTCACTCAATAAAACATCTTTTCCATTCCCAGTCGTGACTCTGACTCGAGTGGTCTCATTATTCGCCAATCCAGACCCCATCATAATCCATGCCAGTTCAGAGATCCAATCCACACGGCCAAACAGAGCCAGTATTTCCTGTTCATGGGAGCTGCTTCCAAGATTACATTCTAGGCCACAGAACTTAAAAGATATGGTTTAGATGAAAAGCCTAGTAAGAAGCGGCTGACAAATGTCTTCAAGTAACTGAGAGAATTATTTTTGCTGTTGGTGATCATGGGCACTGACCCTGAGCTCTTCCCTCAAGTTTAGCACTCTACTACTTTGAGTCACAGTACCACTTCCGGTTTTCTGGTAGTTAACTGAAGGTAAGAAACTCATAGTCTTTCCTGAGCGGGCTGCCTTTGAACAACGATCTTCAGATCTCAGCCTCCTGAGATCGCAGCTCAGGATTACAAGCATGAGAGATGAGCACCTGGCTATTCACTGGTTTCTTTTTCTTTTTTTTTAACTTACTAGATTTTTTTATTGTAATTAATAAAAGGGTTACATGATATTTGCCATATAGAAGGTGCATTAATTCACATACATTGATACCCTTTCACATGTCTTGGTACCCTTTACCCTCCCCCCCACTACCCCCCTCTTGGTTTTCCCCCCCTTCCCTATCAAATTTCAAATAATCAAATACAAATAAATTCAATATATATTCACTGGTTTCTTAAAGATTCCCTGAACCTGAATGCTTCTGACTCATAGGAAAATCAGCTCATTTTCATGGGTCAGAGTTTTATTTTTAAAAATAAGTGTGTGATGACACATTGGAGCAGGAAGAACTTAGGTAAGGTATTAAGAACAATTCCCCAGCTTGGCACCAGTGGCTCACACCTGTAATCCTAGCTGAGATCTTCAGGCTGAAATCTGACGATCATGGCTCGAAGCCAGCCTGGGCAGACTGTGAGACTCTTATTTCCAATTAACCAGCAAAAATCCAGAAATGGAACTATGGTTCAAGTGGTAGAGCCTTGAGCAAAAATAAAAGCTCAGGGACTGTGCCCAGACCCTGGGTTCAAGCACCAGGATTGACACAAAAAAAAAAGGAAAAGAAAAAAAAACTATATTCCCCCACTATACAGATGGCAAAACATGAGAGCAGTTTACAAATGAGGAAGCAGAAGCCTCATGAGTGCAGAATTTGCAGACAGAAGGGTAAAAGTCTGATGTGTTGGTCAAGTGCCATCATGGAGCATTGGGTTGGTGGCTCACAGCTATAATCCTCACTACTCAAGAGACCAACACACACACACACACACACACACATACACACACACACACACACACACACAAAACATCATGGGGAGGAGGAAAGGTAGCATTCAGAGTATGTGTGTGTGCATGTCAACCATCCCCTGAAGTAAGAGTTTCCTTTTAGAAAAGACTAATCTGCTTGTGGTCCTGGGTTCCTTAAACTTCTTGTCATAGCCCAGAAAAAACACCATCTTGAATACCATAATGTCAAATGTTGAAATCCCAAAAGATGAAAACTTCCATGTGAATTAATGCACCTTCTGTCTGGCAAATATCACGTAACCCTTCTATTAATTACAATAAAAATATATGAAAAAAAAAAAGATGAAAACTTCCAAAGTCTAAAATCTCCAAAGATTAAAATACTTACAATAGGGGCCGGGAATTTGGCCTAGTGGCTAAAGTGCTTGCCTAGCATGCATGAAGACCCGGGTTCGATTCCTCGGTACCACATGCATAGAAAAAAGCCGGAAGTGGTGCTGAGGCTCAAGTGGTAGAGCTCTAGCCTTGAGAAAGTCCAAGGACAGTGCTCAGGCCCTGAGCTCAAGCCCAGGACTGGCAAAAAAAATAAAATAAAATAAAATACTTACAATATAATTCTGAAAAACAAATTTCTAATTCTTACCCCATGTTCCCACTTGGCTTCCTTGCTCATGGTCAGTGGCCTAACATTTGAACCACACCTCCAGTGAAGTATTTTTTTATGCCAGTCCTGGGGCTTAAACTCAGAGCCTGGGCACTGTCGTTGGGCTTTCTCAAAGCTAGAGCTCTACCACTTGAGCCACAACATTACTTCTGTCATTTTCTGTGTATGTAGTATGGGGAATCCAACCCAGGACTTGATGCATGCTAGGCAAGCTTTCTACCACTAGGCCATGCTCCTGGCCCTTCATATTTGTTTTTTACATGGTAGGTCTCCATGCTAGTCCACTCAAGATTCATATAGTAATATCCTCTGGGAAAACGCTCACAGACACTCCCAAAGCAATAGCTTGCTATGTTTCTTGATTTCTGACTCACATGATTGGAGCTAAAAACCACTCTATTCCTTCCTCAAATTTGTGATCCTCCTCCCTCTACCTCCCAGTGCTTAGCATGTACCACCATACTCAGCTTGTATGCCTTTTATATAACTTTAAAAAAAAAAATAGAGCTAGGCGTGGTGGCTCAGGCCTGTAATCCTAGCTACTCAGGAGGATGAGATCTGAGGATCAAGGTTCAAAGCCAGCCTGGGCACAAAAGGACCTGAGACTCTTATCACCAATTATCCTCTAGAAAACGGGATAAGCCAGTCGGGCTTGGCTCAAGGGTAGGGTGGTAACCTTGAGCTGAAGAGCTCAGGGACAACATCCAAGCCCAGTACAAGCCCCATGACCCACAAAAAATAAATAAATAAATAAAATAGAACTACTAGTTTTTATCTCTCAAGATGTCAACATTCTGGATTCTAATCTTTCAGGATTGTAGACTTTGGAGATTTTTCATCTTTCAAGATTTAGGAGTATTATGCTTAACTTCCTTCACAGATTAATCATCCCCTCGTCACAGCAGAAGAACCTGAACATTTGCTCATTTAAGTTCACCCCATTAACAAATGGAAGAGTTAGGATTAGAACCCACAGCTGTGGCTTCAAAACTTGCTAAGCCCCTTCCACAAAGCCAAAGTGCTCCATGTCTCCGAGCAGAGCATGACATCTACCTGTATGTGGGAAGAGACTCAAGGTAAGTGCAGACCAGGGGTATTCTTCAAGAGTTTCAAAAGCACTGAAGGCTCATACAAATAATTCTAGTGGCTTAGTAAGCTGAGATCTAAGGATTGTAGTTTAAAGCCAGCCCAGGAAGAACAGTCGCACCACTCTTATCTTTAATTAACCAGCAAAAAGCTGGTATGAGTAGAGGTGTGAGTCAGGTAGTAGAGTACCAGCAGTAAGCAAAAAAGACGAGTGAAGGATGGGAGTTTGGCCTAGTGGTAAAGTGTTTGTCTAGCATGCATGAAGACCCTGGTTCGATTTTCCTCAGTACCATATCCATAGAAAAAGGCTAGAAGTGGTGCTGTGGCTTAAACAGTAGAGTTCTAGCCTTGAGAAAACCCAAGGACAGTGCTCAGGCCCTGAATCCAAGCCCAGGACTGGCAAAAAAAAAAAAAAAAAAAAGCTGACTGAGAATTCAAGGCCCTGAGTTCACTGAGTTCAAGCTATAGTATCTGCACCAAAAAAAAAAAAAAGTTTACAGTGCATGGATGAGGCCTGAGGAAGAAGTCAGGGTCAGGAAGAGAGATGAGATGCCACTGTGGAAAGGCAATGTGGTCAGAGTCTGAAAGTCAAGGCATATCCTTCCAGAAATTAGTTTGGAGTGGTTTTCACCATCCAGGAAGGAAACAGAGAGTTCCTTTCAGGCAACACCCAGAGCCTGCAAGTGCCAGGCTCAGATTTTCCTTTGCTAGGTCTGGTCTATTGAAAATGAATGCTTGGGTCCTTCTCATTCCTAGCCACTCTCCTCAAGGGCTGGAACATGGTTTCCACCAATGACTCTGCAATCCACTTATAGTCATAGGTATTTCCTTAGAATACCTGGTCATGAAATTTCTCAAAAAACACAGAGGAAAAAAGTGGACCTTCTTGTTTCTGCCCTAATAGAAACTAGTTTCTGCCCTAATAGGAACTAGTTTCTTTTTTTTTTTTTTTTTTTTTTTTTTTTTTTTTTTTGCCAGTCCTGGGCTTCAGCTCAGGGCCTGAGCACTGTCCTTGGACTTTCTCAAGGCTAGAGCTCTACCACTTGAGCTGCAGCACCACTTCTGGGTTTTTGTTTTTTTTCTCTATATGTGGTACCGAGGAATCGAACCCGGGTCTTCATGCATGCTAGGCAAGCACTTTAACCACTAGGCCAAACTCCCGGTCCCAGGAACTAGTTTCTTAAAATAGTATTGTTACACATAAGGAAAGGGCTGGTTGCCAGTTGCTGGTGACTCATACTGTAACCCTAGCTACACAGGAGGTTGAGATCTGAGGATCATGGTTCAAGCCCAGTCTAGGAAGGAAAAATCTGTGGGACTCTTATCTCCAATTAACCACAAACAACTGGAAGTGGAGCTGTGGTTCTAGTGTTTGAGCATTAACCTTGAACAAAAGAACTCAAGGACAATTCCCATACCTGGAGTTCAAGCCCAATTACAGCACAAAATAAATAAATAAGAGCTGGGAGTTTGGCCTAATGGTAGAGTGCTTGCCTAGCATGCAAGAAGACATGGGTTCAATTCCTTGGTACCACATACATAGAAAAAGCCAGAAGTGGTGCTGTAGTTCAAGTGGTAGAGCTCTAGCCTTGAGAAAGCCCAAGGACAGTGCTCAGGCCCTGAGCTCAAGCCCAGAACTGGTTAATAATAATAATAATAATAATAATAATAATAAATATAAGAAAGAAAGAAAGGTTTGTTGGGATTTGGGGGTTACTGTTTGTTCATTTGTCTGCTTTGGGGGGAAAGGGTAAGGAAGGTACAGAAATGAAAGGACGAAGAGTGAACAAATGTAGCAATAGTACTCACTAGATGCTATGTTGAAAATTAACTATGCAACTTGTGGGCAGGGATGGGAAGGGCACATGGGAGAGAGTGAGGGAAGGGGTGGCACTGTCAAAAAAGAAATTACTCATTACCTGACTGATAAAATGCTAACCCTTCTGTACATCACCTTAATAACAACAACAACAAATTTAAGAAAGAAAGGGCAGATTGAAAAATTATGGGTCAGTGTAATATACATCAAATCACATATCTGAAATTCTAGCTACTCGGGGCTAAAATCCAGAGGATCATGGTTCAAGACCAAACTGGGCAAAAAAGAGATTCTACTTCCAATTAACAAGCAAAATAAGGGCCTGGAGTTTGGCCTAGTGGTTAAAGTGCTTGCCTAGCATGCACGAAGACCCGGGTTCGATTCCTTGGTACCACATATATAGAAAAAGCCTGAAGTGGTGCTGAGGCTCAAGTGGTAGAGCTCTAGCCTTGAGAAAGTCCAAGGACAGTGCTCAGACCCTGAGCTCAAGCCCAGGACTGGCAAAAAAAAAAAAAAAAAAAAACAAGCAAAATAAAAAGAGGTAGGGCCGGGAGTTTGGCCTAGTGGTAGAGTGCTTGCCTAGCATGCACGAAGACACGAGTTCAATTCCTCGGTACCCCACATACATAGCAAAAAGCTGGAAGTGGTGCTGAGGCTCAAGTGGTAGAGCTCAAGCCTTGAGAAAGTCCAAGGACAGTGCTCAGGACCTGAGCCCAAGCCCAGGACTGGCAAAAAATAAATAAATAAATAAAAATAAAAAGAGCTAGAGGCATCATGCTTCATTAGTAGAGCATAAGACTAGCAAGCAAGCTGAGTGAGCTCAAAGCGCGGGGTACTTTTTTTTTTTTAACTCAGTTCATCCCCTTTAATGATGGCAGGAAGAACAAAACTAACTAGAAATCAACAAAAAAATAAAGTGGAAGGACTTTTCCATGCCTGAATGTCCTTAATTTAGCTAACTCAACAAATTAACGCAAGCACAGATTTTCCTGAAATTGTTCATCTAACTCTACCCACTATGAAATAAGCTAGAGCCAACTTATCTCCAACTCCAGGGAAAGGCTAAAGTTCTCCAGTGCTTTCTGAGACTTTGGCCTAGGAATTAACTTAAGTCTGGGGGATTGCTTTGGATTTTAGATGCACTGAACTACTCCACAATCATGTATTGAGTTTCTTCTATTTCCTAGTTGCTGTTAGAAGTAGCAGAATGAATGTTGCAGAGATTCTTAGCAGAGATTACTTAGCAGAAATGCTGCTAGTGCATCACCCCAAATATTTTAGGAGTATAATGTACCTTGATCAGTGTCACCTTCTATTATCCTGGCCTCCAAGATGGAGTCTTGTGAATTCAATGTCCAAAATGGCCTTGAGACATGGTCCTCCTGAGTAGTTTAAATGACAGACATGAGCCACCATGCTGGGTTTTAATCATTGCAAGGGAAGGTACATCTCTAACATTCACAAGGCCTTGGGTTCAGTTCCCAGCATCTAAACCATTAACAACAATAATCATCTCAGAGTAAAGTAATTCATCTTAAGCATAACACAAAAATAAGATATCTTTTCTAAAAAAAATTATATATATATATATATATATATATATATATATATTTGAAGTGGGCAGCTAGACCTGGTAATGCAATACTCAGGTGCTAAGATCTGGAAGATTACACATTGAGGCAGAAAATTTGCTACCCTCCATCTCCAAAATAACCAGCAAAATGCAGGCATGGTTAGAGGCATGGAGCAAGTGCTAGAGTTCCAACCTAGCAAACAAGCACAAGGTCCTTTGTTCAAACCTTAGTACCACCAAAAAGAAAAAAAAGGGAGGGGGCAGGAGCATGGCCTAGTGGTAGAGTGCTTTCCTATCATGCATGAAGCCCTGGGTTTGCTTCCTGGGTACTACATACACAGAAAGAGCCAGGGAGTGGTGGTGTGGTTCAAGTGGTAGATCACCAGCCTTAAGAAAAGCCCAAGGACAGTTCCCAGGCCCTGAGTTCAAGTCCCAGCACTTGGCAAAAAAAAAAAAATTTAAAAAACAGAAGTCAAGTAAGATTAGGACAAAGAGCCAGGCATTGGTGGCGTACAGACCTGTAATCTTACCACGTAGGAAATAGAGTTCTGAGGATTGGATTTAAAGTCAGCCCCAACATGAAAGCCCTTGAGACTCTCACCTCCAATTAACCACAGAAAGCTGAAAGTGGTAGCCTGGCTCAAAGCAGTAGAGTACTAGTAAGCCCTTGAGCACAAAAAAAAGCTCAGGGACAGCTCCCTGGGCCTGAGTTTAGGCCCCACAATGGAAGGAAGGAAGGAAGGAAGGAAGGAAGGGGAGGGAGGGAAGGAGTGAGGGAGTGAGGGAGGGAGAGAGAGAGAGAATGAATTAGGCCAGAGAAACTATCCACTGGATTTACCAGTTTAGAGATCTTATGAGATCTTAGAGAACTTACGGTTTCATCAAGGGGATAGGGACAGAAACCAGGTGGAGGAGGTTGAAGGCTGCACAAGGAAGTGAGCTTACACTCCAAAAACCCCTTCACTCACACACTTAGGCATGACATTTAAAACACAAAATTGACTTTTACAAAGACAGAACTGGATTCTGACAAATCCCCAAGACCAGAAACAGATAGCAATCGAGGAAAGATAAAATCAGGCTGATAGAGGTCTAAGCCTGAAAGTGGGACAGTAATGACTGGGTGAAAGTGCAGACAGAGTGCTCTCCAGGAAACTGGAGCTGATAGTTTGATACCAGAGATCAGAGTGGCCTCCACTGCCTGGACAAAGAGAGGAAGGCAGTGGCTGTTTACCTGCGGACTATGACTTTTTTTTACAGCTCAAGGAAGTGAGGGGCAAAAAGAGCACCTGACTAGCAGAAGGGTCAAGGTGTCTGCTGGCCCCACAGTGATAGCAGATCTCTAGCAGATCTCTCAATGCCCAGGGTAGAGAATCATGATGCAATAAGACTCACGTCTGGTTTGAGACCCTGAGGCAAGATGGAGACATCCTGAAAAGGTAAGGGGAAAGTGAGAGAGAGAGAGAGAGAGAGAGAGAGAGAGAGAGAGAGAGAGAGAGAGAGAGAGAGAGAGAGAGAGAGAGAGAGAGGGAGGAAAAAATTATATATATATGTATATATATACATATATATGGCGAGAGAGAGAGAGAGACAGAGAGAGAGAGAGAGAGAGAGAGAGAGAGAGAGAGAGAGAGAGAGAGAGCCCTGGCCCAGCTCAGAGTCTGAGATCTGAGAATTGAGGTTCAAAGCCAGCCCGAGCACTAAAGTCCATGAGACTCTTATCTCCAATTAATCTGTCAGAAACCGGAAGTGATGCTATATGGCTCAAGGGGTAGGATGGTAGCCTTGAGCTGTAGAGCTCAGGGAAAAGGCCCTGGCCCAGTGTTCAAGCCCCACAACCAAAAAGAGAGAGAGAGAGAGAGAGAAAGAGAGAGAGAGAGAGAGAGAGAGAGAGAGAGAGAGAGAGAGAGCCCTGAACAATAATCAAAAAACACAGAAAAGTCCTCCTACTGGCAAGAAAGATAGTCTTTGACATTGAAAATCAGACCAAAATATAGGCTGTTTAATGCAATAGGTAGTGTGAGATATGGCCCAGGCCTCTCTCCCTGATCAGTTACCCAGCTGTCTATGTGACAGCTCCACTCAGACTTTGTTGTTATTGTTTGCAGGTCCTGGGGTTTGAACTCTGGGCCTGGGCACTGACCCTGAGCAACTTTTGGTCAAAGCTAGAGCTCTACCACTTGAGTCACAGTGCCACTTCCAGCTTTTTTCTCAGTAGTTAATTGGAGGTAAGAGTCTCACAGGCTTTACTGTCCAGGCTGGCTTGAAACAGATCATCAGATCTCAGTTTCCTGAGTAGCTAGGATTACAGGCATGAGCCTGTAAACTCAGACATTTAAGACAAACCAAATTCAGTGCTTCTGATCCTAACTCCCACAGATGACTGCACACACAACTTCTTCGATCTGTTGATGGTAGCATCATTTATTTATTTATTTATTTATTTATTTATTTATTTATTTATTTATTTGCCAGTCCTAGGGCCTGAACTCAGGGCCTAGGCACTGTCTTGGGCTTTCCTTAAGGCTAGTGCTCTACTGCTGGAGCCACAGCACGATTTCCAGCTTTTTCTATGTATGTGGTGCCGAGGAATCAAACCCGTGTCTTCATGCATGCTAGGCAAGCACTGTACCAGTAGGCCTCTCTTTTTTTGTTTTATTCAAACAAAAAATGAAAAGTGTAGCCGGGCACAGTGGCTCACACCTGTAATCCTAGCTACTCAGGAGGCAAAGATCTGAGGACTGAGGTTCAAATCTACCCCAGGCATTAAGTCAGTGAGATTCTTATCTCTAATTAACCACTAGAAAAGCAGAAGTGACTCTGTGGCTCATGGGATAGGATGGTAGCCTTGAGCTGAAGAGCTCAGGGACAATGCCCAGGTCCAGAATTCAAGTTCCATGACTGACAAAAAAAAATTTTTGACATCTTTTCCTCTCACCTCCCACATCCAATCTGTCAGAAATTGCGGTTGGCTTTGCCTTCAAAATATATCCAGGCTGAACCACAGGTGGCTTGTGCCTGTAATCCTAGCTATTCAGGAGGCTGAGATTGGGGAACTGTGGTTCAAAGCTGGAAAGTCCATGAGATTCTTATTTTCAATTAACCATCAAAAAGCTGGAAACAGAAAGAGGAAAGGAAAAGGGGGAAAAAAGATGAGGAGAGGGGGTGGGGGAGGGAAATTCAGATAAAAACATGAGCAGGATATCAATGTATGTGAAGTAATGCACCTACTATCTGGCAAATATAACTGTAACCTTTCTATTAATTACAATTTGAAAGAAAGAAAGAAAGAAAGAAAGAAAGAAAGAAAGAAAGAAAGAAAGAAAGAAAGAAAAAAGAAAGAGAGCAAGCTGGAAATGGAGCTGTGACTCACTTAGTAGAGTACTAGCCTTGATCAAAAAAGCTAAACAATCAGAGGCTGAGGGCTCACCTCTATAATCCTAGCTACTCACAGCAAAACAGAAGTAGAGTTATGACTCAACTGCTAGAGTCCTAACCTTGACCACAAAAGCTCAAGGGCAGTGCCAGCCCCTGAGTTCAAGCCTCAGGACCAGTGCATGCACGCACGCGTGCACACACACCACACACACACACACACAGTCAGAACATCTCATTCCCTTACTCAAACCCTTTCACCTCTCCTCATCTTATCAGGAAGCCTGGAGGCTCCTCATAATCTATTATTACAGGGTTTATCTTTCTACGCACTGCCCCATCTCACTTCCCTCCAGTCACACTGGCCTCCTCAAGCATACTAAGCACACTCTTGCCCCAAGGCCTTTGCTTTTGTATTTCCTGTCTAGAAAGTATATCAGCTACTTCAACTGCTTTTCTGAAAAGCACATACTCCTTTCTTGGGCTCAGGAATGAACTAAAATCAGAAGTAAAGTTTGACATTCCTGCTTCCATTTGTTTTTTTCCGGTCCTGGGCCTCAAATTCAGGGCTGTCCTTGGATTTTCTCAAGGTTAGAGCTCTACCACTTGAGCCATAGCACCATTTCTGGCTTTTTGCTATGTATGTGGTACTGAGGAATGGAACCCATGTCTTCGTGCATGCTAGGCAAGCACTCTACCACTAGGCTAAACTCCTGGCCCCTGCTTCCATTTTTCTAATTGTTGTTCTGAGTCATTCTCTCTACAGTCACTCAGAGCCTAGGGAGGACAGGATTCATCAATAATATCTTTATGTCAAGGGACCAAAAATACCCCTAAAGGGGGGCTGGGAATATGGTTTATGCATGAAGCCCTGGGTTTGATTCCTCAGTGCTAGCCTTTTTCCTTTCATTCTTTGCCATTTCTGGGGCTTGAATTCAGGGCCAGGACACTGTCCTTGGGCTTTCTCAAGGCTAGCACTCTGCCACTTGAGCCACAGCACCATTTCCAGCTTTTGCTGTGTATATGGTACCAAGGAATGGAGCCCAGGGCTTTGTGCATGCTAGGTAAGCACTCTACCCCTAGACCATGCTCCCAGCCCCTAGAGTGCTAGCCTTAAGCTTAGGGACAGTGCCCAGGCTCTAAGTTCAAGCCCTAAAACTGGGGCAGGGGGGTGGGGAGATACACCTAAGAGCTGGATGCTGGTGGCTCATGCCTGTAATCCTTAACTACTCAGGAAAGTTCTTACCTCCAATTAATTACTAAAAAAGCTAGAAATGGTACTATGGCTCAAAGTGATAGACCAGTAGCTTTGAGCACAAAAACTCAGGAACAGACCTCCAAGTCCCTGGACCATCACATACACACTTACTTATACACACACACACACATACACACACACACGCACACACATACATAAAATACAAATTATGAAAACAATAAAATACTTGTGGTGTATTACAGAAAAGTAGTGATTGTGAAACACTCTTACTATTGCCTTAATATTTATTTCTACAGCTACAATCACAGCAACGTAAAAATGTGACTATATAGAAGAGCCACTGTTAAAAACAAAATTATTGGGGCCGGGAGTTTGGCCTAGTGGTAGAGTGCTTGTCTAGCATGCACGAAGACCCAGGTTTGATTCCTTGGTACCACATACTTAGAAAAAGCCGGAAGTGGTGCTAAGGCTCAAGTGGTAGAGCTCTAGCCTTGAGTAAAATCCAAGGACAGTGCTCAGGCCCTGAGCTTAAGCCCAGGACTGGCAAAAAAAAAATATATTGTTGATGATTTTGTAACCTTCTTTATTTACAATTAAAACAATTTGGTCTCTCTCTCTTTCTCCTCCCACCCCCATAGAAAGAACACGTTTTGACTCCCTAGGCACACTGGCTGAGGGAAATCCCCAAGTGAAGTCACACAAATCCCTCCCCTCCCCCGCTCCCCAGGGACTCCCATGCAGTTGTGTGGCAGTGGAGAGGACCTGAGCTGGGGGTGCAAAAGAGCAGCCCCAGGGTTAAGAGCCAGTGGTAAGTGAAGCATGGAGTATTTGCATGACTAACTGGGGGAGGGGGAACCCACTAGAGTTATTTCTATTTAAACTCAACAAAATGAAGAAGTACACATGCTTGAACTTTACTTGGCTTTAAAAGGAAACCAACAGTGCCCTTAGAGTTTCTGGTTGGGTGAGAGGTGGGAGTGGGTGGGGAAGGGGGGAAAGAGGGACAGTCCAGTCTAGGCTCCAGTGACCTTCACACGAAAATCAGAGGCTGATTACCCAGCCTCTGGCAAGAGTTCAGTGTTAGGAGAGCAGATCTGATTCTATAAACCCACTGGCATTGATTGTTTTTACTTTTTGCTATTCCTGGGGTTTGAACTCAGGGCCTGGGCATTGTCCCTGAGCTTTTTGCTCAAGATCTGGCACACTACCACTTGAGCCACAGAACCACTTGCAGCTTTTTCTCTGTGTGTGTGTGTGTGTGTGTGTGTGTGTGTGTGTGTGTGTGTGTGTGTAGTACTGAGGAATTGAATCTAGGACTTCATGCAGGCTAGGCAAGCTCTTTAACCACTAAGCCACATTCTCAGCCCCCATTAGCATTGATTTTAGGTCAGCAAACTAAAGTAGTGAATTCTGATAATCACGGAAACCATTAGGGGTTCTAGGGACGTGGCTCAAATAGTAAAGCACTTACCCTAGTTCAAGACCCTGAGTTCACACTACAATACAACAGCAACCACAATAAAGCCAGTCAAGAAGAACTACACCTCAGCCCAGAAAAAAGCAAAACAATTTTGGAAATCTCATGGACTTCCTGAAATTCTATCCTTCCTAGACCCCTGAGGGCCCAGAATAATTACAATATGTTCCATGTATATGCTATTTTTCTAGTCTGTTAATAGGACAGGAATGAATATAAATTCACGTTAAAGAAATACCAAGTTCAGGGACTTGTTAAGTTTATTCTCTTTTCGAGATCAGCTGTAGACGCCTGTGCAGAGAAAAACAACAACAAAACAGTAAGAGGGTCCCTGGGCCTGTAGCAAGGGTGTCTTCCTAAGGGTTGCAGGGGGACCCAGTTTCCCCAAGGTGCAGGCACTGGAGAGCTCTGGGCCAAGTTGGCTTTGCTTTGTTTCTGAGAAAGACTGCAGCTGCTGGCGGGCTCACCTGCATTTAATTTTTGTCTCCAGTTCTCATCATAGATTGTCAGCACGTGTCCGAGAAGTAACCCGCGTGATCTGGACACGAGGCTCACCCTTGCAGGGATGGGCACAGTGGAGCCCCAAGGGCCATGCGCCCTGGCGCCTCAGCCAGCGTTGCCCTGCCCGCGGGCTCCCTCTGGTGGGCGCGCCCGGCCCCTGCCCGAGCTCTGGCCCCTGCCCGCGTCGGTCCTGCCAAACCAGCTGCACGCGCCGCCCGCGGCGGAGGCCACAGCTGCCGAGCGGAGCACGCGGAAGAACCGGGAGAGGGTCAGCGCAGAGGCGAGTCGCCCGGCCGCTGCCCATCGCAGCCGTCTCCTGGACAGTGTTTCCCCAAACCTCGCCACCCAGCCTAGGTGTCAATGACTGGTTCCTTGCACGGAGAACCCCTCCCTCCGTGCCTGGGGCCGTGGTGGATGGCAGTGATAGGGTGCTGACCCTTGCTTGGGGGCCGGGCCGAGTGCTGGAAAGATCGAGAAGAATTGTAAGGCTGGGTACTTGATGTGCGCGCGCGCCCTTGCGCACGTGTGTGTGTGTGTGTGTGTGTGTGTGTGTGTGTGTGTGTGTGTGTGTGTGTGTGTGTGTGTGTTGCCAGTCCCGGGACTTGAACTCAGGGCCTGAACTTCATTGTGCTCAAGGCTAACATAACTCGTTGTGCTCGAGGCTAACATTCTACCACTTGAGCCACAGCGCCACGTCTGGCTCTTCCTGTGCATGTGGTTCTAGGGGAGCGAACCGAGGGCTGCACGCATGCTAGGCAAGCTGTCTCCCACTAAGCCACATTCCCAGCCCCAAGGCCGGATACTTGAGACACGGAACCCAGGACACTGCAAGTTCTTCTGAGGCCAGTGAGGAGCGGGCCTGGGGGCTACAGGTCGTTCGCTGGCTTAGCGCGTGCAAAAGAAAGGGAGGGAGGGGGGTGTCAGGGCGCAGCCTCGCATCCATGGGCTCAGAGGCTGTGAGCAACTCATGCCGCCCCAAGGCAAGAAGCTTCTCAGGCCTTGGGCCCGGAGACCGCCTGCAGAGGGCGCAAATGCTCCTTGCTTACTGCTGGTCAGGAACTCCAGGAATAGAAGCTGACTTCAGCTGAAAGGAATGAGACTGGAGGAGAAGGGGGTGGGGGAGAAACAGCTATGAATAATCCTGATGAGACCCGAATGCAAAAATATTTCCAAACATGGAAGCAAGGAAGGGTTAACTATGTCAGGAATGCGAGGGGCAATGAGTGGGGAGTGGGGAGTGTAAAATTCCTTGTACATCAAACTCCCAGGGTAGTAAAAAGGTAAATATCTTAAGGAGACATCATAGAAAAACTATAGTAAATGGGAGATAGCAGTTGTAGGTATAGTGTTGTAGGTATATGTCAGCCCTCTCAAAACTTGGAACCAATGGAAGTAATCACTAAACAAGGAAATAAATATTCAAAACTATTAAAAATTGTACTTTTTTTTTTTTTTTTGGCCAGTCCCAGGGCTTGGACTAAGGCCTGAGCACTGTCCTTAGACTTTCCTCAAGGCTAGTGCTCTACCACTTGAGCTACAGCACCACTTCCAGCTTTTTCTGTGAATGCATATGGACGAATTGAACCCAGGACTCCATGTATGCTAGGCAAGCACTCTACCACTAGGTCAAGCTCCTGGCCTTACGTTTTTTTTAATTTTAATAAATTTTATTTTTATTCTAATTATAAAGGTGATATATAGAGACATTATAGTTACCTAAATCAGGTAAAGACTACCTTTCTTTCTTTCTTTCTCCAGTCCACGGACTTGAACTCATGGGCCTGAGCACTGGCCTTGGACTTTCTCAAGGCTAAGAGTTGTACCACTTGAGCCACAGCACCACTTCTGGCTTTTTCTATGTATGTGGTACCAAGGGATTGAACCCAGGTCTTCGTGCATGCTAGGGAAACACTCTACCACTAGGCCAAACTCCCGGCCCATACACTTATTTTTGGACAATATCACTCCTTGCTTCACTCTCCTTTTTCCTTTCCATGCCCACCCACACGTTACATAGTTCATTTCCAACCTAGTATCTTCTAAGTACTACTGCTGCATTTGTTCACCTTGGACATGACTTTTAAAATTGAGCTTGAGAAAAATACCACTTCTGGATAACATGCAAAAAATAATTTTAGTGTACAAAGTTGATTTAAATATATGAAAACCAAATCTGTTATTCTAGCACTCAGAAGTTGAAGTCAGAAGAATCTCAAATTTGTAGGCAGCCTGGGTTACAGACTGCCTTGGTATCTTTACTACAAAAAGCTTCAAAACAAAACATTTTGAAATTATACTGCATATTGAAATGGTAGCCTTGGGGGTGACAGGAGAAGGGGTTAATAGTAGAACTCATGTACCAGGCCCTGTGTTGGGGCCTCAGAACCACAAAAAAAATAAAAATAAAAAACAAGTTCTATTTTTTCAATATGAAGGATTAAACTCAAGGCCTTGTATTTCCCAGATCTCTACCATATGAGCCACACCTTAATTTTTGCTCAGTCCTTTTCTATATGAGTATCTGAGGAAAGCAATTAAATACTGCCACAGTTCAGACAAAGGGTCATGCAGAGGAAAGAAAGAATGTCTTGAGTGTGTCTGTCCAATTTCATGGTTTTAAATACCATTGCTGCTCCCTGTGATCTTCAAAGAATCCCTGAGCCAGCCTCAGTCCAGAAATCCACACTCAAAGATCTTTCTGTCTGCTTGACCTCTCCACTCAGCTGGCTAATGAGCATCTCAAATGTTAAGTGCCCACAACTGACCATTCATTCTCCATTTGTTTCACCCAAACACTCCCTCCCCCCACACACAATAGTTTCTTTCTGAAAGTTAATAGCAAGTCAGTTTTTTCACTTGCTCTAGGCAAAAGTTCAGACTTGTCCTTGACTTCCTCTCTTTTATTATTATTTTTGATTATTACTTTTAAGTAGATGCACAGCGGAGTTTCAATTCGGTGTGACAATGTATAAATATAATGCATCTCCATCATTGTCACCCGTCCCTCTTTCTTCTCCATCTCTCCCAACCCCAAACAGCCTCTAAAGTTACCTAGCTCCATTTTCACATCTGTTCATTGAATGACTGTGCTTACCTACTCTTTCTTCCTTCCTTCCTTCCCTCCTTCCTTCCTTTTATTTTCTTTCTTTCTGCCCAGACCCAGAATTTAAGCCCCACAACCGACCAAAAAAAAAAATCTCTGGGCCCCGGAGTTTGGCCTAGTGGTAGACTGCTTGCCTAGCATGCATGAAAACCCAGGTTTGATTCCTCAGTACCACATACATAGAAAAAAGCTGGAAGTGGTGTTGAGGCTCAAGTGGTAGAGCTCTAGCCTTGAGAAAGTCCAAGGACAGTGCTCAGGCCCTGAGCTCAAGCCCTACAAATCTCACAGGCGGGCCGGGAGTTTGGCCTAGTGGTTAAAGTGCTTGCCTAGCATGCATGAAGACCCGGGTTCGATTCCTCGGTACCACATACATAGAAAAAAGCCAGAAGTGGTGCTGAGGCTCAAGTGGTAGAGCTCTAGCCTTGAGAAAGTCCAAGGACAGTGCTCAGGCTCTGAGCTCAAGCCCAGGACTGGCAAAAAAAAAAAAAAAAAAAAAATCTCACAGACTTTCCTGCCCAGGCTGGCTCTGAACTACAAGCTTCAGATCTCAGCCTACTGAGTACCTAAGATAACAGATGTAAGCCACCAGTGCCCAGATCTCTCTTTTCCTTTTTCCTCTTTTTTTTTTTTTTTTTTTTTTTTTTTTTTTATGGTTGTGGGGCTTTAACTCAGGGCCTGGGCACTGTCCCTAACTTAGGATTGCAGGCATGAGCCACCAGTGCCAGGCTAATAAATCTCTTTTAATCTTGCATCTCATAACATTTGGTCCAACAATGGTCATCTATGCCAAGGTGAAGGCATAGCCATCCTAATTTGTGTAAATGTACTCTATGGTATTTTTTACAGTGATGAAATCACCTAAGAACATATTCTCCAAATATACCCCCACTGTTAAGTAATGCATGACTATATATCTACATATAAATGTAGAGAAATACTATGAGTTCTGTTTCTCAGAAGAACTCTGACCAATACTGCCTGTCTCACTGCAGGGGCAAACATCAGTTTTGTGTTTTTTTATTTGGGTTTTTTTTTTTTTGGCATGGGCACTGTCCTTGAGCATGTTTGCTCAGGGTTAGCCCTCTATCAGTTGACTAACAGCCCCACTTCCTGCTTTTTGGGTGGTTAACTGGAGATAAGAGTTTCACAGACTTTCGTGCACAAGCTGTTTTCAAACTGTAATCCTCAAATCTCAGCCTCCTGAGTAGCTAGGATTACAGGCATGAGCCATCCACACCCAGCTATGGCTATGGTGTTTCAGGTTGTAAGTCTTTATATTATATGATCCTGAAAATAACTGAGTTTCAGTCTTAATTATAGCTATCCCAAAACAATGTTTAGGAAAAAGCTAACACACCCAGCAGGCAGAACTGCCTCAGCTCCTTTCCCAAACCAGTTGCTGGATCATGGTAATAATGTTTCTCTGGTTAGTTTAGGACACAGTACTGGGGCTGAACCACTAGGGACCCAATTTCCTCATAGGCTTCTCAGGAGAACTTCTGCCATTGTCCTGGATAGCCTGGTGTCCCTGTAGTTAACACATTTTTAATCTTAAAATCTCAGAGCTCTGGTCTTTTATGACCTTTGTCCCTCTCCTCTCCTCTCAGCCCTTTGGTCATATACTGACTTGTCATTATGCTGACAAAAATCCCATTCTCCAAACATAGCCACCTGCTCTTGCACTATCCCCTCTTATCTCCACCTGTCCACCACATACTGCCCAGCCTCAGAGGCTAAACAATCCATAGTTAAATGTGTGGTTAGTGACAGAGCCAGAATTCAAGCCTTATCTTCTTATTGTTTGCTTGGTGGGTGTTTTGAGACATCTCATTGTGTAGCCCAGATTGGCTTCAGAGTTGTGATCTTCCTGCTTCAACCTCTAGAGTACTAGAATTATAGAAGTATGATTCCATACCTGGTTCTGTGCTATTTCTTTGGAAGTTCTTGCTCTTCCTCAATGCTAATTCCTTCCTCCATCAAACTTGTCATTGTTGCCATTCCCAGGGCTCTGTCCTACATTAACAAATCTGTGTCAGATGC
The DNA here is from genome assembly GCF_031878675.1 of Megascapheus bottae. Lineage (NCBI taxonomy): Eukaryota > Metazoa > Chordata > Mammalia > Rodentia > Geomyidae > Megascapheus > Megascapheus bottae. The sequence continues at coordinate 38,349,613 of NC_143524.1, forward strand.
TCTTACACACCACAATCAAGGGTCAACTAGCCACAAACATCAGTTATGCCCAAATCAAAATCCTGTGCCTTGGCATATAGCGTATTGCCCATTGGCTTTTGTTATACAAAAGGCCAGAAAAACCTTAAACTCTGTGTCCAAAAAAAAAACATCTAAGCAGAACCTGGTGGTACATACCTAGAATCCTAGCATTTAGGAGGTAGGGGCAGGAGGATCACAAGTTCATGTCCATGCTGGGCTACACAGCAAGACATTACACAAGGGGAAAAATTTCTTTAATGGGCCAAGTGCAGTGGCTCACGCCTGTAATCATAGCTACTCAGGAGGCTGGGATCTGAAGATCAAGGATCAAACCCACCCCCCCCCCCCACTAAAGAAGAGGAGACTCTTATCTCCAATTAATCACTAGAAAAAAATGGGAAGTAGTTCTGTGGCTCAGGGGTAGGGTGGTAACCTTGAGCTGAAGAGCTCAGGGACAGTGCCCAGGCACAGAGTTCAAGCCCCAAGACCCACACATACACACACAAAAATCTTCAATGGAATATTTTGGGATAGTAATGTTACTCACTGGCAAAGCATTTCAAGGGCGGGGGGAGGACTGTTATCAAAATTGAACTAAAACATGTTGACTCATGTGACATGCACAGCAGAGAATAACTAAGACCTATGCGTCTGGATAAAAAAGGCAACTTAGCCAGGTGCTAGTGGCTCACACCTGTAATCCTAGCTACTCATGGTGCTGAGATCTGCATATCACCAAACAGAGGTGAGGTATAGTGAAGCTTCCCTTTAAATATTGGAACTCTTCACTTAGAGTCCTTGATTTTGATTACAGGATAAGAATTTCTGGACAAGTCATAATGATAAGAAATCTGGGCCGAGCTTTACTAAGTAAATAAATAGGCAATCAGACAAAGACAAAAAGCAGGTACACTCTAACAGAATGTGGGTAGAGTGTGGGAGATAGAAACACATAGAGACAAATATGCAAGGAGACACGCAAAGAGACATAACACAGAGAGACAGAGAGAGATGGGGGAGGAGGAGGGAAAGAGAGAAAAGGTAGGTGATACCCAGAGAGACACAGCGGGGAGACACACAGCTTGCTCCTTGGGCTGCTGGGATATTTAAAGGCAGAGGTTCTACCTTCAATGTTATGTAAAGATAGGTGCTTTGTCTTTGCTCTAATTACTTTCTGAGTGTTACTTTCTGAGTTTCTAGGTGTGAATGCATCCTGCCATAAAACAGAAGCTTATCCTTGAAACTAGTAGGTACTGTTATCTGCATTTTGGGCAGATAGTTTTCTCAGGCAGGCATACATTCTGTCAGTTAGCTGTTAATTCTTGGGTGAGAAATGCAATCCTGTTGTGTCTCTTTGAGGTAAAGGCGGCATTTCTATGTTTCTAAATATCATATTTCTGGGGCCAGGAGTTTGGCCTAGTGGTAGAGTGCTTTCCTAGCATGCACAAAGACCTGGTTCGATTCCTCAATACCACATACAAAGAAAGATCCGGAAAAGGTGCTGTGGCTAAGTGGTAGAGCTCTAACCTTGAGAAAGCCCAAGGACAGTGCTTAGGCCCTGAGTTCAAGCCCTGGGACTGGCAGAAGAAGGAGGAGGAGGAAGAGGAGGAGGAACAGGAGGAGGAGGAGAGGAGGAGGAAGTACAGGTGGAGGAGGGGGAGGAGGAAGAGGAAGAAGAAAGAAAACTTGGAAGATAGGGCTTTCTAGAAGGACAACTGAGTTTTCAAGCAGTAGCTAAACTAGATGAATGGAAGGAAATTCTGAATGTAGGGCTCAGATAGAATCAAGTGTCAGTGACTGGTTCCAGACTGCTTCAACTTTCCCCATTGAAACCTAGATCTCAGCCTCCTGAGTAGCTAGGATTACAGGTGTGAACCACAAGCACCTGGTCTTCTCCCATTTCTTAGAAAATGATTTGCTGGTACTTTCTGTGCCTATCTCCTCATCCTCACCCCCATGGCAAAAGTGGCTTTTGGTTCCTCTCTGCTGACATTGCTTAACCAATCTTCTAATAAACCATGGAAGACACTTTCTTGGAAAGTTTGAGCCTTTTCTTTTTGCCAGTCCTGGGGCTTGAACTCAGGGCCTGGGCACTGTCCTTGACTTTCTCAAGGCTATATTTCTACCACTTGAGCCAAAGCACCACTTCCAGCTTTTTCTGTGTATGTGGTACCAAGGAATTAAACCTGGGGCTACGTGCGTGTTATCAAGCACTTTACCACTAGGCCACACTCCCGGCCCAGTTTGAGCCTTTTCTTAACCTTTTTTTTTTTTTAAATACTCAGTTTTTCTTTCAGACTTTTTTTTTCTCTTGAAGTTCATGTTAAGTGCTCCCCAATTTTCCAAATTTTTAGTTTTTCTGTTTACATTGCTTTTTAGATTTTACTCTGATCTTTCATTTAGTATTTGTCCTTGACAATCACATGTTGGAAAAAAGTATGATTCTTTGCAATAAGATCTTTTTTGAAATTCTGTTTTGCTCTTTCTAAATTTAGTTCCTACTCCTAACTTGTTTAAGTCTCTTGAGCCTCCATATTTTTGCCTATCTGACGTCTCTCCTAAATTATCATCCTAAATAGTGGTACACTAACCTGTATTTCCTACTAGCATAATGGATTAGAAAACATAGAATTACAGAGGCTGGGAATGTGGCTTTATTTTTTTTTTCCTTTTCCTTCCTTCCTTTCTTTCTTTCCTTCTTTTTTTTTTCCCTGCCAGTTCTGGGACTTGAACTCAGAATCTGAGCACTGTCCTTGGGCTTTCTTCAAGACTAGCACTCTACTACTTGGGCCACTGCACCACTTCCGGCTTTTTGTGTATATGTGGTACTGAAGAATTGAACCCAGGGATTCATGCATGCTAGGCAAGCACTTTACCACTAAACCACACTCCTAGCCCAGAAGGTTACTTTAGAGTATTTGCCTAACATGCATGAAGCCTTGGATTCAGTTCCTTAGTACCACATAAACAGAAAAAGCCTGAAGTGGCACTGTGGCTCAAATGTTAGAGCTCTAGCCTTGAGCAAAAGAAACTCAGGGACAGGGCCCAAGCCCTGAATCCAAGCCCCAAGACTGGTAAAAAATAAAAATTACACTTGTGCAAACTTTTGATAGCATAAGGATATCAGAACTCCAAACAAATATACTGTGTTCAAAATATTTATTATTTATCATATAAAAGTAAACAATATAATCTATGATAGAAATGTCCTTTGGAAGTATATTTCTTCAAGGGCTGACCTGTCCGAGGTTTCTTGGATTCTTAGTTTAATGAAGTTTCAATAGAGCATGTCATCTTTTCCTGGTAAATCTTCCTAGAGCATAGATAGATATTTCTCCTTACTCCATAGACTTTTGAACTGCATTGAAAATTAGAGACATCTGCCACAAAGAAAAAAAAATTCAATAATGTTCAGATGAGTACCTATTAAAGTTTTTGAAAGCTAATTGTTGGGAGAGGGACAAGTTCAGTAATGTCTTATCCTTTTAATTTAAAAAAAATAAAAACTTTGCTGAACTTCTGAGAAATTTCAAATAATACAACCAAAATTGAAGGAGTAACTTCTACCAGCTACTCACTCTGCAATATCTGAAGTTTAAAACTGAGACAGGAAATAGAGTTGTGTAGCTCAAGTGGTAGAGTATGTTTCGAGCAAAAGAAGATCAGGGGTAACACCCAGGTCCTGAGTTCAAGCCTCAAGACAGGCACCCGCGGTGGGGAGTAGGGAGACAGGTCAGTTTTAAAATATTGAGACAGGTTGGGTGGCAGTGGCTCACACCTATAATCCTAGCTACTCAAGGAGGCTGAAATCTAAGGATTATAGTCCTAAACTAGTGTTGGCAGGAAAAGTCCATGGGACTCTTAACTACAAAAAAGACAGAATTGGATCTGTGGCTTAGTGCAGAGTGCTAGCCTTGAGCACAAAAGCTAAGGGACAGTGCTTAGGTTATGAGTTCAAGCCCTAAGATAGGCATAAAAAATAAAAATAAAATGAGATAGTTTCCTCAAAATGTAATGTCCCTGACTTGATTTTCACAGTATCCATAACACTTCCAAAACTTTTTTGATCCTTTCTCCTTGATTGTTTTAACTGGCCTTCAAAGTGTTCACAAAAATTGCTGGGTACTGGTAGCTTATGCTTAGAATACTAGTAAAGAGGTTGAGATTTAAGGATTGTGATTCAAAACCAGCCCAGGAAAATCCTTCAGATTCTTCAATTATATAGCAAAACCCCAGAACTAGCATGTCTCAGATGTTAGGGAAATAGCGTGGGGAATGAAGTGAAGCAAGAGACCTGAGTTCAAGCCTCAGTACAGGCATACAGGCACACAGAGACACATACTGTTCACAAAAATGCCTTAAGGAGGACTGGTGCTATGGCTCAAGTGGTAGAGTGCCAAGCATGAGCAAGAAATCCATACTGATGAAAAGAAAAAGAAGATAAAAGACAAGCAGCTGAGTTCAGTTGGTACTCACACAAATGCCGTAAGAAGGGAAGCAGATAACATTTTCATTTGTTGGCTCAAGTCAGGGGGTTATTTTATGGAGATGAGCTTGAGAAGAAAAATTATTCTAGTACCAGGGTGCTTAAAAATTAGGTGATGGCCCTCCACAATAACAATAAAAAATGGAGTTGGGAGTATAGCCTTGTGGTAAGTGCTCTGCTGGCCTAGCATTCATAAAGCCCTGGGTTTGAGTTCTGTACCACATATTCAGAAAAAGCCAGAAGTGGTACTGTGGATCAAGTGGCCAAGCCCTAGCCTTGAGCAAAAAAGTGTCCAAGGGCAGTACCCAGACCCTGAGCTCAAGCCCCAGGACTGGCCAAAAAAGAATAAATGTTTAAGGGCCGGGAGTGTGGTCTAGTGGTAGAGTGCTTGCCTAGCTTGCCTAGCTTGCCTAGCCTTGAGTTCAATTCCTTGGTACCACATACACAGAAAAAATCAGACATGGTACTGTGTCTTAAATGGTAAAGTGGTACCCTTGAGAAAGCTCAAGGACAGTGCCCAGGCCCTGAGTTCAAGCCCCAGACTGACAACAACAACAACAACAACTACAACAACAAATGTTTGAAAGAATAAACAGTGACAAAAAAAACAATGAAAAAGAATTAGGTGATGGCCTGAAGCATTACCTAAATTTAGCTGTTATAAAACTTTTTGAGCCATGCTTCCATTTCTGCTTTTTGCTGGTGAATTGGAGATGAGGCTGTTAAATTTGTCTACTTGGGCTTCCAATCTCAATTCTCAGATTGCAGCCTCCTGAGTTGCTAGGGTTATAGGTGTGAGTCACCAAACATTCAGCATAATTAGTTTTTTTTTGTTGTTTTTTTTTTTGCCAGTCCTGGGCTTAAGCTCAGGGCCTGAGCACTGTCCTTGGATTTTTCTCAAGGCTAGAGCTTTACCACTTGAGCCTCAGCACCACTTCTGGCTTTTTCTAAATATGTGGTACCGAGGAATTGAACCCGGGTCTTCGTGCATGCTAGGCAAGCACTTTAACCACTAGGCCAAACTCCCGGCCCCAGCATAATTAGTTTTTAAACATCATTTCTTGACCTCTGAAACAACAGTGAATACTTTAGAACTGGCTCTTCAAAATATTAGTTCATTAATTAAAGATACACTGCTCTCTTGGATTCTTTTTTTTTTTTTTTAATTTTTATTTTGCCAGTCCTGGGCTTGAGCTCAGAGCCTGAGCACTGTCCTTGGACTTTCTCAAGGCTAGAGCTCTACCACATGAGCCTCAGCACCACTTCCAGCTTTTTTCTATGTATGTGGTACCGAGGAATTGAACCTGGGTCTTCATGCATGCTAGGCAAGCACTTTAACCACTAGGCCAAACTCCCGGCCCCGCTCTTGGATTCTTGATCAGATAAAACTAAGCAAAGTTTTCATTTGTAGTCAGCTTCACTGCAATTCCTACCTACTTTAATCTTCCTTTACTAGTCAGCTTTTAAAAAATATTTTTTTTCAATGGAAAACACTTGTCTCAAACAGTAACAGACCTCTTCAATGATTCTTTGGCATTTAAGTCCCCAAACCTTAGTCAGAGGCTGGTGGCTCATGCCTGTAATCCTAGCTATTCAAGAAGCTGTGATCTAAGAATCAAAGTTCAAAGTTGGCCTGAGCAAGAAAGTCTGTGAGAGACTTTGATCTCCACTAACCTACCTAATTCTGGAACTGGAGCTGTGGCTCAAGTGTAGAGAATTAGCTTTGAGTACAAAAGCTCATGGAGCACAAAAGCTCCAAGGCCTAGAGTCTAAGCCCCAGGACCTGTACCAAAAGAGGAGGAAGAAGAAAGGAGGAAGAAGAAAGACACTTGGCCTATTTATGTATTCATCCCTATAACTTTAGTTACTAGGAGAACTTAATGGCCTCTCAATAAGAATGTTTTTCCTGTCAGGTGCTGGTGGCTTAAGTCTGTAATCCTATCTACTCAGGAGGCTGAAACCTGAAAATTATGGCTGGGCAAGAAAGTCATAAGACTCTCATCTCCAATTAACCACCCGAAAACTGGAAGTGGTACTGTGGCTCAAAGTAGTAGGTCCTTGAGTAAAAAAGCTCAGGGACAGCATCCAGGCCCTGAGTTCAAACCCTACTACAACTGACAAAAATAAATAAAATCAATCAATTCCCAAACCTTGATTTTATACTATGTTCTCATTCTGTAATTGAAAACAAAAACTGCTGAAACTACTGTACTCACATCTAAAGAAATCTAATTTCTCTTTCATTACAGTGGCCACTCTTCATACTATATCCTGGAATCCAGTCTCTAGCCCACTATCAACTCTCTCCCAAGGTATGTTGTCTTTTTGTTTTTTTGGCCAGTCCTGGGGCTTGAACTCAGGGCCTGACCACTATCCTTCCGTTTTCTCACATCTAGAGTTCTACCACTCGAGCCACAGCACCATTTCCAGCTTTTTTTATGTACGTGGTACTGAGGAATCAAAACTGGCAATCACTCTACCACTAGGCCAAGGCCAAAATCCTAATCCCAGGTATGTTGTCTTTAGAATACTACTCTACCTTGCCTAGCCCAGTCTACCACAGCATTTAGTACATGGTACTATCATAAATTTACATGAATCTTCTGTATTTTACTAACTTTGGTCTACCAATTTGCACAGAAGGCACTCCACTAAAGTATGTTGTGGTGAAAATGAGCCTAAAAGCTTTCTGATGGCTTAAGAATTCCAGTGTTCCAGCTAGGCGTGATGGTTCACGACTGTAATCCTAGCTACTCAGAAGGCTGAGATCTGAGGATCAAGGTTCAAAGCCAGCCCAGGCACAAAAGGACCTGAGACTCTTATCTCCAATTAACCTCTAGAAAACGGGAAGCGGGGCTTGGCTCAAGGGTAGGGCAGTAGCTGAAGAGCTCAGGGACAGCACTCAGGCCAAGTTCAAACCTGACTCACAAAAAAAAAAAAAAAAAAGAATTCCAATATTCCAATACCAAATAGCAGATTTGTTTTTTTCCCTGTATCTGCTTAAGCAGTATGTGACATTTACCACAAATCTTGATGAAAAGTACCTTTTCCTTGCAGCTAGGAAAATTTATCACAGTGGGAGAAAAAACATACTTTACTGATTTGGTAGTAATCAAGACATCATATTTTATTCCCCAAAGGCTACTGAAGTACCTCTCCAATCTAAAAAGCTTTAAGGTGCTTTTTTTCCCCCTCTCTCTCACAAATACCCACCAGCTTCTATATCCAATTTACCTGTCACTTCTCATAGATCTAATTCTTTTTTTTTTTTTTTTTGGCCAGTCCTGGGCTTGAGTTCAGGGCCTGAGCACTGTCCTTAGACTTTCTCAAGGCTAGAGTTCTACCACTTGAGCCTTAACACCACTTTCGGCTTTTTTCTATGTATGTGGTACTGAGGAATTGAACCCAGGTCTTTGTGCATGCTAGGAAAGCACTCTACCACTAGGCCAAACTCCCGGCCCCTAATTTTTTTCTTTTTAAGATGCCACAGAGTCTGAGTGTAGAACTGCAAACCCATCTATAAAAAAAAATCCTAGCACTCTGGAGGCTGAGACAGGAAGATAAGTCCTAGGCTATATAGCAAGATCCTGTCTCAAAAAGCAAAACTGTAAGATGTCAAAGGCTAAGGAACTACAATAATCACAATGATCTTACTTAACAAGATCTATTTTAATCTGCAATAGCCTTCACAGACTAGTCTGATTCTGTCAGAAGAAAAATCACAGTAATACTAGCACTAGTCACTTCAACTTATACTAAATTCATAAAAGACAACCTAATTTAGTAAGTCCTTTTCTGATTCCATACAAATTAGTAAGTTATGACTCAGCTGTCATGGAGAATACAATCTCAAATCAGGAAGTGAGATTTGAGGCTTGGACAAAGACACTATTTTGTCCAAAATGACAGATGTGGAGGCATAAGCCCATAATCATAGCTACACTCAAGGGGTCCTGAGTAGGATGACTGAATCCCAAGAATAGCCTGGGTAAAAATAGACTGAAATACAACTAAAAGTAAACAAAGGCTAGGTATGCGGTTCAAATAAATGGTAAAATGTATACTTAGTAAGCAAAAGTCCCTGAGCCCAAACACCAGGATCACCAAAAAGTTATGACTCTTCTTTGATTAACTTACTAATTTATAGCTATTCTAAATTACATCACATAGCACTGGCAGCAAATCAGACACCTAAATATATAATGTATTAAAAAATTTAGACAGTTGCTTTGTGGCTCACACCTATAATGCTACTCAGGAGGATGAGATCTGAGGATTATAGTTCAAAGCCAGCCCAGACAGTAAAGTCCAGAAGACTCTCTTATCACCAATTAGCGAGGGGAGGGGAGCCAGAAGCGGAGCTGTGGCTTAAGTGTAGCATGCTAGCCATGGGCAAAGAACCTCAGGGACAGTACCCAGGCCCTGAGTTCAAGCTCCAGACTAGCAACACACACACACACACACACACACACATACACACAAATTTTAAGTAGATGGCTGTATTTTCATGTAGCCCCCAAATATAATATGGATGATTGCCCCTCATTAAATAGCCAGTAATGGGCCAGGAGCCTGGCCTAGTGGCACAGTGTTTATGTAGCATACATAAACCACATACACAGAAAAAGCCAGAAGTGGTGCTGTGGCTCAAGTGGTAGAGCACTAGCCTTGAGGAAAGTCCAAGGATAATGGCCAGGCCCTGAATTCAAACTTTAGGACTGGCAAAAATAAATAACGAATAACTACAATATTTCATCAAAAATATGCACTCCAGGGCTGGGAATTTGGCCTAGTGGTAGAGTGCTTGCCTAGCCTACAGGAAGACCCAGGTGAATTCCTTGGTATCATATACATAGAAAAAGCCAGAAGTGGTACTGTGGTTCAAGTGGTAGAGCTCCAGCCTTGAGAATGCCCAAGAACAGTATTCAGGTCTTGAGTACAAGCCCTGGTACAACCCGCCCCCCCCCCCCAAAAAAAAGCACTCCACTTAAAAGTATTTTGCAATACAGTAGCAATAGAGACAAGATAGAAATAGAAAACAGGCACCAAAGATTTAACTAATTAAAATAAGCTCAGAGTGACTTTTAATATGCCAATGAATGTTCATGAAACATATATAACAAACAAGTGCAAACACGTTTTAGACCAAAATTAATGAGAAAGCAAAGGAACATGTTTTTGTTGACATCATTAGCCAATATCTTTAGTCAAATGGCTAATACAGATAAAATATATTTAGTGAAGAACTTGGAAAAGTCATTCTGGCACTTTAAACAGCTATGTACAGTATTACCAAGGTCAGTGTATATATACAAATATTGAAGCGAAACCAGGTCAAACATTTAAAAACAGACTACAGACTAACCATATATCAAGTACAAAACTTGGGCAGATAAAGAAGACATTATTTTTAAAAAGTCAGGAAAGTACATTATCAGAAAAAGTTAAACTACATTAACACATCATTCCAAAGGGGGAGGGATGCATTTTTTCAATGCACTAACTTCAAAGTTAAAAAAAAAAAAAAGAGACAAATTAGCTACTTTTATCAAGAGCAGCTATGTATTTCACATAATTGTTTCAAAAGAAAGCCTATTAACAACAATGATTGTTTAATGCTACAATTTTACAGCAAAGACAACTAAAATAGCAGCAAATTCACAAGGCAATACTTCCACAGAATTGTATCACTCCATGGTTTATGCAGTGCCTACAAAGTGCTCCCAGTTGAAGATACAAGTATAATTCACACACACAAAAGATTGACACACAGGTACTTCAGAGGCCAAGTAGTACTGAGTCTTAGCATTGTATGCTTATAATAAAGCCCTTGAGTCCTTTCTATAAGTCACCACGGGAAAGATTCCTTTTATTACAATGCAACAGCAAACTATGCACAGCACACCACCACAGTGGTTAATCCTGCAAACAGCTGATGTAACATCCAACAATGACTGACATTCTACAGAAACCAGTCTGATAAGATTAGACAAAAGCCTGATATAGCAACTGTTGAAATACAGCTTTCAACTGTCATTCACAAATAAAAGTACTAAAAGGTATTTCAGTAAAATCACTGATACCAATGAAGAAAGTAATTGAAACATGAATTCTAGCAGTGATTTCAACCTAATTTCCTCTCGTCACAGTTTTTTTGGGGGGGAGGGGAAGGAAATGAGCAGTTCAGTATATAGTAAGGCTGACAGAGCGGTTCATTTTCTTTCCAATAAGTCGAGAGGTTCTATTACTCTGGGTGGTAGACCTCGTGGCCATCCGGTCAGTGAAGAGTACTCTTTCCTCAGCTGCAGCTTTTGCCATCTGAGCTTTCTTGAGTTCTCTGAGGACAGAATAACAAATACATCTTTTGTCTACCTGCTATATTAATCTGAGGAAGAGATTTTTTTGATGGGGTCAGTCGTGGAACTTGAACTCTGGGGCCTGAACGCTGTCCCTGAGCTCTTCAGAGCAAGGCTACTGTCCTTGAGCCAGAGTACCACTTCCAGTATTCTGGTGATTAATTGGAGATAAGAATCTCATGGACCTTTGAACTGCGATCCTCAGATCTCAGGTTCCTTAGTACCTAGGATTACAGGCATGAGGCACTAAGCCTGGCCTCGAGAGAGAGATTCTAAGACAAACACAAACTGTTTAATAAATTCAGAAATAGGGCCGGGAGATTGGCCTAGTGGTTAAAGTGCTTGCCTAGCATGCACGAAGACCCGGGTTCGATTCCTCGGTACCACATACATAGAAAAAAGCCGGAAGTGGTGCTGAGGCTCAAGTGGTAGTGCTCTGGCCTTGAGAAAGTCCAAGGACAGTGCTCAGGCCCTGAGCTCAAGCCCAGGACTGGCCAAAATAAATAAATAAATAAATAAATAAATAAATAATTCAGAAATATCTACCTACTATCATTATTCTAAGACATAAATGACAAAAGAAAAAAGAACATGAAATCTTAATTTATACTCAAGTGTATTATGTGCTTTTATAATTACAGTATTACATATGCTTTGATACAAAGTGAGATGAAAGGAAAACCTTACTTCCTATTTACAAAAGCATGATAGATAAACAATGTAATATTTAGTATAAGATTTCTATGAATTTTTTATATTTTTGTGGGTCATGGGGCTTGAACTAGGCCTGGGTACTGTCTCTAAACTCTTCAGCTCAAGGATACCACCCTATCCCTGGGCCTGGGCGTTGTCCCTGAGCTCTTCAGTTCAAGACTTACAGGCCATGAGCCACAGCACCCCGATTAGAATTCTATAATTTTAATATAAAACCTTTTGAATTACTTTTATTAAATCAGAATCAATATGGTAGCAATAAATTTGGCTCAAGTAGTAGAACACTAGCCTTGAGAAAGCCCAAGGACAGTTCCCAAGTCCTGAGTTTAACCCTCAGGACTGGCAAATACAAAAACTATACTAATGGGGCCGGGAGTTTGGCCTAGTGGTTAAAGTGCTTGCCTAGCATGCACGAAGACCCGGGTTCGATTCCTTGGTACCACATATACAGAAAAAAACGGAAGTGGTGCTGAGGCTCAAGTGGTAGAGCTCTGGCCTTGAGAAAAGTCCAAGGACAGTGCTCAGGCCCTGAGCTCAAGCCCAGGACTGGCAAAAAAAAAAAAACAAAAAAAAACTATACTAAAAGAAAAAAGTCATCTGTGGTTACTAATATCAAATATTTCTTCTTTTGATATCCTCTCATCAAGTATGTACAACAGAATGTTTTAAGGGAAATATTTTGGTGAAAGGGACTGAGGAACAAAGAACTGGTACAGGCTAGCTCTTTCTTTCAGGTAAATGGACATACTAATCTTTTTTTTTTTTTTTTTGGCCAGTCCCGGGCTTCAACTCAGGACCTGAGCACTGTCTTGGGCTTTCTCAAGGATAGAGCTCTACAACTTAAGCACAGCATCATTTCTGGCTTTTTCTGAGGATCGAGGTTCAGCCTCAGCACAAAAATTCGTGGGACTCTTATCTCCAATTAACTACCAGAAAACTGGAAGTAGCACTGTGGTAGCCTTGAGCTGAAGAGTTCAAGGATACCCCCAAGGCCCAAAGTTAAAGGTCTACAACTGACCAAAAAAAACCCACCCTAATAATAGTAACTTAAGGTAAAGTCCTAAAACTTTCATTGTGTAACTATCTAGCAAGCTATAACATCTTTTGATGACAGAAAACACAAATCATCTTTTATTACAATCTGAGAATGAGAAAGAAAAACAAGCAGAACAAATAGTACTTACTTCTGCAATAGTGAGTTTTTAAACTTTTCAGCATTCAATTCTATTCGCAATTGTTCTGCACTCTTTCTAGCTGCAGACAACAATACAGAATGCTTTACCAGTGCCATTGCTGAAGGCCTTTTCTCTGGATCAGGATGAATCATAACCTTAGAAACAAACAAACAAACAAAAAATGAAATAGAGGAATACAACTTCAGCACTTTGAACAGTGTCAAGGAAGTGTTAACACTTTGAACAGTGCTTCACATAAAGAATGCTTACTTTTAGCAACTCTGTAAACTCCTGGGAAAGCACTTGAGGAATCCGAGGTAATCGACCTTGTCTGATTTCATGCCATTGGTCACCATTTCTAGGAAGAGGTTCTGCACCAGCAGCACATACTACTGTGAGAGCGAGGGCAAATATATCTGCTTTTGGTAGATGGGTATAGTTCTGGGAAAAAATTTTTTTGAAAGTTCATAACACTGTTAAAATGGTCAAAGGAAAAGACTGCATACCAACAACAATTTAATTAAACTACTGGAACTATTTTTTTTTTTAATCCTCTAATGTCATATCTTAGTTAAGTATGTATTCAGAGACCAACCTTAATTGGAGATTTCTTTTTTTTTTTTTTGCCAGTCCTGGGCTTGAGCTCAGGGCCTGAGCACTGTCCTTGGGCTTTCTCAAGGCTAGAGCTCTACCACTTGAGATTTCTTTTTTTGAGCCTGTCCTAGGGCTTGAACTCAGAGCCTGGCGGCTGCCCTAACCTTTTTTGCTCAAGGCTAGCATTCTACCATTTGAACACTGCTCCTATTTCCAGCATTCTGTTATTAGTTGGAAATAAGAATCTCAGGGACTTTTCTGTTTAGGCTAGCTTTGAACTGCAATCCTCACATCTATTGTTTAGCTTTTTTTTTTTTTTTTTTTGCCAGTCCCTTCCTAGGGCTTGAATTTAGGCCGTGAGCACTGTCCTTGGTCTTTCTCAAGGCTAGTGCTCTACCACTTGAACCATAATTCCAGCTTTTTTACTGTGTATGTGGTACCAAGGAATCGAACCCAGGGCTTCATGAATGCTAGGCAAGCACTCTACCACGAGGCCATGTTCCCAGCCCTTCCTTAGCTTTTTTTTTTTGTGCCAGTCCCGGGCTTGAGCTCAGGGCCTGAGCACTTGGACTTTCTCAAGGCTAGAGGCCTACCACTTGAGCCTCAGCACCACTTCTGGCTTTTTTCTATGTATGTAGTACCAAGGAATCGAACCAGGGTCTTCATGCATGCTAGGCAAGCACTTTAACCACTAGGCCAAACTCTCGGCCCCTTCCTTAGCTTTTTTGATCAAGGCTAGTGCTCTATATCTTGAACCACATTCTCCACTTCTAGTATTTTGATAATTAACTAGAGATAATAGTCTCTCAGATTTGCCTTCTAAGACTAGCTTTGAACCTGGATCTGAAGATCTATCTGACTCCTGAATAGCAAGAATTATAGGCAGACCCACCAGTACCTGGACTGACATGATTCATGTTGTTTTTGTCAGTCATGGGGCTTGACCTGTGGTCTCGGGCACTATCCTTGAGCTCTACAGCTCAAGGTTAGTACTCTACAATTTTGAGCCACAGTGCTACTTCCAGTTTTTTGATGGTTAATTGGAGGTAAGAGTTCCCGAATCTTTCTGTGCCTTGTCTGGTTTTGAACCATGATCCTCAGATCTCAGCCTCCTGAGTAGCTAGGATTATAGGAATGAGCCACCAGCCCAGCTTCTGACATAATTTTAAACATTGAAAAGCGAATACTTTGATCTTCAAAAACACATGCTATTTTAAAATTCTAGTGGTAGTTTAAGGGAATATCTCTCCAACTATAGTAGTATTGCTATAATACTCCCAGGTAATATTTTCTATTTCTATTTCATTAGTTATTAAAATTTTGAAATATGCTAATTTTTATTCTTCTATCAGGTATTAGGTATTACAAAGTAAACATTAGTATTTAAGGAGAAAATTACCTCTTGTAAAACCTCATTTGCAAGAAAACGGCTATCACCTTCTTCAACTTGTGGACTAGAGATTCTTGTTACATGCCCAAGATCACCTAGAACATGAAAAAAGTATAGCCAATTCAAATCCAAAGTCTCTCTTTTTTGCAGGTCCTAGAGTTTGAACGGGCCTCAGTGTTATCCTGGGGCTTTCTCAAGGCTAGAGCTCCACCACTTGAGCTACAGCACCATTTTCAGCTTTTTCTGTCTAGATGGTACCAAGGAATTGAACTCAGGACTTCATGCATGCTAGGCAAGCACGCTACCATTAGTCCAAACTCCCAGCCCCCCAAAGTATCTCTTAATTTTAACATAATAATCCAGTTATCTGCCTTACCTATTTTAAACATAACTTTGTTGGATATCCACTCATCTTCATCTCCTTCTTCAGAAGCAGCATTTGGGATTGAGGTTCGAGATATGAAAATATTGCCTGTTTAAAAAAAAAAATCAATCTTGTATATAGAGATTCCCTTCTTGAATACTCATTTGTTAAACATGCCATTTAAAATATAATGTAAAAATCAATGTTAATAAATTCTCTAATAAAAAAAACCCATCTGCAAACAAATAGGAGAGAGGAACCCCCCCCAAAAAATCAATCAAGCATCATGAATGAAACTTTTTAAAATGCAGATTATGTCTATTCCAAACTAAGTAAGAATGAGGCTGTATTTCCTTGGAATTTGTTTTCAAGATAGCAGTGGACTCTGGTATAAGAAAGTTACTATAGGGCCGGGAATTTGGCCTAGTGGTAGAGCGCTTGCCTAGCATGCACGAAGACCCGGGTTCAATTCCTTGGTACCACATACATAGAAAAAAGCCAGAAGTGGTACTGAGGCTCAGGTGGTAGACCTCTAGCCTTGAGAAAGTCCAAGGACAGTGCTCAGGCCCTGAGCTCAAGCCTAGAACTGGCAAAAAAAAAAAAAAAAAAAGTCATTGCAATAGATCTGTGTCACCTACATATTAATCTCCTACCAACTCATCAATAAACACCGCAAAATAAAATAGTAATTTGTGATGCTACCAAAACTCAATTTTACTTTTTTATGTTTTTGTTTTGGTCCTTGAACTCAGGGCTTGGGCACTAATGGCCTCTTAGATTTTTTGCTCAGCCCACAAGCTCCTATACTATGTTAATTTGGCAATAGCTCCACTTTTTTTTTTGGCCCTGGGGGATTGAACTCTGGGCCTGGGCGCTGTCTCTGAGCTCTTCAGCTCAACTCTGTTTTACCACTTGTACCGTAGTGCCACTTCCAGTTTTCTGGTGGTTAACTGGGGATAAGAGTCTCAGGGACGGGGCCGTGAGTTTGGCCTAGTGGTAGAGTGCTTGCCCAGCATGCACGAAGACCAGGGTTCGATTCCTTGGTACCACATACTTAGAAAAAGCTGGAAGTGGTGCTGAGGCTCAAGTGGTAGAGCTCTAGCCTTGAGAAAAATCCAAGGACAGTGCTCAGGCCCTGAGCTTAAGCCCAGGACTGGCAAAAAAAAAAAAGAAGTCTCAGGGACTTTCCTGGCTAGGCTGAAATTGAAGTGTGATCCTCAGATCTCAGCCTCCAGAGTAATTAGACACCAGTGCCCTGTTTTAAATGTCACATTCCTTTACATTTTTATCATTTGTATCTTCTAATGTATCTTAACATTTTATATTTTATGCACCCTGAAAATAGTTATGCCTTCATTATTCAGATTTACTGCCATTACTAGAATATTTTTCCTTCTGCAACTATTAACTTAAGTGAGTTCCTTAATAGATAAAAATTTCTACACAAAACCCAGAATATAAGATGAGTAAAATACAAGACATGTGAAAGGATATCAATGTATGTGAATTAATGCACCTTCTATCTGGTAAATATCGTGTAACCCTTTTATTAATTACAATAAAAATAATTAAAAAAAAGATGAGTAAAATAACCTAAATTTTTGTGAATCAAAACATTTCTATAGACTAAAGCTTATAATTCTAACTATTCAGGAGGCTGAGATCTGAGGATCATGGTTCAAAGGCAGACTAGGCAGGAAAGTCCATGAAACTCTTATCTCCAATTAACTAACAGAAAATCCTAAGCAGAACTGTGGCTTAAGGTGATAGTGTTAGCCTTGAGCAACAGAGCTCAGGGACAGTGCCCAAGCAGAGTACAAGCCCCACGACCAAAACAACCTCAATTAATGGGCAAGTTTATATCCTAAACTGACCTGTCTGATTCCATCAACACTTAGTTACAACTTTCTACTTACAAGAAATATACTGAAAAAGTAGGGAAAGAATAAAACTTAGGAAAGTAAATATAACTAAATGCACTACATGATCCTAAAGTAGTTATCAATTAACAAATCAACTGTTTCCATATTGTCAAATGAAGTGGTTTATTCTTTACAACCCCTAAAAAGCATAGGATTAAGGATCTGAAATACTTACTAGGTTTTATGTCCATGTGAACCAAAGACATTGAATGAATGTATCTCAAACCCCGAGCAACTTGCATAAGGAGATCCTTCAATTCTGCTTCTGTAAAGTAACTCATGATTCTGTAGTTTTCACTTATAGCATCAGCTAAACTTCCACCTACCAAGAATAGCAGAAATTAACATTTTCTTCTTTTGGAAAATCTTATATTGCTGAAATAAGAAAGTGACATATTATGACCCTTAGCCTACTTTTGATTGTTCTAAAAATTAAGAGCCTCTGATTGTATATAGAGATTCCCTTCTTGAATACTTGTTTTTTAAACATGTCATCTGATATATGATGTAAAAATCAATGTTAATAAATTCAATTAAAAAAGGAAAGAAAGAAAGAAAGCAGCATAGTAAAAGCCAGAAGTGGTGCTGTGACTTAAGTGGTAGAGCTCTAGCCTTGAGAGAGCCCAAGGACAGTGGCTCAGGCCCCAAGTTCGGTCTCCAGGACTGGCCCCCCCCCCAAAAAAAAAAGAAAAGAAAAAGAAAAGGAGGGAAGGGAAATGGGGACAAAAACATGAGAAGGGGTATCAATGTGTGTGAAGTAATGCTCCTTTTATCTGGCAAATATAACCGTAACCTCTTTACTAATTTTTTTTTTTTTTTTTTTTTTTTGCCAGTCCTGAGCTTGAGCTCAGGGTCTGAGCACTGTCCTTGGACTTTCTCAAGGCTAGAGATCTACCACTTGAGCCTCAGCACCACTTCTGGCTTTTTTCTATGTATGTGGTACCAAGGAATTCAACCCAGGTCTTTATGCATGGTAGGCAAGCACTCTACTACTAGGCCAAACTCCCGGCCCCACTAATTAAAATTTTTAAAAAACAACATTCCGTAGAACCATTACCTTTTCTCTGCCTGTGAAATTAAATTTTCTTTTGTTTTATGTTCTTTTAATTTGGTTTTTTTGGTACCAGTATTAGGGATTGGAGTCAAGAGCCTCTTAACTCTTTTTTTTTTTTCCTTGTCCCTGAGCTTTACTCAAAGCTAGCACTCTACCATTTGAGCCACAGTGCTACTTGTGGCTTTGTGTATGTGATAGAGAGCAATGTTTCATGCATGCCAGGCAAGCACTCTACTCAGTTGAGCCACATTCCCAGCCCAGCCTGTTGATTAAAGAGTCTCAAAGGCTTGTCTGTTCCAACAGGTTCTCAACTTTCATTTGTGTACCTCAGCTTCTTTGAATAACTAGGATTACAGATATCAGCCACCAGCACCCAGCCTCAATTTTTTTCTTTCTTTCTTTTTTTTGTTTTTGTTTTTTTTTTTTTTGTCAGGCTTGGGGTTTGAACTCAGCCAGGGCTGGCTTTGAATCTTGATGCTCAGATCTTAGCCTCCTGAGTAGCTAGGATTACAGGCATGAGCCACCTCGCCTGGCTCAATTTTCATTTCTTTTCTTTTTTAAAACAGTCCTAGGGCTCCAACTCAGGAACTGAGCACTGTCCATGGGCTTGTCAAGGACAGAGCTCTACCTCAAACCACAGCACAACTTCTGGCTTTTTCTATATATGCGGTACCAAGGAATCAAACCTGGGGCTTTGTGCATGCTAGGCAAGCACTCTTATCACTAGGCCAAACTCCCAGCCCCCTAGCCTCAATTTTCTACTTATTCCTTTAATAGTTAATAAATAACATAGTCATACGTATAGAGAAAACAATTTCGTTTCGCTCACTTAGATATTCCCTACAACTCACCTGGATCACTTTTCCAAAATAAACCAGCGTGTCAGATGAGGGTGTCAGATGGGGGCTTGACAACAGGGAATCTTGAAACTCAAGGAATTCTGAGCTCTTACTTGGCTTGCTTGTTTATGCCTAGCACTATACCAATTGAACCATACCTCTAGAGTCCAGCTTTTTTTTGGGGGTGGGGGGTGGGGGGGGGACAATCCCAGGGTGAACTCCGGGTCTAATCACTGCCCTTGGGTTTTCTCAGGGCTAGAGCTCTACCACTTGAGCCATAGCACCACTTCCAGATTTTTCTGTGTATGTGACACCAAGGAATCAAATGAGTCTTCGTGCATGCTAGGCAAGCACTCTACCACTAGGCCATACTCCAGGCCCGAAGAGTCTTCCTTTTTTGGGGGGGGGGGGTGTGGTGTGTGTGTGTGTGTGTGTGTGTGTGTGTGTGTGTGTGTGTGTGTGTGTGTGTGTGTATGCTGATTATGAAGCTTGAACTCAGAGCTTGGGTACTGTCCCTTAACTTTTTTGTCCAAGACTGGTTAGTGCTCTACCACTTGAATCACACCTCCATTTTCAGCTTTTTGGAGTTTACGGCCTGGGGTGGCTTTGAACTGAGATCCTCAGAACTCAGCCTCTTGAATAGCTTCTTTAAGCACCAGCGCCCCATTCTGAATCCAGCTTTTTTTTAGTTAATTGAAGATGAAGTCTCTTGGACTTTTCTGCCTGGAATAAGTCTGATCTTAAGCTTTCTGAGTAAGATTACAGGCAAAAACCATCTGTACCTAGAGATTCAACTGTTAACACAAATGGCACTCACTGGTGGCTCATGCCTGTAATCCTAACTACTCAGAAGACAGATCTGAGGATGGAGGTTCAAAGCCAGCCTAGGCACAAAAACCTATGAAAGTCTTAATTTCCAATTAACCACCAGAAAACACTGTTGCTCAAAGTGGTGAAGTCTTGAGCTGAAGAGATCAGGGATAGTGCCCAGGCCCAGAGTTAAAGTCCTACAACTGTCCAAAAGCAAAACAAATAAAAAATGTATTTCATTGGTGTTCATTTTTTTCAGGCTCACAAGTTTATAGGAACTACAGCATTACTTACCATTACAATATTCGTTCTGTATAAGCATGTGATCATCTTCTGCCCAGGCAGAGAAATATCGAACGACATGAGAATGCTGTCCAAGCACTGCATGAGCATATACTTCTCTCAAAGCGTTCTGCCTTGGAGAGATTAAACATTAACAGAATTATCAAACATTTTTACTTAAGTCAATTTTACTTGATGTTTTCATAAAATAATTCGACTCTTTCTTTTTGCCAGTCCTAGGGCTTGAACTCAGGGCCTGGCCACTGTCCTTGAGCACTTCTCAAGTCTAGCACTCTGCCACAGCACCACTTCTGACTTTTTCTGTGTTATATGGAACTGAGGAACGTGTTATATGGAGGCTAGGCAAGCACTCTACCACTAGGCCAAACTCCCGGCCCAATAATTTGACTTTTGTAACAATTATGATGAAAAGCAACTTGCATAAAAGTGAGTGTGTTATTAATAGTTGGTTTTACAGTCTTAAACAAGTTTTTCTTGTTTTTTACTTTTAGTTAAATAAATTTACACTATAATTATGATTTTTCCTCAGTTCTAGGATGATCAAAACTTTTTTTGGGGGGGGGGTGAGGGGGTCAATCCTGAGGCTTAAAGTGAGGACCTGAATGCTGTCACTAAAATTTTTTTTTTGTTTAAGGATGGTGTCCCTCCACTTGCATCTCAGCTCTACTTCTGGCTTTTTTGGGGTGGTTAATTGAAGATGAGTCTCACTAATTTTCCTGTTCAGACTGGCTTCAAACTGTGATCATAAGATCTCAGTGTCCCAAGTAGCTAGGATTACAGGTATAAGCCACAGACACCTGTCTCTGACAAATTTCTTTAATAGAAGCCTTTGGAAAAAATCCCCCCCCCCAAAAAAAACTGGGGAGAGGCTTAGGGGAAAGCACAATTAGGCGCTAAAATGAACTATTTATATTACTAACCAAGACCAGTAAAAACTGATACAAAATTAAAAGGAATGACTAAATCTGCTGCTTCTCAAAAAGTGTAAGTGCTCAGTATTTGATCAGTTAAAACATATGCAATAACAGGAGACAAAAAACAACAGAAAAAAATGCTTAATACATACTCATCAACAGAGCCCGCCAATGGCTTTTTTGATCGTTTAATGGCATAAACGCATCCATCCAGCCTCTTCACACACTTAAATACAGATCCAAATTCTCCAGACCCAATTTTCTCCAGCTCGTGAAATTCTGTTGTATATCGTGACTTCATATTGCTTTCGGTAATTGTAATTCTCTGTAATAAAAAGGATATTCCTTGGAAGTGGAACTGTGGCTCAAGTGGTAGAGAGTCAGCCTTCAGTAAAACAGTTAAAGGATAACACCCAGGTCCCAGTTCAAGCCATTTCCACCATCAAAACAAAAACAAAACAATATTCCACCTTTGTAAAATTGATGGATTTTGCTACTGTGACAAGACAGTATGTAAAATTTTTAAATAATTCTACTTTACACTGTATTGCTTATTTAACATATTTACACCCTAACTTACTAGGGAACAGAACATCCAATTTCTGAAATAGCTAAAAGCAACTTTAAGCCAGTGGGGTAGCCTATACCTATAATACCAGCATTCCAAAGACTGAGAGGAGGACTATAAGTTTGCCACCAGAATGGGCTACACAATTAAGACCCTGTTTCAGAAACACAAAACAAAAGGTCATTACCTTAGCAGGTCTTGTTTCATCTTCGAACTCACAATCACTGACTTCCATATCTTCACAAGAACTGAAAAAAAAAAATTTTTTTTTTTTTTTGGTTGGTTGTGGGGCTTGAACTCTGGGCCTGGGTGTTGTCCTGGTCTCTGAACTCTTCAACTCAAGGCTATTGCCCTAAGCCTTGAGCCACAGCACCATTCCAGTTTTCTAGTGGCGGTAAGAGTCACAAGGACTTTAGTGCTTGGATGGCTTTGAACCAAGATCCTCAGATCTCAGCCTCCTGCATAGCTAGGATTACAGGCATGAGCCATCATGTCTGGCTAAAAAGAACATGCATGTTTTTCATAAATATAGCTAACAGACATTAGCTTAAGAACCAAGACTTTGTGTTAAGTATACAATACCATGAGTTTTAATGGATGAAAGGAGGGGAAAGGGGGGAAGCATTTAATTTTGCAATCAGAAGAATTAATCCAGCTGATGGAAAAGTCTCTGCTGAGATAGGCTCACTAAACCACTACTACACAAATCAAAACCAAAGGCTTTCCCAAAGAATTCTCCGTCTGCCTCCAGACTTCCAAAAAATATCCAAGCTTTTTATTCCTTCCTTCCTTTATTTTATATTATTCCTTGCCTACAACCAATCACTTCCCACTATCTCCTGAAATTAAGTGCTACTAAGAGAAAAATTTTCAGAACACAAACATGACACTCACAGAAAACAAATTTTGGTAAGAAGCCAATCTTGAGTATGCAGGCAAAGCAAACTATTATATTACTTACTCATTCCAATATGTTCTCTTTCTTCCAACTATTATATTACTTACTCATTCCAATATGTTCTCTTTCTCCGACGACACTGTCCTGAGGAATGAAGCAACAAAGAATCTGGAGTAAAGGGATTAATATTCACTTGAGGAGTTGGTCGTGGGTCAAATTCTCTTTTTCCTGATCGTTCAGTGTCCGTGAATAGAGAACAACCCCGGAGTTTAATAGAGCTGGAATCAATTCCTCGGGCTTTAGACAGCAAACTCTAGGGAAAACAGCAACAACAAATTTAAGATCTAAATGAATTTCCTCAATTTAATCCTTCAACAGGCAACTCCATCTCCAGCACCCCACAAAAAGCAATCATACCACACAGATTTGCTACATTGCAAGCAAAACAGTGGCTTAGTTAGAGGTTTTAGGAGGAATGTTTCCTACCTATCAGAAAAAGCCAGCCAAGTAAGGTCTGTAATCCTAGTCATAAAGCTGACTAAAGGGAAGTTCATTTCATTTTGTTAAATATTAACAAAACCTTTCAACCATCCAAAAATAGAAAGCCGTGTGTCATAAAATCTCCCCACCCTCATCAGAACCAGGCTCTGAAAGCCACCGGTAGGGGTACGCCCCTCCCCTGCAGAGGGATCTTGCCCAGGGCAAGTCTCTCAGGCAAGTTCCTCAGTGCTCGTACTCTAAGGCGGTGACTAACGGTACACGGAGCCTTCAGGTGTGCTGTGAGGGTCCTCATTTGGAAATGTCCCTTCCTATGCAGTGACATGGTTTCTTCAGTCCTAGGGGCGGTCACCCGCACACTCAGTGGCCATTCCACAAACAGGTGCTCCACACATCTACTGCTTAAAGTCACAGACGACTTCTAGCGCACATCCCTCGACACCCAATCGGGTGGACAGGACCGGCCCGAGGGCAAAACAAAACTATCTGCCCCCCGACAAGAGACTTAAAAGCCAAAACATACACCGCTCCCCCACCCCCCCCCCAAAAAAGAGCTTAAAAGCCACCCAGAGTTACTTAGGGAGTTCCAAGCCCGGAAATGCAGGGAGCCCGCTTTCCACTCCCAAGTGGAGGCGCCGATAAGCCCCCACGTCGCCCCATGATACAAAACCATAAGCGCAGGCTAGTTTTGTTTTTAACCACCCTCCTCCGGCCCGCGCCGCCCAAATTACAAGCCCGCTCCAGGAGTTTTAAAGGCACCGTATGGCCCGGGAGTGTCAGGTGGCGGGGCCCGCACCCTCCCACAACTTTGCACACCGGGCTGCATTGGTCGGGGCCGGCTGCTCCCCAGCCACCTGGCCGCCCCTGGTGTAAGATGAAGACGCTCCCGACGAGGCCCATTGTTCAGTTACATAATCTTAACGGCCAGCTTCTGGGCAGGGCCAGAAAGAGGGGCTGCCAACTTTTGGTGGCAGCGCTGGAGAGCGAGTGGGGTGCGGCCGGGCGGTTATGTAACCGAACCCCCGGAGGGAGGCAGCCAAGACGCGCGGCCTCTTTTTTTTTTTTTTTTTTTTTTTTTTAAGGCCCGAGCACCCCGCGTCGAGCCCGCTCACCTTCGGCGTGTGCGGGGTGTCGAAGAGCCGCAGCTTGCGGAAGGTCTTGTGCGGCGGGGTGCTCGGCTGGTCTGGCAGCGGCGAACAGGGAACCACGATGGCCCGCCGCGCCCCGCAGATCCGCGGGGACGCTTCCTCCGGGGCCCCGCATCGCACCGGAGAAAACGGGCTGCCCAGGAAGTAGGTGGCACTCGGGGACTTGACCGGCGAAGAGGAGCCGAAGCCTTCCTCCTCCCACGAGTCGCCCTCCGCCCCGCCGCCCGCAGCGTCCGCGCCCGGGCTGGCGACCTGCAGCAGTATGTCCTCCTCCAGTTCCCGGGGACTCCCGGAGGCCGGACCGGGAGAGCGACGGTGCTCCGGCCCCGGCTCGGCGGGGCTGCGCGCGGAGGGCAGCGGCGAGTCGGGCTCCTGAAAGGCTGAGTCCTCCCCGGTGCTGTGGCCGCTGCCCTCCTCCTCTTCTTCTTCCTCCTCCTCCTCACAGTCGCTGCAAGGCGAGAAGATCAACTTCTGCCGCAGAGTACAGATGGCTCCGGCGCGGCGGGGCGGCGGCTGTCGGCTCAGGAAGCTCATCGCTGGTCTTGGGCTGTGGCCGAGCGCCCGAGAGCCGAGGCCGGCCGAGTCCCGGTCGCGGCCGGCCCAGGGGGGCGGGTCCGCCACGTGCAACTGGGCGCGTCGGGCGACGGCGGCGGGGCTGCGCGGCGGCGGCGACCACTCCCGGGCGCTGGGAGCTGGGGGGCGCGGCGGCGGGCACGGGGCGGACGGTCCAGAAGACGGTGGGTAGCTCGGGCGCCGAGGCCGGGGTCTCCGCAAGTCCAGCCGCAAGTTCGGGCTCCGCGGCTTCCCGCGACCGTTAACCACGTGAGAGCCCAGCCCACCAATCCCCGCCCAGCCCTGGGTTTGAAAAAAAGGGAGGGCGCGACGTAGCCCGCGGGGGTGGGACCAACTACGTGATTTTGGCGCGAACCTGCTGGCTCCGCCCCCTCCATCGGCGCGGCGCGCCGCCAGGCCGGGGCGGGGCGGCGGGGCCTCCGGGGTTACCCGGCTGGTGATGAGGCCCGGCTCGCGACCCCGTGGTTGCTGTGGGAGAGCCGGAGGGGGCCCCGCGGTCGTCTGCCGGAGTCGGACTCGGGGCCGGGTGCAGCCGCAGCCCGTGAAGGCCTTTCAGCCCCACGCTCCTAGGGGCCGGGCCACTGGGCGTCCTGGGCGTGGCCGGGCGAAGTCACGTTCCGGTGGTAGGTCTGGAGGTGGGAGGCGGCCCGGTCCTCAGGCTGTTTCCGAACCACTGGAGCTCACGTGCGTAGGCCGAACCCCCCCCCCAAAGTCCAAGAGAGAAGCCGAGCGAATTACGTTCTTCACCCTTGGACACCGGCAAGGGTGTTCTCAGCCTGTCCTCCCACCCCCGCAGGGGCGGCGGGTCCACCCGGAGGTGAGCGCGGCCGGCCGGCACTCAGCTCGGCCGCGGGGCCGGACTTCGCCTCGGTAAACATGCAAAATCCGGTTCCCACCCCCCTCCCGCCCCGCCCCCTCTCCAGCTCCGCTCCCCCCCTTCCCCTCCTTCCACCCTCTCTCTCTTCCTCCCCTCCCCCCTACCTCGCTCCCCACTTTTCCCCTCCATCCTTCCAGCCCCAGCACCACGTCGAGTGACCCACTGCGCCTACTGTTTTTTTGGTTTGGTTCCCCCGTTGGCCAAACTGATTTGGCCCGGTGTGCGGTTTTCCCTTGTAGAGACGACTCGTCTTCCTTTCTTTGTTTTTGTTTTGTTTTGTCTTTACCAATCCTGGAGCTTGAACTCAGAGTCTAGGGGCTGTCCCTGAGCCTCTTTGTGCTCCAGGCTAACGCTCCACCACTGGAGCCACAGCGCCACTTCCTGCTTTTTCTGAGTAGTTGATTGGAGATAAAAGAGTCTCACAGGGATTTTTCTGCCTAGGCTGGATTGGAACTGCGACCCTCAGATCTCAGCCTCCTGAATAGTTAGGATTACAGGGTTTTTGTTGTTGTTGTTGTTTTGTTTTTTAAAGGATTCGCAGCCAGAATGGGAATTACAGAATCCAAGGACATAAGACTGCCAAACTGCCTTGCAGAAAATCAATTTGGATTCTCATTCACAGTAGATGAGAGCTCACTTTTTGTGAAATCCGGATGTCATTGTCCGTTTCTGTGGATTTGCTGTGGTTCAGTTGCTGGAAAGAAGTCAGGGGTTCACTGGCCATTTGTATGTATTTCTTGGATCGTTTAGCCCTTGGTAAAAGTTCCAAGTTTCCAAGAGTCTATGAACCCTGGCGCTGGTGGTTCTTAACTGTAATCCTACCTACTCAGGAGACTGAGATCTAAAGATCTGGGTTCAAAGACAGCCCTGGGACAGGAAAGACTATGAGACTTTATTGCCAATTAACCACCAGAAAATCGGAGGTGGCACTGTGGTTTAAAGTGGTAGACATCTATCTTTGAGCAAAAAAGTTTAGGGATAGTGCCTAGGCCCTGAGTTTTAAGCCCCAGGACCGACCAAAAAAAAAATACATACATATATATATATGAATGTAATCCAGGCTGGCTTCCATCTTCTGGTCATCTCTTCGGCTCCAGCCTCTGGTGCTCTGGGATTACAGCACCCAGCCATGCTGAATTTTTCATGAAAACATATCTTAGTACAATTGTATGGTTAGCAACTTGTGTTGTGCATAAAAATGTGCTATTTAAGTAAATGGAAACTTTAAAGCCCCCCTGGACACCTGTTGAGTTTCTGCAGAAACCCTCCTATATGAGTTGTGTCATGCATGCCTTCCCCGCCCCCCCACATCTGGTCACACACATACAGAAACACACACCCTTAGTGCATTCCGTAATAAAAATTTTATTGCTTTAACAGCCTTAATGGTTATCTCAAACTATGTTGTTACTATACTTTTTTTTTTTTTTTTTTAGAAAAATGAGGTTATTGTTGATGGGGATCTTCTCTGCCATGATCTCATGTGATTTAATGTGGAGTAGGTACTCACTGATAAGAGCCTAACCCGAAATGGTTTGTTTCCTAATGTCAAATATTTGCTGATAAATGTGCCTGTATAAGACTGAGGGTTTAGAGGCAAGTCTCGGTTGGTAGAGTGTTAGCCACTGAGCAAAAGCACCAGGTGTCTCATTCAAGTCTGGTACCTAAAAATAAAAATAAAAAATTGAACAAATTACTCAGTGAAAGTTTTGTAAAAGTTAACGGATATCATACCTTACTTTTTTCTTCTTAGTCTGTATTTTCCTTTTCCTGTTTCAAATAAAAATATAAATGTAATCTAGTTTGATTCCCTTTTCTGGAGGTAAATACTCTTAATCTTGTTTGTTTTGTCTTCTTTCAATTCCAACTTGGCCACCTATCTGCTTCCCTAAAATGGGCCTTAGCAAAAGGGCCTGGGAATAGTTTTGGTTCAGCTTGAAACACATAACAAATGTGGAAAACAGGTATTTGTTTTTTTAAGTTGAAAATGTGTGTGGTAGAATGCATATTGGTGAGGCCCTTGGCTGGTGGCCCTTTTCCCACACAGAAAACAACAAAACACTAGAGTCTCTCACCTCCTTATAATACCTTTGCTTGAATGTCCCTCATACCTGTGCTGGACACATCCCATTACTTGTCTTTGGTTAGCAACTTTAACTTCATTGGATATTGCTGTTGTGGAACTGAGGATGGTGAAACATTTTGTTTACTCATTTCCCTCCCAACCAGTTTTGTCTTTATTTGAGCCTAGCTGTATGCCTAAGCCCCCGAGGAAGTATTTAGTAAATGTTTCTAGAATAAGGAAAATACAATCATCTTTAAAACTAACTCAGAAATAAGAAACCCAAGTCCTATACTCTCCAGCTAAGTATGTGGCACAATGTTATGATTTAAATAATGGCCACAACCTAACTGAAGTTTTAAGTGACTTTTTTTTTTTTTTTAATTTCAGGCTTGTAGAGGACTTACTGTACTAGAGAGAAGGGTTCCACCCACCTTCCCCAAGGCATATCTAAGCCAAGTTTTTACTCCTTTCTTCTCCCAGTGTGTTTTTCAAGTGTCATGTTGCTTGGCAACTTTTGCAGAATCCACATGCTTGTGGTAATGTTGCAATACTGAGTAAAAATTGTGTGTACAGCTGTGGGAAAGAGACTTGTTTGTCTTCTTCAGACCCATTAGCCAGCCTTGATGCTATAGTTGACAACCCATCCACTTGTCCTTAATAGCAGAACAACCAAAATTCTTACCATAAAGATTTAATAATTCAAGCTGGGAAGGTTGTTTAATGGTAGAATGCTTGCCCAGCATGCATTTATCCCTGAATTTCATTCCTCAGTACCACATAAACAGAAAAAGCCAGAAGTGGTGTTGTGACTCAAGTGGTAGAATGCTAGCCTTGAGCTAAATAAGTTCAGGACTGTCCCAGACCTTGAGTTCAAGCCCCAGGACTGGAAAAAAAAATTATAATTGAGATTTCTAAATCACCTTCTGTAAATACATAAAGCACAAGAGTCTGAGAGCATATTCTTAATAACATTAGCTTTGAAATCCTGTAGAACAGTGGTCAGTATGGCCTAGTGGTAGAGTTCTTGTCTTGCATGCATGAAGACCTAGGTTCAATTCCTCGGTACCACAAACATAGAAAAAAAAAAAAATCCAGAAGTGGTGCTGAGGCTCAAATAGTAGAACTCTAGCTTTTAAAAAGTCTAAGGACAGCACCCAGCCCTAAATTCAAGCCCCAGGACTGGCAAAACAAAATAAACAGTTGTGGGGGACTGTCTTATTAGGCAGAGAAACAAGATCAGATCCCATTGCTGGTCTTTGTTAGCAATGTGAGCTTGTTTGGATATTGCTATGTTTTGATGATTCAGTGGTGAGTCACTTTTAAATTTCTGTAAAAGGATTGTACAGGGGCCTGGAGTTTGGCCTAGTAATAGAGTGCTTACCTAGCATGCTCAAAGATTTAGGTTTGATTCCTCAGTTTCACATACATACAAAAAAGTCAGAAATGATACTGTGGCTCAAATGGTAGAGTGCTAGCCTTGAGAAAGCCTAAGGACAGTGCTCAGGCCTTGGGTTCAAGGCCCAGGACCGGCAAAAAGAAAAAAAAAAAAAAAAAGGCTTGTACAGCTCCATCAGAAAGATTGGCTTTATCCAACCGGATAGAGAATCAGGTTGTGTGACATATTCAGCCAGTTGGCAGCACAAATGCATACACAGAAGACACTGGTTCCATTCTTTCTTTTTCCCAAGAAAGTATTTTAGTATAGCAGATTAAAGGAGGACAAAAAAGAAAGAAACATTTATTTCCTAGTACTCATACAGGAAATTCAAGCTAAGGATTGCTCAAGCAGGGCTGAGAATGTGGTTTAGTGGTAGAGTGCTTGCCTAGCATGCATAAAACCCTGAGTTCACTCCTCTGTACCACATGCACAGAAAAAGCCAGAAGTGGCACTGTGGCTCAAGTGGTAGAGTACTAGCCTTGAGCAAAAGAAGCTCAAGGACAGTGCCCAAACCCTAAGTTCAAGCCCCAGAACTGGCAAAAAAAAAGAAAACTTTAAGCACCATTTTTAGACAGGCTGGAACATGAGGAAAGTCCTGAATGTTAAGATCTGATGTGGGGTGTGGGCTGGGACTAATTGGAGGAGAGGAAGACATTTTAGTAGTGGCCTGTGATAGGCACTGATTCAATGACTTTTATATCCTGTTACATCTTTATGAGAACTTTCTAAGAGGGAACTTTTACTTACATTTGAGGGACAAATAAAATGAAATGTATTAGTAGAAATATAGCCTAGTGGTAGAGTACCTGCTTAAATATGTACAAGAAACTGGGTTTAATTGCAGCACCAAAGGGGGAAAGGGAAACTTACAGAGATTTAAAAGTGTTTACATAAGATATTGCAGTAATTATTTTATCATGTATGTTAATTGTATTAATATATTAATCCAATGAATTAAATAGTAATAGTGAATTAAATAGTAATTGAGTTTCCTTTGACTCATTCCTGTAATCCTAGTTATTCTGAAGTTCTAGATCTGAGGATCAAGGTTCATAAAGTCATGAGACTTTTTTTTTTTGGTCAATTATGGTGTTTGAACTCTACCTGGGCACTGTTCCTGAGCTCTTAGGCTCAAGGCTAGCACTCTACCACTTTAAGCCACAGTTCCCCTTCCAGTTCTCTGGTGGTTAATTGAAGATGAGTCTCTGGAAGGGCAAAGAGTGTGGCCTAGTGGTAGAGTGCTTGCCTAACATGTATGAAAATGCGGTTTCCATTCCTTGGTACCACATTCATAGAAAAAAAATAGAAGTGATGCTATGTATGGCTTAAGTGGTAGAGTGCTAGCCTTGAGCAAAAGTATTCAAGGACAGTGCGTAGGCCCTGAGTTTAAGCCCCAGGACACGAGAGAGAGAGAGAGAGAGAGAGAGAG
The DNA here is from genome assembly GCF_031878675.1 of Megascapheus bottae. Lineage (NCBI taxonomy): Eukaryota > Metazoa > Chordata > Mammalia > Rodentia > Geomyidae > Megascapheus > Megascapheus bottae. Next base: position 38,380,049 of record NC_143524.1, read on the forward strand.
AGAGAGAGAGAGAGAGAGAGAGAGAGAGAGAGAGAGAGAGAGAGAGCAAAAAGTGTCTTAGGGAGTTTTGTGCCATCGTTGGCTTTGAGCCTCGATCCTCAGATCTCAGCCTCCTGAGTAGCTAGGATTACAAGTGTAAGCCATTGACATTCTATCCCTCCCTCTACATCCCTCATGTGACATTTCCTTTTTTTTTTTTTTTTTGACAGTTGTTGGGCTTGAACTCAGAGCTTGGGTGCTGTCATGTGACATTTTTGTCCATACATATAGCATACATCCTATCCTGCTCCTACGATACCCTCTATTTCCCATCTCACCCCGTCTGAGGCTACCCTCCTATGCCCCACTTCCAGTTTTCTAGACATTAATTGGAGATAAGAGTCTCAGGTCCTTTTGAGCCTGGGCTGGCTTTGAACCTTGATCCTCAGATCTCAGCCTCCTGCATAGTTAGGATTGTAGGCGTGAGCCACCTCGCCCGGCCTGAACGTATATTTCTGTGATTATGTTACTATTGACTTCAAGTCTGGTTCTTCATGTGACCCAATTCAGGTATCCAAGGGTCAGAAAATTTCTGAGAAAGAGACATAGAAGAAACTTAAGCAGGACAAGTTAATCAATGCAAAACAAATAAAAGCAGTTTCCAGGTTGGAAAGTCGGCAGGCTCAGGAGGAGCTGTGCAGATGGTCCTAGGACTGACTGTAAGCTACAAGCTTCTGTGTGTGTGTATGTGTGTGTGTGTGTGTGTGTGTGTTTGTGCTGGTCCTGGTCTTGAACTCAGATCCTGCCCAGTGTTCCTGAGTTTTTTTTTTTGCTCAAGGCTAGCATTCTATTATTTCTATTTCAGCCACATCTCTGATTCAGGCCTTTTTTTTTAAATAAGCATATTTTATTTAAATAAATCCTCCAGTAGGAAATGGGAGAATTCACTGCCTTTAACTTAGAAGGCTGTCTAAATATCTGCCCAACATTCCATTATTGGAAACATCAGTATTTCCACATACAGTTCCAAGAGGATTTAAAAGTCTCAAAATTCTGGGTCTCCTTTGGCTTGCTTCTCTCTTGATTCCACCCAGGCTTTATTAATGGTGCACTTCATATCATCATCTCCATCTTCATAAATTTTCTTTAGAACATTCATTAATCCCTCACTATGATCTGCTTCAGTGTCTTATGAAGGCTTTTCTTTCTCTTTGCACTCCTTTTCAACTGGAGTCAAGTAATCCCATCGTACATTTTCTGCTTTCTTTCTACATAAGAACTGTATCTGTCTTGACTTTTCTTGAACTGCCTTCTACAGAAATGGGCTTCAAGAGATTGTTCACTGTCATGGAGTAACTCTTCCCATTTAGATTCTTTACCAAAAGATCAAAGGACCTGCCTGTGAAATGCACCTGTGCATTCTCAGTGGGAACCTGATGAACTCCAGTTAAAGTAACGTAGATTTTCACAAACTTATCTGACTGATCCCATCCATAATTGCTGATTTTCACTGCATATTCAGTTGTGATGGGAGCAACAACAGCAGCTGGTTTTTCATGGTCAACCTGTGGTTTCTTCTGTGATTTCTGTTGCATCTTGTTCTTTATTTCTATCTCAATCTTAAGATTTTTCAGATGTAAGGGCATCACGTATTCTGTTCCTAGTGGACTTTTCCAGTAATGCTTTTACTTCTTCTAGGTCTTTCTGCAGCTCCTCCAAAGCTGAAGCCATGGTCCGGGCGGGTCAGGCCGAAGGCGGAAACTGCAGCCGCCTGCCGGATCCGACGGGAAAGGCCGCCCAGAGCGCGACCCCCGCGAGCACACGCGCGAGCCCGCGGCCCGCCCTCCGCCCGCGGCGCCTCTGGAACCTTCGCGAGGCCGCCATGCTTCAGGCCTTTTGGTGGAGATTATAGTCAACAGACTCTCCTGCCCAGGTTGGCATTGAACCTAGATCGTCAGATATCAGCTTCCTGAGTATCTAAAATTACAAGCAACAGGCAGGACCATACGCTTTTATTGGTATCTGAACACAGGAGGGTGGTCAGTTCCTAGAACTTGATTATGGCTTAGTTAACTTCTAGAGCCTAGTGGAAAAGGTCTTGACCTTAAATAGTCAGACCAGGTTGTCATTTTCCACAGGCAGCCTGGGGATTTGTCATTAATAACAGAATGGAGTAAGAGGAAAGGTCAGAATTAATTGGGAGATTTGGTTAAAGCACAGTCGCTGATCTCAGCTGTTGAGGCAGGATATATTGAAGTAAAGCGGCTGAGCCTCAGAAGGGAATCACAGCCATGCCAGCACCTACTCAGGTGGTAGGCGGCTGGGGGCTTCTCAGCCATCCTGGCGCCTCTGGCTGGGGGAGGGAATTCTTACCAGTGCTAGAAAGCCTAACAGTGAGAAAGGCTATTCATTAAATGCAGATGTCTAGCCTGGAGGTGAGCTTCAAAGGCTTCAAAATTTACAAATTGAGATTTGGGATCTGCCTCTTGTCCTCCTGGGGGGGGCGGAGTGGAGGTAACGCCCAGATGATGGGGGAAGACTGCATCCGTGGAGACAGTGGTGAGCACTTGGCTGGTAGATTACTAGGTCTGTGAATCCAGCACAAGGGACTGGGAGCTTCCTGTAACCCTGCCCCCCTACCCTGAGTCTATTTAAGTCTGAACCAGCTTAGGTGCCATGCCATGCCACCTGTCTCCACTTCCCTATCCTGTCTCCTGGCTGTTCTCTCATCACTGTGGCATCCCAGTTCAGCTCTCCATCTCTGGCCTGTTTCCTGACTGTATCTGTTGGGCTGCTGGGGGTCATGAGGGCAACTGAGGTGGCAATAGAGCACCATGCTGATTGCACCTGCCTGATTAATCACAGCCCCTATAAGCTGACTGATTGTACTTGCCCTGTTAATCATAGTCCCCATAAGTTGAAAATGCTTTTCTTCCCCTGCCTATAAAAACCTCAGCCTTTATCTGGTGAATATAATGTAACCCTTCTATTAATTACAGTAAAATATATGAAAGAAAAAAAAAACAGACCAGGAGTTTGGCCTAGTGGTTAAAGTGCTTGCCTAGCATGCACGAAGACCTGGGTTTGATTCCTCGGTACCACATACATAGAAAAAAGCCAGAAGTGGTGCTGTGGCTCAAGTGGTAGAACTCTGGTCTTGAGAAAGTACAAGGACAGTGTTCAGACCCTGAGTTCAAGGCCAGGACTGGCAAAAAAAAAAAAAAAAAATCCAAAAAACAAAAAACCAGCCTGCTTAGGTTCCAGCATAACCTCTCTGACCCCAAACAGGGAGTTCGACGGGAATGTAGCCTAATAAACTTTCCTTTGCCTCTACTTACCCTCGTGTCTCTCCTCTCTCTGGAACCCGTACAGTATTGAGTGTGTCTTTTGGCTGCTGTCATTTGAGAAGTAAGTCCACTATGCAGTCACTAGCCTTTTAATAAAGTCTCCAAGATTCAAACTGACAAAGAGTGGCTTCTGTATATTCTGTGAATTCTCCGCCTCATAGCAATACTTGATGTGAATTTGAAAAATAGATCCAGAGAGATGCATATTTGCATGTTTACTGTAAAACCTAAATGAGGGGAGCTAGTGGCTCATGCCTGTAATCCTAGCTACTCAGGAGGCAGAGATCTGAGAATCGAGGTTCAAATCCATTCTTGGCAGGAAAGTCCCAGTGAGACTCTAATCTCCAGTTAACCACCAGAAAACTAGCTTGGCTCACGCTTGTAATCAGAAGACTGAGATCTGAGGATCGCGGTTCCAAGCCAGCCTGGGTACTAAATTACTAGAAAACAGGAAACAGGAAATGGGGCTGTGGCTCAGGGGTAGGGCGGTAGCCTTGAGCTGAAGAGCCCAGGGACAGAGCCCAGGCTAAGATCAAGCCCTGCAACAGACAAATAAAAGTCAAATGTAGGGGCCTGGAGTTTGGCCTAGTGTTAGAGTGCTTGCCTAGCATGCACGAGGACCCGGGTTCAATTCCTCCGTACCACATACATAGAAAAAAGTTGGAAGTGGTGCTGAGGCTCAAGTGGTAGAGCTCTAGCCTTGAGAAAACCCAAGGACAGTGCTCAGGCCCTGAGCTCAAGCCCAGGACTGGCAAAAAAAAAAAAAAAAAAAAGTCAAATGTATTTTTTGTGCTGCTTCTGCTTCTTGAACCCAAGTCAGAGACTGTTTCAATTAAGCAGCAACATGCTGGACTGGAGACATGGCTCAAGTGGTACAGTCCTAGCCTTGAGCCAAAACAGCAAGAAAGTGAGGCTATGAGTGCAAGCCTTAGGACCAGCAACCCCCCCCTCCCGTCCCAATGACACGACACATGTCCTTGATTAGCTAATTCTTGGAACATACTTGGAGCCCTCTCAGGTCCCTACTAGTCTTTTCTCCCTCAACTTGCTCTTGGAAAAAGAAGTCAGGTCTATGATTACATGTATGTATAGAAATGATATGGAAACCTGCTTGTACACTATTATATGCTAATGAAAAATAAAACAAAAAAGGAAAGAAAAGGAGCCTGAACTTGATCTGTTTACTTCATCCAGCCTGGACTTCCCGCCCTTCCACAAGCAGCTGAGTGCTTGGGTTTCAGTCTGTGAGAGGTACTGATAAGAAAAAGAGCTTCCTGCCCTACCCCCCCCCCCCCCCCCCCCCCCCCCCCCCCCCCCCCCCCCCCCCCGCCAAATTTGGCTCCGGAAGGGCTTTGTTTTAAGTTACCCTAGTGAAAGTATTAGGATTGCTGACTACACCCATCCGCTGTGTTGGCCCAACTTCCGGCTTTCCATTTAAGGTATTTGAAGTAGCCAGTCCTTTGTTCTCTGCCCACCCGCACTGTGCCTTCTCCATTAGCTCTGCAGACTGCCAGAGCCTGTGTGGCCAGTATTCTGTCAACTGAAACAACACAAGAGCATACCCAAAACCCTGAAAACAGCAACAACAAAAGTATAAGATATCGAAAGAACATTAACCACCACCACCCCCTCGGTCCTGGGGCGGCCTAGGCACTGTCCTCAAGATTATTTTCGCTCAAAGCTAGTGCTCTACCACTTGAGCCACAGCACCACTTCTAGCTTTTTCTGAGTAGTTTTTCTGAGCCATGGGTGCTCATCTAGAAAGAATATCCAACAATAATTTGATTTATTACTTGGGATATCCAGGTATATAATCATCTAATTGATAATAATTCGCTTCCTAATATTTTGACTCTGTCATTTACTGGCACTTCCAGAGCAGCATCAAATAATTGAGGTAATGCCTTCTTCCTGACATTTTCAGAATAGTAGTGGTTGAGCCAGATGTTGGGTGCTTTACACCTGTAATCCTTGCTACTAAGGATGCTGAGATCTGAAAATCACAATTCAGAGTCAGCCCAGGCTGCAAAGTCCATGATGAGCTGGGCATTAGTGGCTCACACTTGTAATCCTCTCTACTCTGGAGGCTGAGATCTGAGAATTGTGGTCAAAGCCCACCTGGGCAGGAAAGTCCCTGAGATTCTTCTCTCCAATTAACCACCAGAAAGGCAGAAGTGGTGCTGTGGCTCAAAATGGTAAAGCGCCTAAGCTAAAGAGCTCAGGAACAGCACCCAGACAAGTCTTAAAGGTGAAATCTCCCTGCCTTAGACTCAAAAATGCTAGGATTACCCGTGTGCACCACTATGCCCAATTTGGCTTTAAGACTCACACTTCCATGTGCACCACTATGCCTAATTTGGCTTTCTTTAAGACTCACACTTCCATATGCTCTCATGTACAGTAAACATGCATGTCTTTTTTTTCTGTTAGCATGTCTATTGTCAGTTTATTTTTATTTTTGTCATTTATCAGAATCAATTATCAAAAATTCAGAAGGAAAATTTATTTCCTCCTACAAGTTAAAGATTGTACAGGTCAGGATATTAGTCTCAGAAGGAAGTGGTGCCACAGGTAGATGAAGTGGCTATGGATGGCTCTCCGACCTTCATAGCTCCCCCTACTGACAGCTAACCCCAGAGCCCACTGATATGCCAGTTTCTTTCCTTTTTTGGCCCTCAACAACCCACAAGAGGGTCATGGTTCAGTTGGTAGAGCATCTGCTTGGCAAGTACAAGGTCCTGCACTTTAAACCCTAGCAGTGAGCCAGGAGTTTGGCCTAGTGGTGGACTGTTTGCCTAGCATGCATGAAGTCCAGGGTTCAATTCCTTGGTACCACATACACTGAAAAAGCCAGAAGGGGTGCTGGGGCTCAACTGGTAGAATGCTAGCTTTGAGAAAGCCCAAGGACAGTACACAAGCCCTAAGTTCAAGCCCCACGACTTGCAAAAAAATAATAAACCCCAGCACTGGAGGGGGTGGGAAGAAGGAAGCCAGATGCCAGTAGCTCATGTCTATAATCCTAGATACTCAGGATGTTGAGATCTGAGGGTTGTGTTCAAAGGCAGCATAGGCAGAAAAGTTCCCATTAAGATTCTTATCTTCAAGGTTAACCACTCAAAAACCAGAAATGGAATTTTGGTTCCAAATGGTAGAATGCTAGCTTTGAGCAAAAGAGCTTAGAGATAGAACCTAGGCCCTGAGTTTAAGTCCTGGGATAGGAGAAAAAGTTATTTTTGTTGCTGTTTTTCTGTTTGAAAGAGCACAAGCAATTTCAGTATAGCATGTTATAATAGGTAAAGAGGTAAAGTGTTCATTTCTTTTTTTTGTCGGTCATGGGGCTATGCAGATAGCAGCTAATGAAGTTGCCACAGGGTCTCTTCTCAGTGCAGGATGTACAATGAGTCATCAAGCATGAAAAATCTCTAAGAGGGACTTTAGCTAATGGAGCCAGTTGCTACAGAACCCTGTGCAATATATCCTGTCAGTGTTTAAGGCAAAACTTTCTTGCCATTCAAGAAAATACCTTGATCATACTCTGCCCAGAAACAACTTAAAGTTGCTACAAAGAAAAAGCACCTGGCCTACAGTCTACTCCTTAAACAAGTTAGAGCCAGGTGCGGTGGCTCATGCCATTAATTCTAACTACTCAGGAGGCTGAGATCTGAGAATCAAGGTTCAAAGCCAGCCCGGGCACAAAACAACCTGAGACTCTTATCTCCAATTAACCCCTAAAAAAAACAGGAAGTTGGGCTTGGCTCCAGAGTAGGGCGGTGGCAGTAGCCTTGAGCTGAAGAGCTCAGGGCTGTGCCCTGGCCGGATTAAAGGCCCATGACCCTTAAAAAAGAAAAGAAAAAGAATTTAGATACTGTCTGGCAGTGTGGCCTAGTGGTAGCATGTTCACCTAGCATGCTTGAAGCCCTAGATTTGAGTCCCTGGAACCACTTACACGGAAAAAGCTGGAAGTAGCGCTGTGGGTCCAACGAACCCTGAGTTCAAGCCCCAGGACTGGCTAATAATAATAATTTAGTTACTAAAGTAAGGAAGGGGGTTTCAATGTTCCTTCACAAATTCTGTCCCTTCACTACTACAGGGGCCGGCCTAGGCCTAGGTTCTCCAACCCATGCTCTACCTTTCCCAGCCATGGGCTGGGGAGCCATTAGCATGCATGAATACTCAGTGTCCTCAAGTACAGAATGCAGTGCTATCTCGTGACAGTAAATCCCACAAGCCCATCGCGAGTCCACAACAAATATACATGGAAAGTGCTTATTCTGGGTTATACACAATCCACTCTTAATCTGTGTGTGTTGGAACATCCCCCCCGCCCAACTGCACACAAATTTAATAAAACAAATAAAAGGTAACATTTAATAAGTTGCTGTATTCAAAATTAATAAACTTTAGTGTAAATAAGCTTTAAAACAAAAGTACATAAGCAAAAATAAATAATTTACGCCTGTGTATTAACCTAATTTTCTGAGTAAAGCTATTTTCATTTATTTATAGCAGCTACCTGGGCACCAACCTGTGGTCAAACTTTAGAGTATTAATTATCATTTAAAACAGTTACAAAAAAACTGAACACCAAGTAAAATCTTTAACAAAACCCAAACACTGGATTTAATGTTTTAATTTTAAATAACCAAACTTTATAATTTTATACATAATCCAATGTAATGCTAATGCATTACAAATTGAAAAGTTGGTATATAACAGGAAAGGGAAATAGGAAATATACAGTCTTCAAACTATGAAACAAATAAAAATGGACAAGTAATAACAGAACAAAAACTGCAGACACTCTACTAACAGGGGGAATATCGGAAGGCTTCACACCTTTATTGTCCATGATGGCTTTTGGAGTTTTGATTGTTTGACATGTAGAACCTTCGACATTTTTAGTTACAACCTTTATTCTCTTTTTCACAGTAAGTTAAAAATCCATCATAAGACTCCATTAAGACTTCAATGGTCTTGCGAGTAGATTGCAATCTGATAAAAGAGTAACATGAAAATTTACTGTATTGCCCTAATTTCAGGCTTGTACACAATTAATCACTTTGAGACTTATTCCAAGGGTTATATACACAAAAGTGTCAAGAATAAAACGTTCTCCACTCTTGTATTAACATGTGTACAGTGTTTCAGGAATGGAACTTCTGGTTTTCCTGGGCCCTGGCTTCAGGGATTTCTGCTGCCAGAAGATGAAAGGCTCCTGCTTTATTGCTCCATTGTTCTGAGGATTAATCATCCAAACCTGGTGTATCTCCTTGTTGGATCCTAGATGCTATTCTAATGGCTTCTTCCAGAGATGGCTGTTCTCCAAGCTGAAACAGAAGACATGCATCAAACACTAACCACCCAAAACCACAACCCAAACACTGCTGAAGAAATCTTACATGGCAGAAGCAAAATTTCATAAATCTACCCCTCGGGTTTGTTAAAATACTATTGGTGCAAAGACAATCTCTTGTTAGGTAGCTCAAAAACAAAACAAAAACTAGGCTGAGGATGTGGGTTAGTGGTAGAGTGCTTACCAAACATATATTGAGCCCTGAGTTCGATTCCTCAGTACCACATACAGAAAAAGTCAGAAGTGGCACTGTGGTTCAAGTGGTAGAGTGCTAGCCTTGAGCAAATGAAGCTCAGGAACGGTGCCCAGTCCCTGAGTTCACGCGCCAGGGCTGGACAAAAAGAACAAAACAAAACTGTTGACTCAATCATCAGGCACACAAAACCCAAACTTCTGTAGAGGAGAATAATGTTTATTTAGGATTTGTGTGTGTGTGTGTGTGTGTGTGTACACGAGTGCGCGTGTGCCCTTGAACTGGGAACTTTGGTGCTGTCGCTAAACTTTTGTGCTGAAAGATAGTGCTCTATTACTTGAACCACAGCTCCACTTCTGGCTTTCTTTCTTTTTTTTTCTTTGCCAGTTCTAGGGCTTGAACTGAGGGCCGGGACACTGTCCTTAAGCTTTCTCAAGGCTACCATTCTACCACTTGAGCCACAGCAACATTTCTGGCTTTTCTGTATATGTAGTACTGAGGAATTGAACGCAGGGCTTTGTGAATACTAGGGAAGCACTCTACCACTAGGCCACATTCCTGGCCGACTTCAGGCTTTCTTGCTGGCTAATTGGAGATGAGTCTCAGATTTACTTGCCTAGGCTGGCTTTAACCTGCAATCCTCAGATCTCAGCCTCTTGAGTGGCTGGGATAACAGGTCACCGGTGCCTGGCTCAAGACTTTTTGGCAGTGAGGATAGTTAGCTGGATACATACAGGGTAACACGCCTGAAAAAACTTTTTCTTGCTATAAATTTCTCAGCATGCACAAAGCCCTGGGTTCCATTCCCAGTAACACATAAAACAAAACAAGAACAAAGTGTGGGTCACTTTAAGATCACTTCAGATACACCTATTTCCTTAAAAGCTAAGTACTCAGATCCTGCTTCCTGTAAGCTGCACAAAAGCCAGGACCCCAGGAAAAGAGCCTTGAAGCATTGCTGCCCACTGAGAACAGGATGCCCTGTACTCACCTGAACTGCAATCTGGGTGCCATTGGATGTTGCCACTAAGGTCAGAGGTCTGGTTTCTGTGGTTACTAAGTGATGGCTATGTTGCTGGTGCCCCATTTCTGATGAGGCAGTGTGGAATGCTGCCAGGTCTTGAGCCACGATTGCAACCTTAAGCAAATTATAACAAAACATATATGAAGAATTCAATCTACGATGCAATTAAAATCCTTTTATATAAGGTACTATAGGCTTATAAAAGCTATAACTGAAGAAACCTTAGATATTGCCTTTTCTAGACTCCTTTGAGGAAGTTAAGACTCAGAGAGGAAATTTATTTAAGATGAAATTAACAAACAGCAAAACAGGGTAGAAAACACTGAGAAGTGATGTGTCACACCACATTCCATCAGAAGCGGCTTTCTCTAGGTTCTTTACCCTGTAAGTGCCTGCTTGGGAAATGATACATGTGGACTAATTCCTATCATAATATATATTTAGTTCTGAGTGTGGATCAGTGCTATGACAGAAAACTGTTTTCTCCTGTTTACCTGTTACATTTATTAACTAGATTAACTGATAAAACTGAAAAGACAAGTGACATTACTAACAAAAAGCCACATCTCATACTCCTTTCCCCTCTGTGAGTCCAAGGAACTTTTCTCTATTCCCCCTGAAAGTCCTAGCCAAAAGAATCAAAAGTCCTTTTGTGGCTCTTATACTACAATCACAACAATGATAGTGTACCAGGAATTGAACTCAGGGACATGCACTTAATAGGTGGTCACTTTTCAACCTAATCTGTGCCTCCAACTTTTTTTGTGTGTGTGGGTTATGGGGCTTGAACTCAGCCTGGGTGCTGTCCCTGAGTTCTTCAGCTCAAGGCTACCGCCCTACCTTTGAGCCATAGCACCACTTCCAGTTTTCTGGTGGTTAATTGGAGATGAGAGTCTCACAGACTTTAGTGCTTGGGCTGGCTTTGAACCGAGATCCTCAGATCTCCTGAGTGGCTACTCAGCCTCCTGAGTAGCTAGGATTCTAGGCATGAGCCACTGTATCTGGCTAGGGTCATTATAGGTATAAATCTATACCCAGGCAGGTATTTACCTAAGGAGGGTATAAACCTATTCAGAAATGAATGATTAATTGGGAGCATCAACCTCAAGGCTAGTAGTTGTGTTTTGGTCAGTTGGTTGGTCGGTTTATCTTTCTCTCAAGCAATACATATAATGAAAATACACGAGGGCTGGGAACATGGTTCAGTGGTAGAGTGCTTGCCTAGCATATGCAAAGCCTTGAGTTCAATTTCTCAGTAACATATAAAGAAAAAAAGCTGGAAGTGGTGTTGTGGTTCAAGTAGTAGAGTGCTAGCCCGAGCAAAAGAAGCTCAGGGACAGTGTCCAGGTCCAGTATTCAAGCATGAATCATAGGGCACTGGTGGCTCATGCCTATAATACTACTACCCAGGAGGCTGAGATCTGAGGATTAGGGTTCAAAGCTAGCCCAAGCAGAGAAGTCCATGAGATTCTTATCTCCAATTAACCACCAGAAAACCAGAAGTGGCACTGTAGCTCTAGTGCAAGAGCATTAGCCTTGAGCAAAAGAGCTCAGGGACAGCACCTAGACCCCTCATTCAAGCTCCACGACAGATAAAAAACAAAACATGTGGACCGGGAGTTTGGCCTAGTGGTAGAGTGCTTGCCTAGCATGCATGAAGACCCGGATTTGATTCCTCAGTACTACATGTATGGAAAAAAGCCAGAAGTGGTGTTGAGGCTGAAGTGGTAGGTCTCTGGCCTTGAGAAAGTCCAAGGACAGTGCTCAGGCCCTGAGCTCAAGCCCAGGGATGATAAAAACAAAACAAAACAAGACATGAATGTAGGGACTGGGAACATGGCCTAATGGTAGAGGGCTTGTCTAGCGTGCATAAACCCCCGGGTTTGATTCTTTGGTACCACATACACAGAAAAACCTGGAAGTGGTACTGTGGCTCATGTGGTAGAGCACTAGCCTTGAGAAAGTGAGAAAGCCAAAAGATATTGCCCAGGCCCTGAATTCAAGATCCAGGACTGGCCAAAAAAAAAAAAGAAGAAAGAAAGAAAAAACCCTACCACCACCAACAACAAAGGGCACAAAATATACCCCTAATCCCAGGTACATGGGAGCATCATTGTTCTAGGTCAGCCTGGGAACAAAACAGTGAAACCCATTCCACTCTACCATTAGAGCATGGACCTGGGCCCCATTTCACACACAAAAAAACAAAAGCTATAATGAAAGGATATGGCCCAAGTCTGACTAGTAAGCATGCTAGTGTGTGTGTGTGTGTGTGTGTGTGTGTGTGTGTGTGTGTGTGTGTGTGTCCTGGGACATGAACTCAGGTGCTGTCCTTGAGTTGAGTTCTCTTTCTTTCCTTCCTTCCTTCTTTTCCTCTCCCTCCCTTCCTCCCTTCCTCTCTCCCTCCCTTCCTCCCTCCCTCCCTTCCTTCTTGTGCCAGTTACTGGGGCTTGAACTCATGGTTAATTAGAGATAAGATTCTCATGGACAGCTGGTGGCTGTATATCTGTAATCCTAGCTACTAAGCCCAAATGACATTTTCAGCCCCTAGAGCTGGCCTTAAACCTCAGTTCTTTTTTTTTTTTTTTGTCAGTCCAGGGCATGAGCTAAAGGCCTGAGCACTGACCTTGGACTTTCTCAAGGCTAGAGCTCTACCATTTGAGCCTCAGCGCCTCTTCCAGCTTTTTTCTATGTATGTGGTACTGAGGAATCGAACCTGGGTCTTCGTGCATGTTAGGCAAGCACTCTACTCTCTGGCCAATAGTCTCAGGTTCTGTTTTGTTTTTTTTTTTGCCAGGACTGAACTCAGGGCCTGAGCACTGTCCTTGGGCTTTCCTCAAGGTTAGTGCTCTACCACTTGAGCCACTTGAGTTCTGACTTTTCTATATACATGATACCGAGGAATCGAACCCAGGTCTTTGTGTATGCTAGGCAGGCACTCTACCACTAGGACAAACTCCTGGCCCTAAACCTCAGTTCTCAGATCTCAACTTTCCTGAGTAGCTAGGATTATACATGTGAACCACATCTACTTAAATACAGTTTATTATTGATATATATTATTTAATATAAAAGTCAAAAGTAATTACCTGCTGCCCTTCTGTTCCCTCAGCAGTGACCATAGCAACAGAGTGTGTTCCTGCCGAGGAGATGACTGCATCGTGGGTAGGCACTGTGATAGGTGTGCCATCCTGCGTTACCATTGTGATGGTGTTACCAATGGCCTGCATGTCAGCCTGAGATATATTGACCTGCAAAAAATTAAAATGTACATTTTACCGGCCAGTAAATATTTCTTGCTCCATTTGGCATAAGTAAGGACTGAGCTTAATCCATGTACAAGTTTACTTTGTGAGAATATATATATATATATATATTTTTTTTTTTTTTTTTTTTTGACCAGTCCTGGGCTTGAGGTCAGGGGCTGAGCACTGTCCTTGGATTTTCTCAAGGCTAGAGCTCTACCACTTGAGCCTCAGCACTGCTTCCGGCTTTTTTCTATGTATGTGGTGCTGAGGAATGGAACCCAGGTCTTCGTGCATGCTAGGCAAGCACTCTACCACTAGGCCAAACTCCCAGCCCTTAAATATATGTATTTTTTATAATGGAATAAACTTCCTCTAAACTCCCTATTTCTTTTCTTCTCTCTCTTTTTTAATTTTGTCAGGCTTAGACTGTAGACCTGGGCACTGTCCCTAAGCAATTCAGCTCAAGGCTACCACCCTACTCCTTGAGCCACAGCACCACTTCCCGTTTTCTAGTGGTTAATTGGAGATAAGAGTCTCTTGGTCTTTAGTGCCTGGGCTGGCTTTGAACCTCTGTCCTAAGATCTCAGCCTCCTGAGTAGCTAGGATTATAGCCACCATACCTGACTTAAAATCCATATTTCTTGAACTCATCTAATATCTTTGATCTTTGTTGCTAATTTAGATGATTATTTCTGCAATAGTTTCTATACTAATCCAACTTCTCTCAAGGTATCCTGTTTAATTCTGCTCTCATCACTCTCTATACCTTGAAACTTTTCTACTACAGTTCAGACTTCTTACATGATATTCCTGACCTTTCATGATCTGGCTTCTACAAATTCTCCAGACTCAACTTCTAGTACATTCAAATCTGCACCTGACCCTCCAGCCATGACTGCAGTCCACACAGTGTCACTTTTTGTTAAATTTTCATGGCTTTGCTGTTCCCTTGATTTTCTCATGAAAATCCTCTAACCTCTCTAAAAATGACCTTTTCTAGGTGGGCCTCTAGGGTTTCTTCAGAAAGAGTAATGTGATTTTTACCTTCAGAATGCCACAGCACTTTATATACCCCTCAATTATATATTCGTAATTATCATTCACTTTAGAAATGTCTTTCCCCTGCTACACTATGCAACCTCTCATCTGTTCTCCCTGCACTGTACCAAGTACCTAGTATTGGTAGATGGTTAAGAAATGCCTGTGTTGGACTGATTTAAAGGGATGGAACAGAAATCTAACTTCTGAAAGACACGGGAAAACTAAGTCTACAGAAAACTGATATAGGAAGGATAGCTGTTTTGAAATACCTGACACGGAATTACATTTTGTATGGTCAGTGATTGAGCTGTGAATGGATGACACTAGAGTTACTGAACAATGGGACAGGCTACATCTTTAGAGAAACAGCCCAGTCACCCAGAGTGGTTTTAGAGCTGTTTATTTTATTTTTTTTTTGAGGGGCATTTTCTCTTGAATAAAGAGAAAGGATATATTGAATGACTTCAGAAGACCTCTATGGGGGCCGGGAGTTTGGCCTAGTGGTTAAAGTGCTTGCCTAGCATGCATGAAGACCCGGGTTCGATTCCTCGGTACCACATACATAGAAAAAAGCTGGAAGTGGTGCTGAGGCTCAAGTGGTAGAGCTCTAGCCTTGAGAAAGTCCAAGGACAGTGCTCAGGCCCTGAGCTCAAGCCCAGGACTGGCAAAAAAAAAAAAAAAAAAAAAAAAGACCTCTATGTGTGATGATCTCATTAAAGACAAAGTGTTAGGTTTTAATGTTAAATTAAAACTAAGTTAAGGGCCAGGAGTATGGTCCAGTGGTAGAGTGCTTGTCTAGCATTCACAAAGCCCTAGGTTTGATTCCTCAATACCACAGTGGTGCTATAGCTCAAATGGTAGAGTACTAGCCTTGAGAAAGGTGCCCAGGCCCTGAGTTCAAGCCCCAGGATTAGGAAAAAAAAAAAAAGAAAGAAAGAAAGAAAGTGAACACTGTGTAGAATGAATGGGATGGGATGGTAGGGGTACTCTGTATTATTCAATCCTAAATATGTACAGTTTGAGCTAATGCCAGAATGGTACTAGTTATCAAAACAAAGGCAAATTAAATGTGAAGAGGGACATCATACACCATTTGCCTATATTTACCAGGTACTAAAACACCTTAAACTAGAGCATAAAAGAAAATCAAAGCTGTGTTATTGTAGACTGATGACATCTAGAAAATAATGACAGTTATCCCCAAATAATTCCCCAAAGAATTTCTTGGGGGAAATTCTTTTATTGAAGGCTAGTGCTTTATCACTTGAGCCAAAGCTTCACCTCCCATCTCTCTCTCCCTCTCCCTCTCCCCCTCCCTCTCTCTTTTGGTAATTTATTGGAGATAAAGAGCCTTTCTAGGACTTTTTTGCCCAAGCTGGCTTTGAATCATAACCCTTAGATCTCAGCTTCCTGAATAGCTAATGTTACAAGCTTGAGGCACCAGCGGTGACAGGTGGCTCATCACCTCACATTTATGTTATACCAGTGATACCATTTGGATTTTACAGAGGTGTAAACATTTTCTCTATTAATCTTGCTTCACATAATCTTTTCAACAAACTACAGAAAGCCTTTAAGATGTCTGCCACGGCCTAGAAATTTGATATCTTGATATTCAAGACTCAGCTTGTCTCTCAAGACCTAGTACAAAGAAATATTAAGTTGTTTGAGTTTTGTTAGATACTTACATGTTGAGTCCCATCCTGGGATATGAGTGTAACTTGCTGACTCAACCCAGACTGGGTTACTGTGGCTACTTGTGTAGACACAACATCATCTCCTTCAACGCCTGTAACATATGTGATCTGGGATCCTTTAAGAACATCTTCACCTTGACCTGTTTTAAAATAAATGAATGATTTTTCTGACCATGTAGCCATTCTATTCGGAAAATCAGATATTTTAAATATTAGCATTATATATAGTTAAAATGTGTATCACATTCTAAATCATGAAAATGGCTTCTTCTGCCTCCACATGAGCAAAGCAAAACAAAATTAAGTCAGTCCAAATCAAACCTTTCCCATCAAATGTAAGTGCTTTTATTTTTCTCTTGATAGAGATAATTACATGATATTGTTACTATACATGTGTTGGGGATAAGAAGAAGAAGAACTGTATAGGAAGATTGGTGGAAATACTATCAATATAAGAAACATCTTCTAAATTCTTGTGGTCATAAATGGAATAGGGCTGTCTTCATAAACTTTAACTACAGAAACAGAATGGCTTGTGAGTACAATCTACTAACTTATTTAACACAAGAAGCTGCAAGTTATCAATACACAATGACTCCATTGTATAAAGCAAGTAATGCTGTATTATCTGGAGTGAGATTAATCATTTAGTAAGTGACAGAACAGGAACTCCTGGCCCACTTCCTTATTTCACAAAGAATCAGTAAACAATACTTCTACAAGTCATTACTGCTATTCTTGGTAATCAATGAGATTACAGATCCCTCTCTTCTAATATTTTCTACCACCCCAACACCAGAGAGGAAATTTTTTCCTTCCCCTGCTAAAAGGATTTAATATACTAATTTCAGAATACATGGTTGATGCATGCTTTCATATGACTACAGTCATCAGGTATAATTTCCAGATAGTTATTCTACTCCTTTTTCTCTATTTCACAGCTATTTATTATTATTATTATTATTATTATTATTATTATTATTATTATTATTGTTGGTCCGGGGCTTGAAGTCTGGGCTTGGGTATTGTCCGTGAGGTTTTTAATTCCAGGCTTCCACTCTACTCCTTGAGCCTCATTACCATTTCCCATTTTCTAGTGGTTAATTGGAGATAAGAGTCTCACAGTCTTTAGTGCCTGGGCTGGCTTTGAACCGTTATCCTCAGTCAGATCTCAGCCTCCTGAGTAGTTAAGTACAGTGTGAGCCACCACCCCTGGCATTTTGTATTAATTCCAATGAATTACAAAACCCAGAAGGAAGAAAAGAAGAGAATACATATCTATTCCTATTAGAACATCAATTAGAGCTTTATTCTTTTTTTCCAGTCCTGGGGCTTGAACTCAGGGCCTCAGCACTGGTCTTGGGCTTCCTCAAGGCTGGAATTCTACCACTTGAGCCGAACCACCACTTCCAGCTTTTTCTATGTATGTGGTACCGAAGAATTGAACCCAGGTTTTCACTCATGCTAGGCTAGCACTCTACCACTAGGCCAAACTCCTGGCCTGTACAAACTTGTGGCCTGTAGGTTTTAATTTTTTAATGTTATTGTATTATAGGTCTTTAGAGTAATAAGAGCCCCCAATAATCTGAAATATCAACCTATAAGGAAAAGAATAAAATGCCTTATAAGCCACATTTTACATAATTAAGGTCAGCTTTCTAACTAGAAGGATTTATCAGTTATAATATTGAGCAATTTCCAAGTATACCATATATTATCATCAATTGTAGTCATCACTATGCACAATAGGTCTACAGAATTTCCTCCTGCAGCCTAACTAGAATTTCACACCCTTTGACCAACATCTCCCCACATGGAGTGCTTTGACTAGAAAATAATTTAGCACTCAAGACTACAGGAACTGTTGTTTTTATGCTACAGTCTAACAAACAGGTGGAAGGAAAAATTAAAGGACTACAATCTCTGAGCAGATAAATAATTCTTATTATTCTTCAACCAACATTTTGCCTAAATATTTTTGAATATTTCAATCAGTTATTAAAAATGAGAAAAGAATGAGGAGCCAGTGGCTCATGCCTATAATCCTAGCTACTCAGGTGTCTGAGATCTGAGGACTGCAGTTCAAAGCCATCCCTTACAGGAAAGTTCAGGAGATTCTTATCTCCAATTAACCATCAAACCGTTGGAATTGGATCTATGGTTCAAGTAGTACTAGCCTGAGCAAAAGAGCTCACGAACAGTATCCACGATCTGAGTACAAGAATCAAAATAGACATAAAAGACAGAGAGACAGACAGAGAGATACAAAGACAGAGACAAACAGATAAGATAGACAGAGACAGAGACAAAGAGGAATAGAGATAGGGGAGGGAGGTGGGAAGAAAAAGTAGCCAGGTGCCAGCAACTCATGCCTATATTCCAAGCTATTTCAGAAAGTTGATTGAGGTTCTCAGTTTGAAGCTAAGCTGAGTTGAAAAGTCTGTTAGATTTTATTACCAATTAACCAGCAAAATGCCTAACTAGAGACATGGCTCAAACAGTACAGTACCTGGTCCTAAGCAAGAAAGCCTAGCAAGCTCAAGGGCCTGAGTTCAAGCCCCCATACTGTCTTCTTATTGCCTTGAGGAATTACTCAATGAAATGATAACAAAATATATGTTTTTTTGTTTTGCCAGTCCTGGGGCTTGAATTCAGGACTGGGCACTGTCCCTAAGCTTCTTTTATTCAAGCCTAATGCTCTTGAGCCACAGTGACATTCCCAGTCTTTTCTGTTTTTGTGGTACTGAGGAATTGAACCCAGGACTTCCTGCATGTAAGGCAAGCACTCTACCACTAAGCCACATTCCCAGCCAAAACCTGTTTTAGAAAAACCTACTATCTTTTTTTTTGCCAGTCCTGGGCTTGAGCTTAGGGCTTGAGCACTGTCCTTGGACTTTCTCAAGGCCAGCACTCTACCACTTGAGCCTCAGCACCACTTCCAGCTTTTTTGCTACGTATGTGGGGTACCGAGGAATCGAACCCGGGTCTTCATGCATGCTAGGCAAGCACTCTACCACTAGGCCAAACTCCTGGCCCCAAACCTACTTTCTTTTACCCAATTTCTTTTCTTTTCTTTTTTGCCAATCCTGGGGCTTGAACTCAGGGCCTAGGCACTGTCCTTGGATTTACTCGAGGCTAGAGCTCTACTACTTGAGCCACAGCATCACTTCTGGCTTTTTCTATATATGTGGTACCCACATATATAAAATCGAACCCATGTCTTCATGTATGCTAGTCAAGCACTCTACTACTAGGCCAAACGCCTGGCCCCTTTTACCCATTTATGCTTTATTAAATGTAATCTTCTAAAATACTTTCTTCAAGAGCTTTTTCTTCCTATAAAACGAGCAACAGTACAGGAATTGTCTCTCACAATATACGTAACAGCATTTAAATCAATGAAGGGTTATTTGGAGCACTGTTCTGCTCTATAATTAAGACCAGCATCATTAAGGAATCTAAATTTTCTACTCCAGTCTCATCCTCTAGGCTTCTCTCAATATCTCCAAATATTATTTTTCTTCCTCCAACTTGTGGGCCTTGTGAACATGCCAGTCCCTCTACTTGGCCAGTTTCTTGCCCTTGTCCTCTGCTATCCTTCTCTAAGCCTGTTTTCTTCACCAACTTAACACAATTTTACTTTTATTTTTCCAAAAGCAGTTTTACAGGGAAACCTTTCCCCACTAATCTTCTAACAACCTTGATGGAACACTTAACTGTAATTTACATTTGTGTGATTATATCAACCAAGCTTCATGATTTGAGAAAAGCTCACGGATAATAAATTATGTGCCTCATTTGAGCCTCAAACTCAGAAACAGATAGAATAGATAAAACTTACCTGGAGGAGGTTCAAAGAAGGCTTCCTGCTCTTCCTCGATGGGCTCTGTGTCATTGTGGGCTGTCCGTTTGTGCATGGCCAGCGTGGAGATCTGTTTGTATGTCTTCCCACAGTGGTTACAGTTGTATGGTTTGGAGTGAGTGTGAACAACGTGGTGTTTATACAAACTGGAATATTCTGTAAATCTTTTGTCACACCCAGGAACTGTACAAACATATGGCTTTTCTCCTAGATAAGAACATATGAAAAAAAGTCACCTTCTACATAGGCAGATAGTTATACCTGAGGAAGCACTAGACACCTAAAAAAACTAGTTGACCAATCTGGCTTGGGGTGTGAGAGTATTTGCCTGGTTTATGTGGGAGGCCAAATTCAATCCCCAGCACTGAGGGAGGGCAAGGAGAGAAGAAATAAATAAATAAAAACAACAACAATAAGGATCCAGGAGTGTGGCCTAGTTGAAGTGTGCTTGCCTAGCGTGTACAAAATCCTGGGTTTGATTCCTTGGTACTACATACACAGAAAAAAACAGAAGTGATGCTCTGGTTCAAGAAGTAGAAAGCTCAAGGACAGTGCCTAGGCCCTGAGTTCAAAACTCAAGGCTAGTAAAAACAAAAATAGAAACAAAATACAAATGAATGCTCATAACAGTATTACTAATAATAGGAAATAAACTGATAAACATACATGTAATAATATTGAATAATATATGGAAAAATATTGAATAATTGAAAAAGAACAAAATGAGCCGGACACTGTTGGCTCACATCTATTATTCCGTAACCTCAGAGAACTGAGATCTGAAGACTAAGGCTGAAGTTAGCCTGGGCAGGAATGTCTGTCTATGAGACTCTTATCTTCAATTAACTATAAAAAAACCAGAAGTAGAGCTATGGCTCAAGTAGAAAGCTAGCTAGCCTTTAGCAAAAAAGTTCAGGGACAGCCCCCAGGCCATGAATCAAGACCCAGTATCTGCAAAAAGAATAAAATGTGGGGCAGGTGGTATGTAGTTTAATAGCAAAGTACTTGCTTAGTGTATACAAGGTCCTGAGTTTGATTCCTAGTATAGTGATAAACAAAAAGAAACAAAAAGAGATGGGGGGGGGGAGGAGGAAAAGGGAGGGAAGGGAAGAGGAGGGGATGAAGGGACTAGGAGGAAGAGGAGGAGGACCAGGAGAAAGGAGGGGAGGGGAAGGGAGGGGAAAGGAGCCATGACATGACTGAATCTCAAAAACATACTGCCAGGCATGGTGTATCAGCATTCAGCTTTGAGTTTGAGGCTATCCTTGGCTACACAGTGATACTAAGTTTCTAAACATATACAAACAAAGAAACTCACTGTACTAAGCTTGGCTTTCCTATAAAATCTTGTATGCTGTATCTCCCCAGATAGACAGTTCTTGACAATATCTTACCTGCCTCTATATCTCTAATGTCTGGCATTAAGCCCATAAAAGATAATCAATGATTGTAAAATAAATGAACATATGAATGTTAAACAGTAATTATTAAAATTATGAAAAATTTTAAGGATTGCTTAACCTCTTTCCACCATGTCATGTTTTAGGAAGGACGGAATAGATTTGCTGGAAATGTATTCTGAAAGAGGCAGGAGTTGAATTGAGACCGGAAAGACAAAAAGATGTATGGCAGTTACCTGTGTGTATCCTCACGTGGTTTTTATAATTGGTTGCACTGGCAAATGCCCTTCCACATCCTGGTTCTGTGCAATAATAGGGTCTTTCTCCTGTATGTGTCCTAATGTGCACTTTCCTGATATTTGATGTTGTAAAGGACCGACCACAGCCTTCAATGGGACACTTAAAGGGTCTTTCTCCTGAAAATATAAAATAGAATAAATCAAATGGTACAAAATACATAGAAAATTGAAAGGTGTTATTCTTCACTTCTGCCTAGGCTCATGCTCAAGTCTACACTTTTTGTGTTGAGGCTCCCTTTCAGGCATTTCTTCTCTCTTTTTTCTGCAAAAAGCATCTTCCACTACAAACTTAGAATTTCATAAAAAAACCTCAATAGTATTCAAAACTTATCAGCAACTGCATGATAGAATCATCTAGGTAAGCATAACATACACCGAGCTGAGGAAAGGAGAGAAAGAAACAAAGGAAAGAAAAATTATTAAGTGAGGAAATCTCCAGGATCTCCTAAAAGCTTATTTATTCTATATTACCTAAAAGAAATATACTTTTGGTCTTTTTTATAATCTTTTGCCTTGACAGAATATATATCAAAATACCTGCCGAACAAGTTACTATACTCATAAAAGCTTATGAAACATTAATCTGCTAATCATATTACGTTCCTTTATATTTGCACATAACCTTGGAACCCAAAAGCTTTTAAACCGTTAGGCAAGAAATGGCCTTTCCTTTTGATATCTATGTGTACTTTTCTTGAATGAGCTCAAATTAAACAACTTCTAGGGAGAAAAGCCCCTTTCTACACACCCACACACCACAGATACACACAAAATGTCTATATATGACATCCTATTTTCATTAGTACCTGTATGGGTTCTGATATGTTTCTGTAAATCTCCTGAAGTTTTGAAAGATTTAGTACAATTATCTTCTGAACATCGATATGGCTTTTCTCCGGTATGAGTTCTAAAATGACTTTTTAATCCATAACCTTTAAGGGAAATTTAAGAAAATTAATTAATATTTCTCTAAATAAGCACATTGAGATAAAGTAGTTAAAAATATAGCAGAGCTGGGCACTTATAATCCAAGCTACTCAGGAGGCTGAGTTTTTGTTTTGTTTTGTTTTTTGTCAGTCGTGAGGCTAGAACTCTGGGCCTGTGTGCTGTCCCTTAGCTCAAGGCTACCGCCTTACCCCTTGAGCCACAGTACCACTTCCTGTTTTCTACTGGTTAATTGGAAATAAGAGTCTCACCATCTTTAGTGCCTGGGCTGGCTTTCAACCAGTATTCTCAGATCTCAGCCTTTTGAGTAGCTAGGATTACAACCGTGAGCCACTGCGTCTGGCTCAGGAGGCTGAGATCTGAAAAGATGCTGTTCAGAGTCAGCCTGGACAGACAAATCGAAGAAACTGGTTTTTGTTTTTTTTTTTTTGCTTGAATTCAGGGCTTGGGCACTGTTCCTGAGCTTTTCTGCTCAAAGTTAGTAGTCTTCCAATTTGAGTCAAGCACTTCCTGATTTCTGGTGGTTATACGGATTTCATAGACTTTTTTTTTCTACCTCGCGGACTTTGTACCTGGATCCTTGCCTCTCAGCCACGGGAGTAGCTTGTATTAGAGATGTGAGCTATCAGCATCTGGTTCACGAGACTAATATATCTGTTAAAAAGTTGGATGTGGAGCTGGACAAGGTGGCTCACTCCTGTAATCCTAGATACTCAGGATGCCAAGATCTGAGGACCGTGGTTCAAAGACAGCCCTGGCTGTCTCCTGGCTGGAGACTCTTATCTCCAATTAATCATTGCAAAACGTGAAATGGGGCTCTGGCTCAAGGGTAGGGCGGTAGCCTTGAGCTGAAGAGCTCAGGAACAGCACCCAGGCCAGAGTTCAAGCCCCATGACCCACCCCCCCCCCCCGCCCAAAAGTTGGATGTGGCCAGATTCGATTGCTTATGCCTGTAATTCAGAGCTACCCAGGAGGCTGAGATTGGAGGATTGCAGTTCAATGCTAGCTGGGCACTAAAACTTTGTGAGACTCTTATCTCCAATTAATCACCAGAAAACTAGAAAGTGGCATGGTGGTTTCAAGGGTTAGGGTGGTAGCTTTGAGCTAAAGAGCTCAGGGACACTGCCCAGGCCTAGTTCAAGCCCCATGACCCACA
This sequence comes from Megascapheus bottae, assembly GCF_031878675.1. Lineage (NCBI taxonomy): Eukaryota > Metazoa > Chordata > Mammalia > Rodentia > Geomyidae > Megascapheus > Megascapheus bottae. Next base: position 38,403,593 of record NC_143524.1, read on the forward strand.
AAAAAATAAAATTAAATTAAAAAATTATGTTACCTGTTGCAAATGCTTTCCCACAGCCTGCATGCTCACACTGATAAGGCCGATCTCCTGTATGTGACCTCTCATGGACCTGTTAATAAAATATAAGCACAATTATATTTTCTTTATACACTCTTAGGGTAAGATGATCTCAACACAAAACTACTTTTTTCTCTCACTGATGCATGGTTTGGGTTTTTGTTTTTGCCAGAATCAGGGTTTGAACTCAGGGCCCAATATTCAACTTGATGGTGCTCTACCACTTAAGCCATGTCTTCAGCTTTGCTTTTTCACTGGTTATTTTGGAGAAGTTTGGCAAAAAGCTGTGACCAAGATGGCTTCAAACTTTTATCCCATAGATCTCAGTTTCTAGAATAGCTAGGAATATAGGCATGTGCAATCAGTGGTTGTCTTACTATTTTTTTATTTTTTAAAGACAGCCAGCACCAGTGGCTCATGTCTATACTAGATACTGTGAAGTCTTAGATCTAAGGATCAACAACAATCAAAAACAGCCAGGAGCTGGTGGCTCAGGAGGGTGCTATCTGAAGATCCTGGTTCAAAGTCAGCTAGGGCAAGAAAGTCCATGAAACTCGTATGTACAACACCAAAAATTCAGAGGTAGCAGCCAGGAGTTTGACTTACTAGTAAGAGTGTTTGCCTGGCATGCACGAAGACCCAGGTTTAATTCCTCGATACCACATACATTGCTCAGGCCCTGGTTTAAGCCCCAGGACTGGCAAAAAAGAAAGTTCAAAATCAGCCCTGCCAAGGAAGCCTTGAGTTCAACTCCCCCACAAAAAACAGCACAAAAATAAACAAACAAAACAACAACAACAGAAGATAACCTTTTCATAAAACTATACGTCTAAATGGTATATATTACAAAGGACTCCTTTTATATTAGCAACAGAAACATTGAGGTTTGAGAGTTTCCAGAATGGCCAAAAGTACAATAAACTATAGAAAACTAGAAAGAGAGTGCAGGGAAACAGTACTCAAAGTAAGTTAAAGTATAGAAACTGCAGTAGGTACCTCAAGCTACAGCAAGGCTCCACCACTGCCTACAGGTACCCTTTCTAAGCCTCAAAGTCCTCTCTGTAGACACATAATAGGATTTATGAAGGGAATCTATTGTAACAAATTAGTATTTTTTTTTCTTTTGTCAGTCCTGGGGCTTGAACTTAGGGTCTGGGCTGTGTCCCGGAGCCTCTCTGTGCTCAAGGCTAGTGTTCTACCACTTGAGCCACAATTCCACTTTTGGCTTTTTCTGAATAGTTTATTGGAGTTGAGTCTCATGGAGGGGCCGGGAGTTTAGCCTAGTGGTAGAGTGCTTGCCTAGTATGCACGGGTTCAATTCCTCATACCACATACATAGAAAAAGACCAGATGTGGTGCTGAGGCTCAAGTGGTAGAGTGTTAGCCTTGAGAAAAAGAAACCAAGGACAGTGCTCAGGCCCTGAGTCCAAGCCCAGGACGGGCAAAAAAAAAAAAAGAGTCTCATGGACTTTTCTACCCCAGTTGGCATGGAACTGTGATCCTCAGATCTCAGCCCCCTGAGTAGCTAGGATTAAAGGTGTGTGCCATCAGTGCATGCTAAAATGAGTAATCTTGAGAGTATCCAACAATCACTGAACATTTCATGCATGTCATTTCACTCTGTTTAGTGCTTTACATGGACCTTACATATTAACTTGTTTATTTCTCACAACCACTCTATAGGGATTCAGTTTCATAGATGGAGAAAATGTACCTAGAGGCTAGTAAACATGCCAAAATTATACACTGACATGTGAGGGAGATAGGCTCTCAGGTTATTACTCCAAAGTTGCTATATTTATACTTCCTGACACATTATAAATAAACCTTTAAACCTAAGAGTTGAGAGTTGATCTCCTCTATTGCTTTCTATTGTAACTAAAATAAAAATATTTGATCCAAATATTTGAAAAGTATTGAGGAAGTGAACCTGGGGCTTTGGGCATAGTAGGGAGCTGTTCTATCATTGAGCCACGTCTTAAGCTATAAGACAAATTAACACCAACTTTTTTTGTGGGAGAGAGCTAGGCTGCGTCCCTATTGTTCTGGCACCATCTTGCTTCCTCAACACCAACTTTGCTAGATTCCAGAGAGTCACTGTTAAGACAATAATTAAAAATATCTTTGAAGGGCCCAGAGTTTGGCCTAGTGGTAGAGTGCCTGCCTACCATGTATGAAGACCAGGTTCGATTCCTCAGTAACACATACATAGAAAAAAGCTGGAAGTGGTGCTGAGGCTCAAGTGGTAGAGCTCTAAACTTGAGAAAGCCCAAGGACAGTGCTCAGGCCCTGAGCTCAAGCCCGGAACTGGCAAAATAAACAAACAAACAAACCAAATCTGTTAAATAATTATATGATTTTCTGACTTGAAATTTATTGAATACATACATAATCTACCATGTGCCAAACAGGATTCTAGAATGAGGGATATACAAATAAATATAGTCTGGCGCAGTGGCTCACGTCTACAGGCGTGTAATCCTAGCTACTCAGGAGGCTGAGATGAGGATCGTGGTTCAAAGCCAGCCCAAAGTACTAAACAACATGAGAGACTCATCACCAATTAATCACCAGAAAACCAGAAGTGGCTCTGTGGCTCAAGGGGTAGGGTGTTAGCCTTGAACTAAAGAGCTTGAGGACAACTCCCAGACCCAGAGTTCAAGTCCCATGATGGACAAAAAAAAAAAAGAATATAGCATGCTATAATGTATGTGTGTGCACACATACATAGTCAGGCGCCAGTAGCTTACCACTGTAATCCTAGCTAGTCAGGAGGTTGAGATCTGAGGATCGTGGTTCAAAGCTAGCCCTGGCACAAAAGGACCTGAGACTCTTATCTTCAAATAACCTCTAGAAAACCAGAAGTGGCACTATGGCTCAAAATGATAGAGTGCTAGCCTTGAGCAAAAGAGGTCAGGGACAATGGTCAGACCCTGAATTCAAGCCCCACAATCAACAACAAAAAAATGTGATCTATATATATGGGGCTGAGAGTTTAGCCTAGTGCCTTACCATGTACAAAGCTCAATTCCTTAGTACTGTGGCTCAACTGGCAGAGCACTGGGCTTGAGCAAAAAAAACTAAAGGTATTAGAGAAAGAGAGAATGCTAGAATAAGGGATACCTAAAGAAAATATAGTACAATTATTCAAAAAATAATTCCTAGAATCTACAAAGATGTCAGTGTATCTGAAAGTAAATATATACCTACCTTTTTTTGTGTGTGTGCCAGTATTAGGGCCTGAACTGAGGGCCTGAACATTGTCCCTTAGCTTTTTTTGGCTCAAGGCTCTACCAGTATCATAAGTGGGAAAAAAACAGTAGTCCTTTGAGCACTATAAGCATATCATGTTGTAGTTAATGTGCTGCAATATATAGTATATTAAAAATTGTATCTTATAACTAGATAAAATATTTCTCTTACATATACCTTAAGATGATGAGCTGTTGTATATAATTTTCCACACCCCTCATATTGACATCGAAACGCCTTTTCTCCACTCTGTTGAGGTTTAGCAGTTACTCTTGTTGCATGCCCTTGTAAGACAATCTAGATAAAATAAAAAGTATGATTTGTACAAGCCCACAACCGACAAAAAAAAAAGTATGATTTGAAGTTTGAAATTACATAGAAATAAAGTAGACAGAATTACTATCTTCACAACAAAATAAAAGATAAAACTGTAATTTGAGTTCTAGATGTGGGTCATCACTAAAAGTCTCCAATGCTAAGTCAGGTCTTTCCTATTGCATGGTGGAAGTCAGCCCTCTAGAACAGTCATCAGCATTGCTGGGAGTCAAAGGAATGCACAGCTCAAGCTTACAAACCTATTTCCATTCTTTTAGAAAACCTGTACTGTACTCAGATATTCTGAGACATATTAGGAATATCTAGGCTGTGCTTGTTTTTTAAGGGCATGAATACTAAAAGCAATGTAGGAAGCATTTTTAATTTCAAATGCAATAAAAATAAAGGCAATAAGTTATGAGTCACCTGTAAAAGGTATTATAATCTATATGCTCCCAGTCTGTACTTTTTTTTTTTTTTTTTTTTTTGCCAGTCCTGGGCTTGAGCTCAGGGCCTGAGCACTGTCCTTGGGTTTTCTCAAGGCTAGAGCTCTACCACTTGAGCCTCAGCACCACTTCCGGCTTTTTTCTATGTATGTGGTATCGAGGAATCAAACCCGGGTCTTCATGCATGCTAGGCAAGTACTTTAACCACTAGGCCAAACTCCCGGCCCCTCCCAGTCTGTACTTTTATATACATTTTTTTTTCTTGGCCGGCACAGTGACTCACGCCTAACTACACAGGAGGCTGAGATCTGAGGATCAAGGTTCAAAGCCAGCCTAGCACAAAAGGACCTGAGACTCTTATCTCCAATTAACCTCTAGAAAATAGGAAGTGGGGCTTGGCTCAAGGGTAGGTAGCCTTGAGCTGAAGAGCTCAGGAACAGTGCCCAGGCCTAGTTCAAGTCCCACGACCAACCAAAAAAAAAAAAAAAAAATTAAGGGCCGGGAGCATAGCTTAGTGGTAGAATGCTTGCCAAGCATGCATGAAGCCATGAGTTCAATTCTTCAGAACCACATACACAGAAAAGGCCAGACGTGGCACTGTGGCTCAAGTTGTAGAGCATTAGCCTTGAACAAAAAGTGTCCAAGGACAGTGCCCAGGACTCCCCTCACCCCACAAAAAAAAAAAAACGAAAAAGTTTGTTTGGGGCTGGGAATTTGGCCTAGTGGTAAGAATACTTGCCTAGCATGCATGAAGACTGGGGTTCGATTCCTAGGTACTATATACATAGAAAAAATGCTCGAAGTGGTGCTGTGTCTCAAGTGGTAGAGCTCTAGCCTTGAAGCAAAAGAAAGCTCAAGGACTCAGGCCCTGAGTTCAAGCCCCAGGACTAGCAATAAATAAATAAATTAAATTAAAGACACTTATATTAAAACCAATATTAAAAAACACAAAACATAACTGTAAAAGAACAAAAACCCTCCAGCTTTACATACCTGCATTTTTTTCTCTTGCTCATTTTCTCCAATTATTCCAGTACCTGTTACACTTTCACTTCCATCAATGGACACCTACAGGAATAAAAGAAAATGTAAAAATACATGAGGATGGAACCCAGTGTTTCATGCACTCTAGGTAAGCATTCTACCACTGAGTTATACCCTTTTCCTTCAAAGATCTTTATGAGACATACATGTTGAGTACAATAAGAAAAAAATAAACAACAACAAAAAAATGACCATCATCCTCCCTTCACATTATTGTTATTTAATCTTTCTGAATCTCCACCCCTATCCTCTATTTTGATAGTATTAGGAATAAACTCAGGCCTTGCACTTACAAGACAGGTGCTCTACCATCTGAGCCAGGCTTCTAGTTCCTTTTTTCTTTCTTTCTTGGTTATAAATTATGCCTAATCTGGCCTGGGTTATTTCTACCTGTATTTCCTCACATTCATGGGGATAACTGGCTCATGCCACTAGAGTCAGCCACTGAGTAAGATGGAGTCTCCTTAACTTTCTATACTTAGGCTGTCCTCAAATTACAATTTCTCAATCTCCACTTCTCATATAGCTAGGATGATAAGCTTAAGAAACCATGCATAGCTCCTCAAATTGCTCAAAATATTTTTTTTTTCTTTTTCTCGAGGCTTATACTCTGCCACTTTGAGTCACAGCACCACTTTCAGTTTTTGAGTGGGTAACTGAAAATAAGAGTTTCATTGGAGGGCTGGGAGTTTGGCCTAGTGGTAGAGTACTTGCCTAGTATGCATGAAAATCTGGGTTCAATTCCTCAGTACCACATGCATAGAAAAAGCTAGACGTGGTGCTGTAGCTCAGGTGGTAGAGCTCTAGCCTTGACCTTAACAAAGCCCAAGGACAATGGTCAGGTTCTGAGTTTAAGCCCCAAGGACTCAGAAAAAAAAAAAGAAAAGAAAAGAAAGAGAGTTTCATGGGGACTTTTTTCTTTCCTTTTTTTCTCTCTTTCTCTCTCTCTTTTTTTTCCCCCCAATCCTGAGGCTTGAACTCAGGGCCTAAGGCACTGTCCTTGGGCATTCTTAAGGCTAGCCCTCTACCACTTGAGCCACAGCGCCACACTGGTCTTTTTCTGTATATGTGGCACACAAGAACCCAGGTCTTCGTGCATGCTAGGCAAGCACTCTACCATTAGACCATGCTCCTGGCTCCATCATGTGGACTTTTCTCCCTGGGCTGCTTTTGAACTGTGATCCTCAGATCTGTCTCCTGAGTAGCTAGGACTACAGGTATGAGTCACTACCACTGAGAATTCTACAAGCTTTATGTTGGCATGTCCACATAATGAATACAATGTGTCTTGATCAGCCTCATCCCTCCTCACATGAGGTTTTTCTATGTTGCCAACAATGGCCTTGAATTCTTAAAGTAATAGTCCTACTCTAACATTCCAAGTAATTGGTACTATAAGCACACACAGCCATATCCACCTTAAAGACCAACCATTTTGCCTGGAACGGAGTGCCTATCTGGGATCATGAATTCAAGATACCTCTCAATGCCCTCACCTCAAAAAAAAAAAGTCATCCACTGTTGGCTCAAATCTACAGTGGTTCAAAGCCAGTTCAGGCGGCAAAGTCCACGTGAGTTTTGAGGGGGTCTTTTTTTTCTAGTCCTTGGGGCTTCATGCATGCTAGGCAAGCACTCTACCACTAAGCCACATTCCCAACCCTCCATGAAAATCTTATTTCCAATTAACCATTAAAAAAAAAAAGGGCCAGGAGTTTGGCCTAGTGGATAAAGTGCTTGCCTAGCATGCATGAAGACCCGGGTTCGATTCCTCGGTACCATATACATAGAAAAAAGCCAGAAGTGGTGCTGAGGCTCAAGTGGTAGAGCTCTAGCCTTGAGAAAGTCCAAGGATAGTGCTCAGGCCCTGAGCCTAAGCCCAGGACTGGCAAAAAAAAAAAAAAAAAAAAAAAGCCAGAAGTGCTCAAATGCAACACTTCCGGCCTTTTCTAAGTATGTGGTACCGAGGAATTGAACCCGGGTCTTCGTGCATGCTAGGAAAACACTCTACCACTGGGCCAAACTCCTGGCCCTACACTTCACTTGTTTGGGGAGAGAAGATCTTGCTAATAATGTGTAACTTTTATGTAGCCTAGGTGGCCCTGAGTTTCTTGCCTCAATTTTCTGAATGCTAGGATTAGAGACAAGTATAATCACAGTTGGTTCTCACTTCTAATCTCTCTCTCTCTGTTTCTCTTTTTCTGGTGCCAATCAATGAGCTTGAAATCAGGCCCTATGTGTTACCCTGAGCTTCTTTGCTCAATACTAGAGCTCTACCACTTAATTCACAGCTCTACTTCCTGCTTTTTGGTGGTTAACTGGAGATAATAGTCTCATGGGCTTTCCTGCCTAGGCTGGATTTGAACTGTGATCCTCAGATCTCAGCGTCCCAAGTAGCTAGAATTACAAGAATGAGCCACCAGAGTCAAGGGATGGTTTCTTTCATGCTGCCTGATTTTGATTTTCAATTGCTCATTTCTTGATAAAGCATGCTTTTTTTTTTTTCCTTTCATATAAAACAGGCTTTATCAGTAATGGTTGTAACATTGTAAAATGTCATACCTTTGCTGCATATTGTTCCAAAGCACTGATAGTGTCAGGGTCAATTGTTGCATCCCCAGTATGCAGCCCTGCCACTGTCCCATCAGCTTGAATTGCCAAGATGGTGTCAGACTGTGGAACCTGCACTGCATGATGGATATAAGCTGTGGTGCCATCTTCCAGTTGAACTGCCTGCAGTGCACTCTGGTCATAACTATCTGGGGAAATGGACAAGAAGGGCATTAAATTAAAAGGAAAAGTCTAATAATCTAATACACATTTAACAGACAAATGAACTACTAAGTAGTTACTATGAGGACTGGACCATGTGCCTTGTTTGTATTATTTAATTTAATTCTCACAAACATTCTCTGAAGCTACATTTACCACCTCTACTGTACAAATGGAAATCTGAGGTCTGGGAGCCTAGCATAATGGTAGAGCATTTGCCTAGCATGCAGGACTCTGTTTGATTCCTCAGTACCACATACACAGAAAGAACCTCGGCAGTCTTTGCCTGGACTGCGGACATCCCGGACCCGGTGTGTCTGTCTCTCTTCTTTTTCTTCCTAGTCCTTGTCCCCTATTTCAGGAACCCCAATCTGCGAACCCTGGTTTGCTGCCGGTTGGCCCCGGCAGAGTAGGTAGGATTACAAGCATGAGCCACCGGCACTGGGCGGGGAAATTTTTGTTGATTCAACTCTGGGTCTTATGTTTGGTAGGCAGGCACTCTTTTTCTTGAGCCGTATCTTCAAGCTTTTTTGTTTTATTTTATGAATAAGGTTTATGCCCAGTCCAGCCTGAATCACAATCCTATTTACACTTCAGACACAACTGGGATAACAGGTACACTCCACCACACTCATCTTAATTGGTTGAGATGGGATCATTTACACTTTGACCAAGGACTGGCCTTGAAACTTTTTCCTTTGCATATGTCCTTTCCAAGTAGTTAGGACTGCAAGTGTAAGCTCCCATACCCCGCTAGAAATCAGGAAACTTAAAAATTTAACAAGTAGTCAAAAGCAGTACATACAGAAAATAAGATGTATGACCTCATGTCACTTTATGGTACTCAAACTTGAAATCCCAAAGTCCATAGTGTTTGCTATTCCAAACAGTTCTTGGACAGTTCAGATTGTCAGAAAGTTTTTCCTTAAATAATGCTCAAGTGGGGAGGCAAATGGGGACAAAAACACAAGAAAGGGTAGCGATGTTTGTGAAGTAATTCACCTTCTATTTGGCAAATATAATGTAACCCTTCTATTAATTACAATAAAAAATATATTTTAAAAAATAATGCTCAAATCTGCTGCCTTGTATTTCAAAGAACAAACACTTTAGGAACTAAAGGCATATTTTGTTTTTTCCACATCTATTTCTCCCTAATTATATTCCTGTTTCCAAAGCTATCGTACCTTTAGAAGTATGATGAATAAACGCAGTGGTTCCATCTTCTAACTGCACTGCTTGACCATCTTCTAGACGCAAACTGTCCCCTGCTCAAGAACAAGGCTTACATTTAGATCTCATGTTTGCTAGCAAGTTCCAATTAACTTATTTGTCAACAACCATCACAAGCCATTACATACATCATGACAACTGGCACAAGCTTAATGAGTTTCTGCACATTTAAGCAATTTCAGTAAAGCTGCTTTGAGAAAGTATTTGAAGATAAACAAATTGAGCCATAGCACCACTTCTGGTTTTCTGGTAGTTAATTGGAAATAAAGAGTCTCATGGGGGCCAGGAGCATGGCCTACTGGATGGTGCTCTCTACTGGTACAGTGCTCTCCAAATATGCACAAAGCCCCAGGTTCAATTCCTTAGTACCACATACAAGGAAAAAATAAAAAAGTTGGAAGTGGACCAGGAGTTTGGCCTAGTGGTAGAGTGCTTGCATAGCATGCATGAAGATCCAGGTCGATTCCTTGGTACCACATATTTAAAAAAAAAAGCTGGAAGTGGTGCTGTGGCCCTAGTAGTAGAGTGCTAGCCTTGAGAAATCCCAAGGACAGTGCTCTGTCCCTGAGTTCTAGCTCCAGGACTGGCAAAAAAAAAAAAAAAAAAAAAAGAAAGAGTCGCATGGACTTTTCTGGTACAAGATGGCTTCAAACTGTGATAGATCTCAGCTTCCTGAGTAGCTCGGATTACAGGCATGAGGCACTGGCACCCAGCATTTTCTACTGTCTTTGAATAGAAGTCCTGTTTTTGTTTGTTTGTTTTGTTTTATTTTTAAATGTCTACAGCTGGGTGCTAGTGGCTCCCGTCTACAATTCTAGCTACTCAGGAGGTTGAGATCTGAGAACTGCAGTTCAAAGCCAGTCCAGGAAGAGAAGTCTGTGAGATTTTTTTTTTGGACTGGTCCTGGGGATTGAACTCAGGTTCTGTCCCTGTGTCATTCTATGCTCAAGGCTCTACCACTTGAGCCACAGCACTACTTCCAATTTTTTCTGTTTATATAGTACTTTTTCTGTTATGTAGTTTATGAGGAATCAAACCCAGGGCTTCATGCATGGTAGGCAAGCACTCTACTACTAAGCCAAACTCCCAGCCCATGAGACTCTTATCTCCAGTAAACTAATAAGAAAAAGCCTGAAGTGGTGCTGTGGCTCAGGTGGTAGAGCACTTGCCTTGAGCACAAAAAGGCTCAGGGACAGTGCACAGACCCAGAGTTCAAGCATAAGCCCCAGAAAACACACAAAACAAAACCAATAACCTCGCAGCAGTTGCTCTCCCCTAAAATCATTGCTACTCAGGAGGCTGAGATCTGAGGATCGAGATTCAAAGCCAGCCTAGGCACAAAAGGACCTGAGACTCCAATTAACCTCTAGAAAACAAGGAAGTGGGGTTTGGCTCAAGGGTAGGGTGGTACCCTTGAGCTGAACAGCTCTGGGACAGTGCCTGGGTTGGGTTCAAGCCCCATGACCCACTAAATAAATAAATAAATAAATAGCAAAAAAAAAAAAAAAAAAAAAACCGCTTCCCAAACCAAACATCTACAGATCCTCTCTTAGACTTCCCTTTCAGAAGGAAGATCAGAAATCTGGAGGCAGTAAGTACTAAATGTGAGAATCAAGAGGGTTTCTATGTTGTGTCTTAAACACTTACTACTTTTAGGTATGGGTACATGTTGAACATAGGCAGCAGACCCATCTTCCAATTGAATGACCTGGCCATCAATGAGTCTTCCGTCTGCAACGAAAATGTAAAATCAATAAATTAACACAAATGAAAAATTTAAATTTATACAATTTCAAAATAATATCAACTATAAAAACATACACTACTTAAGCTCATGTTCATCTTGATTCTTCCCTCTATGTTCTGAGGCAATTCAATAACACATCCAGTGATCCTATAGAAAGCAAAAAATCCTCCCTCAGCCATCCTTCCTCCCCTCCCATTTTCAATCACATGAGTTCAAGAGGAAGAGTGGCCCATAACAGTAACCTACATCAGGTTGAACCTCTGAGTATTTTTCAGAACCTCATAGGATTAATGACACTGACCACAGGGAAGCTGGAAGGAGATGTCAGGATATAGGAAGCCAGTTATCATTCTCATCCCTGGTGGGCAGGTAGATCTTGCCTAGGCCTGGTAAGTTTCCATAAAAACAAGGAGTTTTGAGCTAAGTGGTGGCTCACGCCTGTAATCCTAGCTACTCTGGAGACTGAGATCTGAGGGTCAAGGTTCAAAGCCAGACCAAACACAAAAGAACCTGAGAGTCTGATCTCCAATTAACCTCCAGAAAACAGGGAAATGGGGCTTGGCTCAAGGGTAGGGTGGTAGCCTTGAGCTGAAGAGCTCAGGGCCAACGCCCAAGACCAGGGGTAGGGCAGTAGCCTTGAGGTTAAGAGCTTAAGGACAGTGCCCAGGCCAAGTTCATGCGCCATGAACCACCAAAAAAAAAAAAAAAAGGAGTTTTGCCTAGAGCAAACTAAACACCAATTAAGAGACAAATGTCTTCATTCTTTAAAAACCTGAAATAAAAAAGCAAGACTGTTCTTAAGAAAGAGAGAGTTAAGGGCATGGCTCAGTGGTAGAGTGCTTACCTAACAAGGATAAGGCCTTGAGTTCAAATCCTACCATCACCACCATCAAAAAAAAAAAAGCTGGGTGTCAGTGTCTATAAATCCTAGCTGCTCAGCCAGCCAGAGCAGAAAAAATCATCATGAAAAAAGTCTCATCTCTAGGGCTGGGAGTTTGGCCTAGTGCTTGCCTAGCATGCACAAAGACCCGGGTTTGATTCCTCGGTACCACATATATAGAAAAGCCAGAAGGGGTGCTGTGGCCCAAGTGGTAGAGCCCTAGCCTTGAATAAAGTCCAAGGACAGTGCTCAGGCCCTGAGTTCAAGCCCCAGGACTGGCAAAAAAAAAAAAAATCTTATCTCTAATTAATCATTAAAAACAGCTGCAAGTTAAAGCTATGTCAAGTATAGAGTACCAGTTTAAGGAAAAAAGCTAAGGGACATCCCTGAGTCGAATCCTTAATGCGTGCACATACAAAAAAGATAGACAGGCAGACAGGAAGGAAGGAAGGAAGGAAGGAAGGAAGGAAGGAAGGAAGGAAGGAAGGAAGGAAGGAAGGAAGGGAGGGAGGGAGGGAGGGAGGGAGGGAGGGAGGGAAAAGAGAGAGAAAGAAGAGAGAAAGAATAGATCAAACTAACAAAGAAGGAAACTAAGAAGAGGCTAGAAGCCCAGAGGGGCGGCTCAGGCCTGTAATCCTAGCTACTCAGGAGGCTGAGATCTGAGGATTGTGGTTCAAAGCCAGCCCGGACACTAAAGACCATGAGACTTGGAAGTGGCACAAGGGGTAGGGGTAAGGCAGTAGCTTTGAGCTGAAGAACTCAGGGACAGTGCCCAGGGCAGAGTTCAAGCCTGAGAGTGAGAGAGAGAGACAGAGAGAGAAAGAGAGAGAGGGAGAGACACACACACACATACACACACACACACACACGAAAGAAAGAAAGAAAGAAAGAAAGAAAGAAAGAAAGAAAGAAAGAAAGAAAGGAAGAAAATTTAAATTAAAATAATTTTAAATTATCATATACAACATAGCATTTTTAGGGAAAAGTGAAAATGAGGAAAAGTTGATCCTAAATCACTGGTATTAATCCAACTAGTTGTATAAGAAACACATACCTTTAGAATTGTGTTGTATGTAAGCAGTAGAACCATCTGCAAGTGTCACTGCTTGTAAGCTTACACCTTCCATATTTTCTAAATTGTCACCATCTAGTATAAAACATAATTACTTGTTTTAGATAACTATCATACACATATGCTGATTAAATTATTATTATTATTTGTTGTTTTTTATTTTGCCAGTCCTGGGCTTGGGCTCAGGGCCTGAGCCCAAGCCCAGGACTGGCAAAAAAAAAAAAAAAGAAAAGAAAAGAAAAAGAAAAAGAAAATTAGGGGGCTGGGAGTTTGGCCTAGTGGTAGTGTGCTTGTCTAGCATGCACAAAGACCCAGCTTCAATTCCTCATTACCACATACATAGGAAAAACCAGAAGTGCTGGGCGAGGTGGCTCATGCATGTAATTCTAGCTACTCTGGAGGCAGAGATCTGAGGATCAAGGATCAAAGCCTACTCAGGCACAAAAGGACCCTTATCACTAATTAACCTCTAGAAAACAGGAAGTGGGGCTTGGCTTCAGGGTAGGGCGGTAGCCTTGAGTTGAAGAGCTCAAGGACAACACCCAGGCCCAGGGGTAGGGTGGTAACCTTGAGCTACAGAGCCCAGGTGGAGTTCAAGCCCTATGACCCACCAAAAAAAAAAAAAAGAAGAAGAAGAAAACAAAAAAGCCAGAAGTGGTGCTATGGCTCAAATTTTTTTTTGATTGTCCTGGGGTTTGAAAAGTGTCCTTGGACACTTTTGCTCAAACCTAATACTCTGCTACTTGAGCTACAGCACCACTTCCGGCTTTTTCTGTGTAAGTGGTACTGGGGAATTGAATTTAGGGCTTTGTGCATGCTAGGTGAGCACTCTACCCCTAGGCTATGCTCCCAGCCCCTAGAATACTTAGCTCTTTTTGTGTATGTGGGGGGGGGGGAGAGGGAGGTCATGGGGCTTGAACTCTGACCCTGAGCTTTTCAGCTTAAGGCTACCACCCTAACCCCTGGAGCCACAGTCCCACTTCCCATTTTCTAGTGATTAATTGGAGATGAGTGTCTCACTTCTTTAGTGCCTGGGCTGGTTTTGAACTATGACCCTCAGATCTCAGCTTCCTGAGTAGCTAGGATTGCAGGTGTGCGCTACCTTGCCTGGCTTAGAATACTTAACTCTTTTTTTTTTTTTTTGCCAGTCCTGGGCTTGGGCTCAGGACTTGAGAACTGTCCTTGGACTTTCTCAAGGCTAGCACTCTACCACTTGAGCCTCAGCACCACTTCCAGCTTTTTGCTATGTATATGGGGTACTGAGGAATCGAACCCAGGTCTTCATGAATGCTAGGCAAGCAGTCTACCACTAGGCCAAACTCCCAGCCCCCAGAATACTTAACTCTTAAAAAGACTCTTTCTAGCATTTAGAAAAAATATTTCCCAGCTCTACCAGCATGCATGGAAAGTTAAAAATATTCATAGAATAATAATAATATTCATGAACAGGCCTCAGTTTGGGCTGGATCTAACTAAATAAGAAACCCAATGTTTCAGGTGTTTATGATCCCCTTAAATGATTGCTTACCTGCTACGGTCACTGCCTCTGTCAGGCATAAGGTAACATGTTGAGTCTCCATGCCTCCTCCAGGAAATTCTGTCATTCCCTGAGAATCCCGATTTATTTGGGCTAACAACATTTTCTACCTTTAAGAAAAATATAGACATTTAAGAATGGTAAGGCATTAAGAATAATAATTAGGAAAAAGGTGCTAATTTGTGAACCTCAAAAGTGGTATTTGAAAGATGGTATTTTACTTAAGCCTAAAGAAAGCAGCACTGATAATACGGCGCAGTAAAGGCAAATCCTCACAGGGAAGCTTCAGAAATAAAGCTGGTTTGCTCTCAGTGAGATTACGGGATAAGAGGACCAAAAGAGAAGCTGGGTTCCAGGGCTCAGGTGCAATTCTAGCTACTTAGGAAGCAGAGATCTAAGAAGCATGTTTTGAAGCCAAAACCAGCTCAGATAAGAAAGTCCATGAGACAGCCAATTGTAGTGGCACACGCCAGTAATCCTAGCTATTCAGGAGGCTGAGATCTGAAGATAGCCTTTTAAAGCCAGCCCTCGCTAAAGACCCAGAGACTTTTATTTCCAATTAACCACTAGAAAACAGGAAGTGGTGCTGTGGCTCAAGGGGTAGGGCGGCAGCCTTGAGCGAAGAGCTCAGGGACAATGCCCAGGCCCAGAGTTCAAGCCCTATGACCAACACAAAAACAAAGTCCATGAGACTTTTATTTTCAAATAACCATCCAAAAGCCAGAAGTGGAAATGTGCCTCAAGGGGTACAGTGCTAATTTTGAGCACAAAAGCTCAGGGACAGAGCAGAGGCCCTGAGTTCAAGTCCCAAGACTAAAAACTTTTTTTAATTAAAAAAAAAAAAAACTAGTTTAGGGGCCAGGAGGGTAATCTAGTAATAGAGTGCTTACTTATCTTTTGCAAAGCGCTGCGTTGGATTCCACAGTACCACATACACAGAAAAGGCCAGAAGTGGTACTACGGCTCAAGTGACAGAGCACTAACCTTGAGCTGAAGAGCTTAAGGACAGGGCCCAGGCACAGGGTTCAAGCCCCACAACCAACAACAAAAAGATAAGTTTATATATTTTTTTCTTTTTGTTGTTGGTTGTGGGGCTTGGACTATGGGCCTGGGTGCTGTCCCTGAGTTCTTCAGCTCAAGGTTACCACTCTACCCCTTGAGCCACAGCCCCACTCCCACTTTTCTAGTGGTTAATTGTAGATAAGAGTCTCACAGATGTTAGTGCCTGCATTGAGTTTGAACTTCGATCCTCAGATCTAGCTTCCTTAGTAGCTAGGATTACAGGTGCAAGCCAGCCATCCTGCCTGCCTCTTTACTAACAATTCTAATGGTGTAACTCCTTTGAATAGTTAACTGACAGTTTAACAAAATGTATACCAGAAGGTTGAAAGGAGGATTTAAGGGGAGGAGGGTAGAGAGGATAAAAGAAACAAGGGATGAATACTGTCATAGTATTGAATATGTCTCTGTGAAAATGAAACTAGGTAACTTGAGGGAATGGGTGAGGTTGGAATACATGTGGGGTAAGGTGATAGATGGGTGACACTGATTAAGATGCATTGTAACAAACTGGCAAGCTTAATTGAAACCCTTTTGCACAAGTAGTTAAAGATAATAACAAACTAAGCATTTTACTAATAGATATTTCCTAGTGTATTTTTTTAACTTGTGTCTTTGAGATTCTCAACTAATAAGCAAGCTCATTTCAAAAAGTTCTCCAGCAATAGATGACACAGTACTCATTACCCTGACTCATGTAAGTGTAACCCACCCTGTACAAACCTCTATAATAATAAAGTAAATTTAAAACAAAACTAAAAAGGTCCCCAGCGGAGTTTAACATACATTCTTTTCATTCTTTTTTTTTCCTTTTTATGCCAGTCTGGGCATTCATTGTTTCTGAACTTTATTTACTCAAGGATATACTCTACCACTTCAGCCACAGCTCTACTTGCCAGTGCTCAGTGGTTAACTGGAGATTAAGAATCACATCTGGGGCCGGAGTTTAGCCTAGTGGTAGAGTGTTTGCCTAGAATGCAGAAGATCTGGGTTCAATTCCTCAGTACCACACACATAGAAAAAAGCCAGAAATGGTGCAGTGGCTCGACTGGTAGAGCTCTAGCCTTGAGAAAGCCCAAGGACAGTGCTGAGTCCCTGAGCTCAAGCCCAGGACTGGCAAAAAAAAAAAAAAATCACATTTGGGCTGGTTTTAAACTGAGATCCTCAGATCTTAGCCTCCTGAGTGGGTAGGATTACAGGTATAAGACACTATAGGGGGCCGGGAGTTTGGCCTAGTAGTGGCGTGCTTGCCTAGCATGCACAAAGACCCAGGTTCGATTCCTTGGTACCACATACGTAGAAAAAAGCTGGAAGTGGTGCTGAAGCTCAAGTGGTAGAGCTCTATCTAGCCTTGAGAAAAGTCTAAGGACAGTGCTCAGGCCCTGAGCTCAAGCCCAGCACTGGCAAAAAAAAAAAAAAAAAAAAAAAAGACACTATAGCCCAGCTAACACGAACTATTGACCAAAAAATACAAAAAAAATCAACTAAAAGTATGGACCTATACTATCACGACTCAATCAGACTTACTATCTATAAGTCTGCCAGCGATTCTGTTCCCTTTAACCTTACAAAGAGATGACAAATGCAAGTTTAGTTGTGTGACACAAGTGAAAGAGTGCCAAGTGAGCAGAGTAGGTGAATGGAAATGAGAAACACCACAGGACAGTGGGAAAACTTCAGGCTATATCTGTTGCACACTCCCCTCACCCCCACTCCTGATCTCCCAGTTCTAGGGCTTGAACTCAAGACCTGGACACTGTCATTGGACTTTCTCAAGGCTAGCACTCTACCACTTGAGCCACAGCATCACTTCTGTTCTTTTCTGTGTATGAAATAGCAAGGAATTGAACCCAGGGATTTGTGCATGCTAGGCAAGCACTCTACCCTAGGCCATGCTCTTGGCCTCTGTTTCTCACCCTTACTTTTTTTCCCTTAATCGAACCCATCCATGGTCATGTGCATGGTGAGTACTAGCATTCTACTCAGCAATATAATGAATGAATGAATGAATGAATGAGACAGAGCAACATGATATGATGTAAAACATGTACATTAACGAATGTATACTTTGTGTTGTTTTTAGCATTTTCTCAGCTGTTAGCAAACTAGAAGGTACTGGAGGCCAATAGTGCATGCCTGTAATCCTAACTACTCAGGAGGCTGAGATCTGAGATCTGTTTTTGCTTAATCTTTTATTTTGGGTTTTTTTTTTTTTGCTATGAAACATTTGTCTAATGTGCTATGGTAAATGTTAATAATTCATAGATTAATCTTATTCTAGAAATATCTACATGTTCACTTGAGATTAGCTTGAAGAACACTTTGAATTCTCATAGTAATTCTGGACTAATGATTCCTGTGATAAGATGATGAGGAGAGACTGGGGAAAGGAGAGTGGGAGAAAAACCTGGGAAGGTATATCAATGTTCAAGAAATAATGTACCCACTCCCTGACAAATATAACTGTAACCCCTATATTTGTCACCCTGACAATAAAATGCAATTAAAAAAAAAAAGAATGTACACTTTGGCTAGAAGTTTGGCCTACTGGTAAGATGCTTGCCTAGCAAGCATGAAGACCCATGTTCGATGCTTCAGAACCACATATATAGAAAAAAGCTGGAAATGGTGCTGTGGCTCCAATGGTAGAGCTCTAACCTTGAGAAAGCCCAAGGACAGTGCTCAGGCACTGTGTTCAAGGCCCAGGACTGGCAAAAAACAAAACCAAACAAAAACAGGTTCGATTCCTTGGTACCACATATATAGAAAAAGATGGAAGTGGTGCTGTGACTCAAGTGGTAGAGCTCTAGCCTTGAGAAAACCCACCCCAAGGACAGTGCTCAGGCACTGAGTTCAAGGCCCAGGACTGGCAAAAAACAAAACCAAACAAAAACAGGTTCGATTCCTTGGTACCACATACATAAAAAAAGGAGGAAGTGGTGCTGTGGCTCAAGTGGTAGAGTTCTAGCCTTGAGAAATACCAAGGACAGTGCTCATGCCATGAGTTCAAGCCCAGGACTGGCAAAAAAAAAAGTGCACTTTATATTTCTATACCCATAAGTGTTTCTACCTCCTCCCTCTTTATTTTGGTGGGTAGACTGAGGCTTGAACTCAGGGGGCAGGATGCTCTTTGCCTAGTTGTAAAAGAATAAACAGAGGGGCCAGGAGTTTGGCCTAGCAGTAGAGTGCTTGCCTAGCATGCATGAAGACCTGGGTTCGATTCCTTGGTACCACATATATAGAAAAAGATGGAAGTGGTGCTGTGACTCAAGTGGTAGAGCTCTAGCCTTGAGAAAACCCACCCCAAGGACAGTGCTCAGGCCCTGACTGCAAGCCCAAGACTGGCCAAAAAAAAGAATAATCAGTTACTACATTCATGTTCTTCATACTAAGTAGGCCAGGTACAAAGATAGACATTTTAATCCCAGCTACAGAAGAAGCTTAAATAGAGGACTGAGGTCCAGATAAGCCTGGGCAAAAACCTAAGTCCTTATTCAAACACTAACGTAAGCAGCTTTTTCTATGTATGTGGTGCCGAGGAATTGAACCCAGGTCTTCCTGCATGCTACATAAGCACTCTACTACTAGACCAAACTCCCACCACAATTTGTACATTTCTTTAAAGGCTTTCCTTTGAAGAGAAAGCTCAACTAGGGCAACCTGCTCCCATAGAGCTGTCTAGAAGTCTTTCCCCCAGGATTCATTTCACCATTCTCAACCTCTCAGACATAGCTGCAGCCAAGGGCCAATTACTGTTTAAGCCAGCAATAGACTATGGTGCTTTGCAAGAATGCAGAGTGCAAAAGAATCATCTCATAGATCATTTCACCCCAATTTCAAAAGAAAGACCAGGCAGTGTAATACTAAGGTTTGATTCCCAGCAGGCTAGTCCCTGAGAGGGTGATCTATTGAAGCCAAAAGTGTAACAGGGATTCCAGGACTGTGGATCACCTACAGAGGAAAGCCACAAGCAGCAGCCCCAGAAAGAGTCCATGTGGGTTGCAACTTACAAGATAGTAGGGTCAGGTCTGCCTAAAGACTCTGGAGCTCACCATCTACTCCAGGCACTAGATACAAAGTTTAGGATTTAATATTTGTGTGATAGATGTGAGTCTTGCTTTGATTTAGTTCTTCTTCACTACTTTTCCAGTCTCTTCTTTGGTATGAGAATGTCTCGCCATTTTAAGTTGGAAATACATAACAGCTTACTGCTAATAGTTTGCCTTGGAGACTTAGGAGACTTTGGAGTTGGACTTTTAAGCAATGCTGAAAGTGCTAAGACTTTGGGGACTCTTGGAGATGAATTAAATGCATGTTTAGGATTCAGGCCACAAGTGTTTGAGACTCAGGGCCAAAATGCTAATAGTTTGACGCTGAGGTGAAAACATGTTCATTAGAAAAACAAAGTACAAAAAGATAGAAAATGATGCCAGGCACATTGGCTCACGCCTATAATCCTGGCTACTCAGTAGCCTGAGATCTGAGGATTGTGGTTCAAAGCCAGTTCTGGCACTAAAGTCCTGAGACTCTTAGCTATGATTAACCACCAGAAAATGAGAAGTGGCACTGTGGCTCAAGTGTACTTTTTACCTAACTTATGTAACTGTAACCCTTCTGTACAATGCCCTTATAACAATAAAAAAAACAACAAAAATTTTAAAAACACCTAAATAGACTTTTTTTTTGCCAGTCCTGGGGCTTGAACTCAGGGCCTGAGTACTATCCTTGGGCTTTTTCCTCAAAGCTAGTACTCTGCACTTGAGCCACAGTACCACTTCTGGCTTTTTTTTTTTTGTCATTTATTTATTTATTTATTTATTTATTTTTGCACCAGTTCTGGGCTTGAGCTCAGGGCCTGGGCACTGTCCTTGGACTTTCTCAAGGCTAGAGCTCTACCACCTGAGCCTCAGCACCACTTCTGGTTTTTTTCTATGTATGTGGTACCAAGGAAATGAACCCGGTCTTCGTGCATGCTAGGCAAGCATTCTACCACTAGGCCAAACTCCCAGCCCCCGGCTTTTTTCTATGTATGTAATACCAAGAAATGGAACCTGGGTCTTTGTGCATGCAAGGTAAGCACTCTACCACATCAAACTCCTGGCTCCCCAATAGACATTTTTAGAAGATATTCAAATAACCAATAAATGCCTGGTGAAATGCACATCACTAGCTATCACAGAAATGCAAGTTAAACCCACAAGATACACTTCATATCCACTAGCATGGCTATGAGCAAAAAGAATAATAAGTATTAGCAACCAATTTTCCTCCCTAGATGGTGCAAAATGTTCGATAGTAGTTGGGTGTCAGTGGCTTACATCTTTAATCCTCACTACTCAGGAGTCTGAGATCTGAAGACTGGTGTGAAGCCAGTCCAGATCAGAAAGTCCATGAGATTCTTTTGTTTTTGGTGGGTCAAGGGGCTTGAACTTTGCCTGGGCACTGTCCCTAAGTTCTTCAGCTCAAGGTTACTGCCCTATCTTTGAACCAAGCCCTACTTCCTTGTTTTCTATAGATTATTTGGAGGTAAGAGTCAGCAGGCCCTTTTGTGCCTGGGCTGGCTTTGAACCTTGATCCTCAGATCTCAGCCTCCTGAGTAGCTAGGATTACAGGTAGGTGTCACCATGCCAGGCTAAGTCCATGAGATTCTTATCTCCAATAAACTACTCAGAAAAAGCAGGAAGTGGCACTGTGGATCAAGTAATGGAGCAGTTGCCTTGATCCAAAGGAGCTCAGAGACAGCATTCAGACCCAGAGTTCAAGCAAAAATTAAATTTTAAAAAAAGTTTAGCAGTTTTTTTTTTTTTTTTTTTTTTGCCAGTCCTGGGCTTGAGCTCAGGGCCTGAGCACTGTCCTTGGACTTTCTTAAGGCTAGAGCTCTACCACTTGAGCCTCAGCACCGCTCCCAGCTTTTTTCTATATATGTGGTACCAAGGTACCCAGTCTTCATGCATGGTAGGCAGGCACTCTACCACTAGGCCAAACTTCTAGCCCCTCTTTTTTCTTTTTGTGTGGTCCTAGAGCTTGGAACTCTGGGTCTGTGTGCTGTCCCTGAGCTCTTCAGTTCAAGGCTACAATCCTACCTCTTGAGCCACAGTGCCACTTCCGGTTTTCTGGTGGTTAATTGGAGATAGTCTGGGCTGGCTTTGAACCACTATTCTCAAATTTCAGCATCCTGAGTAGTTAGGATAACAGGTGTGAGCCACCAGTATGTGTGTGTGTGTGTGGGGGGGTGTCATGGGGCTTCAAGTCTGGGCCTGGTCGCTGTGTCCAACTCAAGGCTACCGCCCTACCCCTGGCGCATCAGTCCAACTTCCTGTTTTTCTGGATAAGTCTCCCCTTCTTTAATGCCCAGGCTGACTGTGAATCTTAATCCTCAGATCTCAGCTTCCTGAGTAGTTACAATTACAGGCCTGAGCCAATGTATCCGGTTTTGACTGACAGTTTCTTAATTCAATATAATGTTGATGGCTCACTCCTATAAGCTACTTAGGAGACTGAGATCTCAAGATTCAGGTTTGAAGTCAGGTTGGGCAGGAAAATCCATGTGACTATCTCCAATTAACAACCAAAATGCTACAAGTGGAACTGGGGTTCAAGTGGGAGAAGGCAAATTTTGACTGAAAAAGCTGAGACTGCACCCAGGCCTTGAGTTCAAGCCCCAAGTCCCCATGTAGAATTACAATTCAATCTTCTTTCTTAGTATATATAGCCAAGAAGCATAAAACCTATGTCACATGAAAGCTTGTTTTGGAAACATGCCTAATAGCAAAAACGTAAAAACATCCATATGTGTATTAATGAGTAAATAAAATGTGCTATGACCCTATGTATAATGGAAAAATTAAAGCACTGATGAAGTACTAACACGAACTGGCAAATATCAAGCTAGGCAAAATAAGCCAACTGAAAAAGATCACAAACTATATGATTTTATTTATTTGAAATGTGAAAAACACATAAATCTGCAAATTTAAGGGTAGGGAAGAAATAGGGGTGTAAAGTGTAGGTGGGGCAGTGATAAACATGTTCTAAAGTTGACTGTGTATAAATACAACTGATAAGAAATATACAACTCTGAATATATAAAAATTTATCTAAGATCAAATAATGTATTAAGGTATGTAAATTCTGTCAATAAAGCTGTTACTTTTAAGAAGTTAAAGTGGTGGGACTTTAAATTTTTAAGTATTTTCAAAATAGTCAGAATTCCCCAGGAAAAGATTATGCGTATTGTTGGTGCTTTGAGGAAATTTCCTCATAAATGAACTTAAAAGTATATACTGGCCCAAACCGGTATTCAGTATTACTGTCTTTTGTGAAGTACAGAACATAGTATTTTCTAGTAAGATTAAGGATAAAGTCAATCATAACCTAGGATCAACAATTTCTCACTGACTGACTCTGCTGATTTTACGACGTTTCCAAAATAAAGGCAGTTAATTTAAAACAAGTAATTGGCAAGTTTTTTGTTTCTTCCACTTTAAAATACTTCGTGTAACAAAAGAGGAAATTTAAGGGGGGGGGGGGAAGCAAGATCGACAAGAACAAAAATTTGGCTCAGGTCTTAAATTACACTCTTGGGCCAAAATGGGGGGGGGTGAGATAAATTGTTACCTTCCGATTTTCAATGTTAGGGATTTTTTTATATAAATTAAAAAATAACAGACAAAACACAAGGAAAACTAAGAGATCCGCCCGCGAATACGCGGGGGAAACTCTTGAAGCGGTGTGCAGACGGGGTCCCAGGCGGGCCCGGGGCCAGACCAGCAGCCAGCGCCCTGGGAGGCCGGGCGCTAACCGTGGCCCCGGCGTCCCACACGGAGACGCTCCGACTCGGCGCGCTTGGGGACACGCTCCCCACGAAGGTCAGGCGGCGTAAGGCTCCGGAGGACTCCACCCTCCCCACTCCCTCCCCTTGGCGGTCCTGGAGGGGAACAGGCGGGGCGCAGCGCGGAGACCAGATTGGGGGGGTGGGGGGGACGTCGGCAGCGAGGAAAGCTCCTCCGCCCAAGAGTGGCGGCTGGGGTTATTAATAAACTCCGCTTCTGCTCAGGCGCCGTACTAAGGCGGCCGTAGAATCGGCAAGGCCTGAAGCCCAGGCTAGGAAGCGGGAAGCCAGAGCCCAGGCCCAAGTGGGCCCGCGCCGCCGCGTTGAGGGCGGCGGCCGGGCGAAGAATAATGCACACTGGGTAAAAACACATTTATATACGAACCTCCGAGAAAATTTTCCAACAATTCCTTCGTCCGACCACCATGCACCAGGACAGGAAACAGCCGCCCGGCCCCCAGGCCCCGCAACTCGCATAGGAAGTCTGAGGCCCGCCCCCAGCTTCCATTGGGCTGTCATTATGTCAATCAGTGAATACTTCCTGCTTCCTATTGGTCCAAATTCAGGCGACGCCAAGGGAAACTCCATTAGCCCAGCACGTCATCCTAGCCGGGCCTTCCCGCCAGCGCCTGAGTGGCTCGCGCGAAGTGCAGAATCCAAGCTTCTGCGTCTGACTGGTTGGCAGAACGGCTCGTCCCAGCCTAACACCACTTCACTAAGACGTGAATTATGCCGATTCTGGGGCCCGGACGGCAGTCGCCATCTTGTAACGAAGGTGGGGGGCTGGTCCTTGTGATTACCCGGGAGGGAGAAAGAGTGACGGGCGCCATTTTCCCCAAAGGGGCGAGAACTCAGCTTGGGAGCTCCCGGTGGGCTTGATGGAGCACATTCTGGAGACCGGATGGCCTTGGCCTCGCGGTGGCCGGATGTTGTCTCTTCGGGAGGGAAGAAGACGTGCTGCGCTGCCTGCTCGGTCCCCGGAGACTCCCAGTAGCGGGCCGAGGCCTTCGGTCTCGGGCTGTGGTTTGCCGGGAGCTGGCATGTGCCGGGAACCGGCTTCTTGGCGTGCCGTCGCTTCCACCGTCGCCGGCCGGGAATAACGAGGACCAGTTGGCGGGACAGTGATGGTTCGGTCTCCGGGGCGACTCCCGCGGAGCCAGGCAGCTCGGCGGCCAGGGGCTTGGACTCCGCAGGGAGACGATGCGGGTGCTTCCGTGCGTTTATTTTCTTTTGGCTCTTGAGTTTGAAGTCGATTGAGATGCTGTCGCTGGGCTTGTATGTTCTCACCCTTTTGTGTGTCGTGAAATAAAAAGTCGAAACGGACGAGCCATGATAGCTCACGCCTGTAATCCTAGCTACACAGGAGGCTGCCAGCCCGGGCACAAAAAGACCTGAGACTGTCATCTCCAATTAACCTCTAGAAAACGGGAAGTGGGGCTTGGCTCAAGGGTAGGGTGGTAGCCTTGAGCTGAGGAGCTCAGGGACAGCGCCCACGCGCTGGGGTAGGGCGATAACCTTGACCTGAAGAGCTCAGGGACAGCCCCTGGTTGAGTTTAAGCTCCATGACCCACACAAAAGAAGTCTAAACCATGGGAAGAATATTGGGAATCCTGAAACCTAGCAAGAGTAGGTACAAGAGGGTTATGGCATGGGTGGTACTGTCTTTTTTCTCTCAACTCAACCTTTTTCCATACAATTTGCAATTCTGGAAGTATTCAGTAAACACTCACTAATTGTACCTAGTCCTTTTTCTTTTTTTTAAATATGTATTTCTGAGGAATCGAACCCAGGGCTTCATGCATGCAAGGCAAGTGCTCTATTATAAACCAAAATCCTGTTTTATTAAATTTTTACTTTTGATATTTACACTCCATGTGAAAGAAAATAGTTTGGACACATCAAAATATTTAAAGTAGTTCTGATTATTTTTTAGGTGATTACATTGGATTGAAACGTAAAGGTTTTGCTCTTTTCACGGTCTTCACAATTAGTTCTTAAATAAAATTTTCTGTCATATTCATATTGAATATATAATTAAGATTAAAATGCCTTGGGGCCTGGAGTTTGGACTAGTGGTAGAGTGCTTGCCGACCGTGCACGAAGACCTGGTTTCGATTCCTCGGTACCATGTACATAGAAGAAAGCTGGAAGTAAGTGCTGAGACTCAAGTGGTAGAGCTCTAGCCCTGAGAAAGTCCAAGGACCGTGCTCCAGCCCTTGAGCTCAAGCCCAGGACTGGCAATAAATAAAATAAATGCCTTCATTTAGAAGATAATTTTAGTTTTTGAAGCAATGAACATTTGCCTTAATAATCTCCACACTTTTCCTAACCCTAGGAAACTATGAAAGGGTTTTTGTTTTGTTTTGTGGGTTATGGGGCTTGACCTCGGCCTTGGTGCTGTCCCTGAGCTCTTTAGCTCAAGGCTACTGTCCTACCCCTGGCCTGGGGTTGTCCCTGAGCTCTTCAGCCCAAGGCTACCACCCTACCCTTGAGCCAAGCCCCACTTCCCGTTTTCTAGTCCTTAATTGGAGATAAGAGTCTCAGGTCCTATTGTGCCCAAGCTGGTTTCAAACCTTGATCCTCAGATCTCAGCCTCCTGAGTAGCTAGGATTACAGGTGTGAGCCACCATGCCTGCTTTATGAAAGTGTTTTTTTTTATTTTAGGCCGTAATTGCTTATCGCTTTCTCTTACAGTACACCTCCAGTACATTTTTGCTAGTGAAATGAAGTTGGAGGCTATCAGAATTCTGCCTGACGTAACTAGAAACCATATCCTCAGACCTCAGGGATTGTAGACCTATACCACTACATTGATGCGTTAAACACTTAAAAGCTGTTATCTGTGGGAGAAGATTCCTGGGTGACTTTTTTATGTACTAGGTCTTCTCCACCATTAAACACTAAAGAATTGAAAACCAAAAGTTTTTGGTTTCTTTTTTTTTTTTAATTGTGGCTCATGGGGCTTGAACACAACCTGGACTTTGTCCCTGAACTCTTCAGCTCAAGGCTTCCACCCTATCCTTGAGCTAAGCCCCACTTCTTTTCTAGGGGTTAATTGGAAATAAGTCTTAGGCCCTTTTGTGCCTGGCTGGCTTTGAACCTTGATCCTCAGATCTCAGCCTTCTGAGTAGTTAGGATTACAAGGGTGTGAACCACTACACCTGACCAAAAAGTTTGTTTCAGTAGAAGCTGTGGGTATAGATGCCTCATTTATCTCAGCACCTGTTGGTAAGGTAAAACCTACCACCCATTTCCCAGTTACAGGGAGAATAGATATAATGTAGAATGTCATAGAATGACAAACATAGCACAGTTCCTGTCAGTGATGCTGTACAAATCCTTGAAGTTTTCCTATCTCCTAGTTTCCACTATATGATTTATAGAAGTTTTTAAGCACTCTGTCTATCCACTCTTTTTTTTTGAGGGGGAGGATTGACCTTCCTTTTTATTATATTGCTATGTCTGTGTGTGAGTGCCAAACAAAACAGAATCCTGGGTGTTTTTATTGTAAATGGCATGGCAAACATTTCCACAGCTGGTCACTTTGTGTCTTTCTTTCATAAGAGCCTCTTAAAACTTTGAATAAAAGATTACTTACTAAATACATTTAGCCTGGGCACAGTGGTTCATGCCTGTAATCCTAGCTACTGAGATCTGATGACTATCCAGTCTTGTAGGAAATATTGGATCAAGAGCTGAGTCCTCTTATATCTAGAAAACTCATTTAATCCAAGTTACCTTCCACACTCAAAGTGACATACCATTTGACATTCTGGATCTCAGGGTTTAATGAAAATCTTTAAAGTGTTCCTTTGGAGTCTTAATAAAAGTTGGGTCAGGAGACGGAATGTGCTCACCACCTACCATGCACAAAGTCCTCAATTGGATTCCCCCAAACCATATACACAGAAAAAGCAGGAAGTAGCCCTGTGGCTAGTCTACAGTACACCAATAAATTGCACAGTAATCCAGGAATGAAATAACTCTGGGCCAGTTCTGAGGCCTGAATTCAGGGCTAGAGCATATACTCTTATCTCTTGAGCTGCAGCTTCAGTTCCACCTTTTAACCCCGTATGGTTCATTGGAGGCAAGAGTTCCATGGGCTGGCTCTGATCCCTAATTTTCAGATTTCAGCCTCAAGTAGTTAGCTTACTCATGAGCAGCTGTGTGTTACTTTCTTAAAATCTTTTTTTTTTTGTCAGTTGTACGGTTTGAACTCTTGGTTTGGGCTCTTCAGCTCATGTCTAGTGCCTTACCACTTTGAGCCATAGCACCACTTCCAGTTTTCTGATAGTTAATTGGAGATGAGTCAAATGGACTTTACTGCCAGAGCTGGCTTCAAATCTTGATCCTCAGATCTCAGCCTTCGGAGTAGCTTCTAAGCTACTCTGGTCAGGTCTTAAAATTCTTAATGCCTCTTACAGTAAAAGTTAAATGCAATATTTAAGCAGAAAAAATAAAGGCATTAGTTTAAGCCCCACAACCTAAAAAAAAAAAATTACTGCTTGGTAGGGACAGAAGCATAGCCTAGTGGTAAAGTGCTTGCCTAGCATGCATGAAGCCCTGGGTTCAATTTCTTGGTACCACATACACAGAAAAAGCCAGATGTGGCTCAAGTGACAGAGTTAGCCTTGAGCAAAGAAGTGTCCAAGGATAGTGCTCCCAATTTCAAGCACCAGAACAGGCAAAAAATGAATTACCCCTTAACTTTATTTTTATTATTATTTTTTTTTTTTGCCAATCCTGGGCTTGAGCTCAGGGCCTGAGCTCTGTCTTTGGACTTTTCGCAAGCCTAGAGCTCTACCACTTGACCCTCAGCAGTACTTCCAGCTTTTTTCTATGTATGTGGTACCGAGGAATTGAACCCAGGTCTTCGTGCATGCTAGGGAAGCACTCTACCACTAGGCCAAACTCCCGGCCCCTTTCCCTTAACTTTAGTCTAAAGGATAACACATACTCCTATAACCCAACACTCAGCCAAAGAAGGATCTCAAAATTTTAAACCACCAAGGAAATAAAAAGAAACTGAAGAACTTAGTACTAAAAAATAATCCCTAGGCTTCCCCTTCATCGAGATACCTTTATAATTAAAATCATCCTAATTTGAAATAAACCCATGTCATTTTTTTTTGGGGGGGGGGAGGTAGGCTTGAACTAGCTAGGCCTGGGCACTGTCAACTCTTTAGCTCAAGGTTAGTGCTGTACCACATTCAGACACTTCCAGTTTTCTGGTGGTTAACTGGAGACAAGAGTCAAATGGACTTTACCAGAGCTGACTTTGAACCTCGATTCTCAGATTGTAGCCTCCTGAGTAGCCTGGATTACAGGCATGAGCCATCAGTGCCAAGCTCTTTTTTTTATCCAGTCATGCAGTTTGAACTCAGGACTTGGGCACTGTTTCTGAGCTTCTTGCTCTACCACATGAACCATAGTGCCACGTGTAGTATTTTATTTCTGTGTTACTCAGGAAGTGAACTTAGTACTTCATGAATGCTAGGCAAGCACTGTATCCCTACCACTTTCCCAGGCCTCATGTTATTTTGTGAGCACAAAACAATTTTTTAGGGCCTGGAGTTTGGCCTACTGATAGAGTGCTTGCCTAGCATGCACGAAGACCCAGGTTCGATTCCTGGGTGCCACATACACAGAAAAAAATCTGGAAGTGGTGCTGAAGCTCAAGCGGTAGAGCTCTAGCCTTGAGAAAGTCCAAGGACAGTGCTCAGGCCCTGAGCTCAAGCCCAAGACTGGCAAAAAAAAAAAAAAAAAAACTGGGAAGACTGTTATTAGTCCGTAACTAATATGAGTTACTCAAGTGGCTGATAACTGAAGATAAGTAGTAGTTCAGAGCCAGCCCCAGAGGGAAATTCCATGAGACTCACATGGCCAATTAACCACTAAAAAGCTGGATGTGGAACTGTGGCTCAAGTAGATTACTAGTACTGAACGAAGCTAAAGGACAGGATCTAGGCCTGATTTCATGCCCCAGTATTCACACATTCACACACAAATAATACCTTGAACATGGGATGTAACTCAGTAGCAGAGGATTTGCCATGCAAACCAGGGACCTTTGTTGGATCATCAGCTGCTTAAAGAGCAACTGTGAAGATGCTCAGGAAGCTGAGGCAGGAGGTTTGAGCTCAAGGCTCACCTAGGTAGATGAGCCAGAACCATCTCAAAAAACAAAACATTGAGTGTTGATGGCCTATGCCAGTAATGCTAGCTGATTTGGGAAGCAAAGATGGAGATTGATGTTCCAGGCTAGCCTATACAGGAAAGTTAATGAGACCTTATCAAAAAATAGCTGGTGTGCAAGACATCCTATTGATGGTGGCTCATGCCTGAAATCCTACTCTGGAAGCTGAGATTTGAGGATCACTGTTCAAAGCCAGTCCAGGCACAAAAAAACATTCAGTGTGGGGCTGGGAGTTTGGCCTAGTGGTAAAGTGCTTGCCTAGCATGCTTCAAGTCCCAAGTTCAATTCCTTAGTACCACATATACAAAAAAAGCTGGAGGTGGTGCTGTATAAGCCCCAGGACTGGGAAATAATAAATAAATAAATAAATAAAAAGCATTCTGTTCATGGACTGGGAGTGTTGCCTAGCTGTAGAGTGATTACCTAGCATGCATGAAGTCCTAGGTTTGATTCCTTGATACCATATACACAGAAAAAGGCAGAAGTGGTGCTATGACTTAAGTGATCTGAGGGTTATGATTCAATGCAATCAATCTCAGGCAGGAAACTTCTGCTCCTGAGACTTTTTTGCTCAAGGTTGGTGCTGTATCCTTGGGCCACATCTCCACTTGTTTCTCTGGTGAATTGGAAATAAACTTCATGGACTTTCTTACCCAGGCTGACTTTGAACTGAGATCCTCTGATCTCAGCCTCCTGAATAACTAGGATTACAGGTGGACACCACCAGGTAGCTGGAATTTTAGCTCCTTAAAAACCAAAATGTTGTAGACAGCACTGTGGCTCAAAGTAGAAAAACATTAACCTTGGGCACAAAAGCTCAGACAGTACTCATGGCCTGAGCTCAAGCATCAGGACTACTCCCTCAACCAAAAAAAGAAAAATGGTAATCCAGGGGCTATGAGTTTGGCCTAGTGGATAGAAAAAGCCAGAAGTGATTCTATAGCTAGATGGCAGAGTTTCAGCCTTGAGAAAAACCCAAGGACAGTGCTTAGGCCCTGAGTTCAAGCCCCAGGATTGGACAAAAAGGGGAAAAAAAAAAAGAAGAGGACCATGAAAAGTTACTCTCCATTTAAAAAAACTTTATGGTAGTCCTAGGGCTTGAACTCAGGACTGACAACTGTTTTTGTGATGAGGCTGATATTCTACCACTTGAGCCACAATTCCACTTCTGGCGTTTCCAGCCAAAACAGAATGAACAGATCACAAATACTTAAATGTAATTCTCATTCATTTTACAAACATCTAAAAGTATATTTTCTTTTAATTATTGTATATCCTTAACACATACATAAGGTAACAACATAGTTTTTTTTCCCTCCTATTGTGGTTCACAGGGCTTTAGAGCCTGGGTGGTGTCCCTGAGCACTTGTGCCCACGACTATAGTTCTACCACTTCCTTTGAGCCACAGCTCCTATATTTTCTTGTCCAGGATGATTTTGAACCAAGATCCTCAGATCTCAGTCTCCTATTTACAAGAATGAGCCACCAGTACCTATTTAATGCAGTTTTTACGGTCCTTTTGTCATGTTTGTTTCAAAAGGCTACCCCTGCGGTTAGCAGCAGCCTACTCTATACTCTAGTTTCTCCCCTAAGTAAACCAGCCACTGCCTTATATTGGAGTGAAAACGTTTGCATGGCAGAAAAAGTGAGAATTCATTGCTTAAAAAAAAAAAAGTCTATGTACAACTAATTATGTACAAATAGTACTGTACCATATCCTACAAACCCAAGCATTATGACTTAAGAGCTACAAGAAATTTAAGTTGCCTGGCTGGTGGTTCATGCCTGAAATCCTAGCTACTTATAGGAGGCTAAGATCTGAGGATCAAGGTTCAAAAGCCAGCCCAGGCACAAAAAGACCTGAGACTCATATTTTCAAATACACTCTAGAAAATGGGAAGTGGGGCTTGGCTCAAGGGTAGGGTGGTAGCCTTGAGAAGAGTTCAGGGACAGTGGCCTAAAAAAAAGAAATTTAGATATAAAAATTAAGATATATATATATATATAAAAAATTAAGATATATTTGAGGCCGGGAGTCTGACTTACTGGTAGAGTGTTTGCCTCGCATGCATAAAAACCCAGGTTCCATTTCTCGGTACCACATACATAGAGAAAAAGCTGGAAGTGGTGCTGTGGCTCAAGTGGCAAACCTCTAGGCTTAAGAAAAGTCCAAGGACAGTGCTTAGGCCTTGAGTTCAAGTCCTACACTTGACAAAAAAAATTAAGATGTGTTTGATATATTAGAAACGATTTAAACATTAAGATGTTTCAATCTGTATTTATAGAGATTAAATTGGATTATGACACAGACAAACCTTCCTTCTCACCCATGCCAGTACACATTTCCTTCAAACAAAATTTCAGAAAACAGGAAATTTCGTTCTGAACATGGGAATAACTAAAACCTTTATTAGATGTTTTTTTTTTTCAGTAACAATGTGAAAATTGGAATTTTCAAATAGCAGAATTCTGAAATCTTAAAAAGTAGACTAGATATAAGGGGACAAAAAAGTTAAGACCAGAATGTCAATAGTATTCAGAGCTCCACTCTGTAGACAACGTTGTAATACACAACTCCTTTTTATTTTACTGATTTTATAGACTTGTGAAATCCCCTAAAGCAACCTAAGGTATACACTTGGTGTCCAACTTTGGGGGAAAAGGGAGTAGAAACACACTTGATTAACAGTTTTCAACCACACATTTTAGACATTTTTTTTCTTATTTTTCCCCAAGATTTTAGTAATAAATTCATAAATATAGGAAATAATATCACTCCTTCAATGTTAAAATAGAAAACCAAACAGTGCCAACAGCAGTGGCTAAATTACTGGTATACAAGAAAAACACAACACCAATGAGTTTTCTTAATTATGCATTTTAAATATCAATATGTGCATTTCATTTTACAGTTATAAATTTTCTAATCTGTTTTAGACAACAGCATGTAGTAGTTTTGAATCCACTGAGATGTTGCTTTCAATTTGAAATATTTGTGTATACATGTATATAAAAAATAATCCAATGTATGAGTCATCCTACAGATGTTTAAGATCAGTCAAAGCTTACTTTTGAACATGCAGTTAGGAAGAGAGGGAAGCAACCAAACCTCCCTACCTGTATTGTTGCTGGCTTGTTTTTGCAGTGGTATCAATAGTGGTTTATGGAGGGAACCATGTGCCTTCAGCCTAAGTAGTTAACATCAGATACCACAATTTAAGAGGGGTAGAAAACATGGAGAAAGGGGAATAGGCAGGCTTAAAAAAACAAATTAACTATGTATTTTGTACACTTATACAGGATAAAAACAGGCCAATGGGGAGGAGATATAATTAAGAACAAAAGTGCAATCAAATCATGACGTAATAGCCGAATTAAGTTGTTTTAATAGATTGCATATATAGATGTTTAGCCATATT
This sequence comes from Megascapheus bottae, assembly GCF_031878675.1. NCBI lineage: Eukaryota > Metazoa > Chordata > Mammalia > Rodentia > Geomyidae > Megascapheus > Megascapheus bottae. Next base: position 38,436,451 of record NC_143524.1, read on the forward strand.
CTAAGATCAACTCTTTAAGAGTAGAACTTCATATATCCAATTTACATGCTTCAGATATTACCTTTCCTATTTGTTACAGTAAGGTCTTATATCCAAATATCCACTTGTACACTGAGAACTTAAAGGAGGGGGGGAGGGAAGGACACAGAGGGAGTTGCCAATTTTTAGCAGCAATGAATATCACTAACCCCTTTTTACATACCGAATTCAAGTCACTATCAGAGGTGAGTGCACCACAGTCACCAGGTACAAAATTGCTAGTTCATTTTTAAATTAATAATTAACCTGAAATTACCCCAACCCCCACCCCATTATATCCCTTCTTATAAACAGCAAACATTTTTGCTTTTATACATAGGCTAGCAGGCTTGTTTCAATATGAAAGTGCTAATTCATTTACAGATTTTTAAATCAGTTATGTAGTGCTACAATAAATGTCCAATAATCTACACGGAACAATCTTTGATGAACAAAAATGATGAAGAATGAATAAGGCTATCAGATTACCTTATCATATTTACATATAAAGGTTACCCAATGGTAAGGAAGAGACAGAGATCGGACAAATACTCATAGGTGTAAAAATTACATCTACCTTTGAGCTTTATACTGTAAATGAGACATTTTAAATAGTCCTGTAGCCCATGCCTATTTTTTTTCCTCAGAAAAAGAAAAGCTGCCTTCATGACATCCCCTCTTGTTTCAGATTTCCACAGTGTCATTTGAAGCTTCAGAGTCAGGATCTTACTTTCTTCAAAAAATAAAGAAAATTCCCCCTCCCCAAGTTTCCCCTACCCCAATCCCTCTGGTTTTTCTTCCAGTGCCAGGTCGCATGATCAGGTCCCACCTCCTGGAGTTTTCTTGTCCATCTATTGATCATTAGTTTAGAATAGATAACATGAACCAGTTCTGGAACCACTACTAGGAGGAACACAAGCTCTTCACTACAATCACACAGCAGGAAAGGAAGTGAGAAACTCAATTCATCCCTGGTGCTGGGCCTCCAAAATTAAAAGAACTTGGCACAACTGGAGCACTGAATTTGTATCCTCCATGTTTCTCAATCATTTTGGATTCTAGAAAACAAATAAAAACCTTTCAGTCTTTGTTCAATTCCAAATATGTACTACAAAAGACAATCTGTTGTATATCATAAACGTTGTGTTCACTATACTAAAAAGAAAGCAACTATGCCTTATATAAATATGTGGATATTAGATCCAAAAAATACAATAGCAACAACTCAATACTCCAGTACTTAAGGTCATTCTTTTAAGTGCTATTAATTGGATTAGCTATGAACCTTTGTATTAATTTATTCTTGCTGCTTCAGAGAGTTTACAGTAAGAAGCAATTTCACTTAACTACGCATATAGCCCACATACTTTCAATAGTAAACCCCTGCATATATAATTTTATTTTATCTTTTTTTCTTTTTTTTTTTTTTTTTTTTTGCCAGTCCTGGGCTTGAGCTCAGGGCCTGAGCACTGTCCTTGGACTTTCTCAAGGCTAGAGCTCTACCGCTTGAGCCTCAGCATCACTTACGACTTTTTTCTATGTATGTGGTACCGAGGAATTGAACCTGGATCGTCATGCATGCTAGGCAAGCACTCTACTACTAGGCCAAACTCCAGGCCCCCATATATAATTTTAAAGCTTTACAGGCCAGGAGGGTGGCCTGGTGGTAAAGTGCTCATCTAACATGCACAAAGTAATAGGTTCGATTGCTCAGACCACATACACAGAAAATGCAAAAAGTATCCAAGGACAATGCCCAGGCCCCGAGTTTGAGCCCCAGGAATAGCCAAGAAAATTAAAGTTAAATTTACAAAGTCAGTATTAACTTATATTAAAAAAAAAAAAGAGGTTATATTCACTAACACACCATGAGCTGCTCTTCTTTGATCTGCTAGAGTTGCTATGTCCTGTAACTGTTTTCTTTGTTCTTCATTAAGACCATGAGTCAAAGCCTGATACCACACAGGATTACGATTCTGAATAGCTGGAATGAAACAAAACAGGAGAAAACAGCATTAACAACAGAAGTTGATAGTTCCTTTCTACTTTGTTCCCCTAATTCACAAATATAGAATACTGAAATTCTCTGCTCTATTTTATATTCCTGAAAGAATTTTTCAAATGAAAGGTATTGGGGATAAAAATTCCAGTTTGTGGCCGGGAGTTTGGCCTAGTGGTAGAGTGTTTGCCTAGAATGCCCGAAGACCTGGGTTCGATTCCTCGGTACCATATACATAGCAAAAAGCCGGAAGTGGTGCTGATGCTCAAGTGGTAGGGTGCTAGCCTTGAGATAGTCCAAGGACAGTGCTCAAGCCCTGAGCTCAAGCCCAGGACTGGCAAAAAAAAAAAAAGAAAAAAAAGAAAAGAATTCCAGTTTGCCTTCTGCCTCAAAATCAATTTACAGAAGAAAGAAGAGTTTAGGAATAAAATTAACTCCCTCTAAATCTTCACAATTGGCTGGGAAATGAAGCTTAGTAATAGTAGAATGCTTGCCTAATATGTATGAAGCCCTGGGTTTGATTCCTCAGTATCACATAAACAGAAAAAGCTGGAAGTGGCAGAGTGCCCCAGGACTGAGTTCAAGCCTATGGACTGGCAAATAAAATAAACAAAGCTTCAGAGTTAAATCAACTAAAATACAGATCAAATTCTTAAGATTTGTTTTTTTGATGGGCCTGAACTCGCCCGGGCACTGTCCTGAGCTCTTTAGCTCAAGGCTACTATCCTAAAATGTCTCCCCCTAAACTGGCTTTCAACCTTGATCCTCAGGATCTCAGACTCCTCATTAGATAGGATTACAGGCGTGAGCCACTACTCCGGCTTAAAAGAAATTTCTTTTTGAGGGGGATGGTACAGGGGCTTGAACTCTGGGTCTGGGCATTGTCCGTAAGCTCTTCAGCTCAAATCTACAACACTGCCGCTGGATCCACAGCCCCACTTCCAGTTTTGTAGTGGTTAATTGGAGATAAAAGTCTCATGGACATTCGTGCCCAGGCTCACTTTGAACTGAGATCCTCAGATCTTGGTCTATGAAACATTTATCCATGAATAACCACCAAAGAGGTAGATGTGGGGCTGTGGTTTAAGTGGTAGAGTGCTAATCTTGAGCAAAGAAGAAGTTCTGTGCACACAGGCTCTGAGTTCAAGTCTTAGGATACACACACACAGACTCTTTTCTTTTTTCTGTGGGTCATGGGCTTGAACTCAGCCTGGGCCGGGCCCTGAGATCTTCAGCTCAAGGCTACAGCCCTACCCTAGAGCCATGAGTCTCAGGTGCCTGAACTGGCTTTGAACCTTGATCCTCAGATCTTAGCCTCTTCAGTAGCTAGGATTCTGTTAAAAAGCCAGCTTGGCCTAGTCTTTTTAGTGAAAAATAGGCCTAAGTAACACTAAATAAGATTTGTTCAATGAAATGGCTCTGCCAGTGAGTCGACTTACTTTGAAATATAGCTTTAAATATCTGATATTCATCAACAGGGTTGTCTTCATCATCAATGATTGTAGAGTAGCCTTCCAGAGCTGTCTCCTCAGCATCGTCCTCTTCCCAGTCTTCATCATCTCCATCTTCTCCTGCTTGCTTGGCTAGAATCTCCAAATATTCTTGACCATCTTCATCAATATCATCTTCATCACTCCCAAGTTCCTCTGCAAAGTCATAAGACCAGTAATGAGATATTTTGTTACTACAAAAGTGGCAGTCATCTCAACACTTACAGTAAAAACTAGAAACCATGAAGTTCAAGAAATGTTTCAAGAACTGGTATTTAAATACAGACTTTACCATAAAAAGACACTGTATTCCAAACCTGAGCTACATCTCCAATACTTAATGTATTCGCAATGCTAGAGATTTGATGTAGGATCAAGTATCTTGATACTTTCTTGCCTTTGCTTTCCACTGGACTGTATAGTACACATATCAAACTAAATACTCATAATTTTTTTTAAAAATCCATAGAACTTCTAATTTTTGAGAATTACATTATAAACCCTATTTTAGATTCAAAGTTTATTTTTGTTAGCCTCCTGAGTGCTAGGACTGCAGATATAAGCAACCACACCTATAGTCTTCTATGATTTCTAAAAACCACTGTCAAGTGGCAGACAGGTACTATTATCCTAATTTGATATATAACAAGGAGCACAACAATACCTAATTAGCAGGTACCCTGTACTTGGGAGGCTGAGATCTGAGGATTGTGATTCAAAGCCACTATGGGCACTAAAGAAGGTGAGACTCTTATCTCTAATTAATCACTAGAAAATGGAAAATGGGGCTGTACCTCCAGGGTAGGGTGGTAGCCTTGAGCTGAGGTGCTCAGGGAAAGCGCTCAGGCACAGACTTTAAGCCCCAAAATCAACCAAAAAATAAAACCAAAAACCCTAATTATAAAACCACAAAATTATCACTGTACCTGGCTTTTATTTATATTTGGCTCTCCAGTGCCAAGCATATATAAAGTGAGCAAATATTTATTGAATACACACCATAATGCTAAGGAACTGCTCTAAATGTTGGGAGAAACTGATGTGCACATGACTCTGGAGTTTGAACTCTAGGCTTGGGCTTTTGTACTCTACCACTCAAGGCCTTTTAGTATTAATTAGAGGTAAGACCTCACAGCAGTTTCCTGTCTAGGCTGACTTTGAGCCATACTTTCAGATCTTGGCCTCCTTGAACATAGTGAGAAGACAGTCTATAAATTAACAAACTGAATAGCATTTGGCTATTATCATAGACCTGTTGAGAGAGTGGGCCAGAAATAAGTTCTGCCTAATAGTATATATAACCAGGCATGTTTTGTACTTTCCCATCACAAAATCCCTTACCAGTTTCATCATCATCTTCAGCTTCATCATCATCATCGCTGTCGTTTTCATGTTCTGCATGACAGGCATATGCTCTTTTTAATCCATTAAATAAAAGAATAAAAGCTGGCAAGATCTGTCCTGAAACTTGATTTAAAACTTGTGGTATCTGTTCCATATCAATAAGAGCACATAGACCCAGTACACACATCTTTCTATCATGAAGCCTAAAAAAGATAAGATAATTTTCCTTTATTTTATTAAAATAAGAAGAACCCCTCATAAAAGTACACTTTATTTCACTTTTTTTCCCCTGCCAGTCTTGGAATTTGAACTCAGGTCCTGGGCACTGTCCCTGAGCTTCTTTTGCTCAAGGTTAGCCCTCTACCACTTGAGCCACAGCTCCACACCTGGCTTTTTCTGTTTATGTGGTGCTGAAGAATTAAACCCAGGGCTTCATGCATGTTAGGCAAGCGCAACCACTATGCCACATTACCAAACCCTCTTTATTTCACTTACCCTAGAAAACAGTCGACATCATTAAGCCATTGTGTAATAAAATGATTTGTAACTGGTTCAACATTATTAGGGAAGCGTAGGTTTTCTAAGGTATTGAGTAGTAGGTGTGGATTATAATACAAAGCTGCAATTGCAACTTGCAGGCACATTGTTCGAAGTTCACTTGTCTTAACCTCTCTTGTCAGTCTCTCTAATGCTGCCTCCACAAATAAGGGAATGCACTGTAAAGAAAGAATCCAAAGTATTTCAAAACTGTAATTAACGGTATCTAATGAAATTTGCCCATATTAACTTGTTATATAACTTGTTGCATAAATCTTTGCCCCATTAGGTGACCTATATTTAATTGAGGGCATTGCACAAGAAAAGCTAACATTGGCGTAATTAAGTCTTCACTAAGATTCACCATTTACAAATCCCAATGTTCCTATTCAGACATTCAAAATTTTCATTTACTGAATCTATTGGAATTCTTCAAGCTACCTTGAAGAATTGTCATATTTCTATACATATTGAATGCATGATCATTTTTAGTGTTGTTAAATTTTACACTGACATTTATAAAAATTACCAGGATTATATTGTATAGAATATATTGTATAGATTGCATACTGAATGCTTCCTCCCCCAATGATTGTATAGAAAGATTATCTCTTAAGCCTCAAATATGAACATAGCCTTACTGACCTGGTCAATGCCACGCCCTTTGCATTGCAGAATGATGACCTCTAACAATTTTGCAGCATGACACTCTGCATCTTCTCCTGCAACTCCTGTAAGAACCTAAAAATCGACAAAAACATAAGAAGGGGTATCAATGTGTGAGAAGTAATGTACCTACTACCTGGTGAATGCAATTATAACTCCTCTGTAAATTACGCCAAAAAAAAAAAAAAAAAACTCAAAAGCACAGAAATTAAATTCCAACAAGGCCTCAAGAAACTTTGGAAATAATTTCCTTTGCATATTTACAGACTCATACAAAAGGAATTGAACACAGGTACTTATAGATGGAAGACAAGTAGCTCCCATTGAGCTACATTCCAAACCCTCTAATTTTTTTGGCTCATAAGTTGATTTAATAATTAACTTACTTTATTGTTATTACACAGGCAATACAACTATATGGGTCAGGTAATGAGTACATTTCAGACCCCCCCCCCCCCCCCGTCCTGGGGCTTGAACTCAGGGCCTGGGCACTGACCATTTTTGCTCAAGGCTAATATACTGCCACTTGAGCCACAGTGCCACTTCTGGCTTTTTCTGTGTATGTGGTACTGAGAAATTGAACCCTGGACTTCGTGCATGTTAGGACAGCATTTTTTCGCTAGGTTATACTCCAGGACCACATTTCCTTTCTTTTTTTTTTTTTTTTTTTTTTGGTGGGTCATGGGGCTTGAACAGGGCCTGTATTCTATCCTGTAGCTCAACAGCTCAAGGCTACCGCCCTACCTCTGGGCCTGGGTGTTGTCCCAGAGCTCTTCAGCTCTAGGTTACTATCCTACCCTTTCTTGAGCTAAGTATACTTCCTATTTTTTTTTCCCTAGAGGTTAATTGGAGGTAAGAGTCTCAAGTGCTCAGGCTGGCTTTGAACATTGGTCCTAAGATCTCAGCCTTCTGAGTAGCAAGGATTACAGATGTGGGCCACCTCACCAAGCCACATTTCCTTTCTTGTTGTGTTTTCTGTTCCCTCTCTCATGTCTCTTTTATTTTCTTCCTTATCTAATAAGCTCCACTTTTGCAAGACATCTGGTTTTTATGTAAAAAGGTGTAAGAAAGCTGGGCAAGAGCGTCTCATACCTGTAATCCTAGCTACTATTGGTAGACAGCTAGCCTTGAGCTGAGGAGCTCCACAACACCCAGGTCCAGAGATCAAGCCCCATGACACACTGACACACACACATATACAAACTAAGGAAGTTTATGGTAGGGTTTGCCTATAGAAATAACATCAACTTGTTACTTAAAACTTATTAGCGGGACCAGGAGTTTGGGCTAGTGGTAAAGGGCTCACCTAGCATGCACAAAGACCCAGGTTCAATTTCTCAGTACCATATACATAGAAAAAAGCCAGAAATGGTGCTGAGGCTCAAGTGGTCAAGCTCTAGCCTTGAGAAAGTCCAAGGACAATGCTTAGGCCCTGAGCTCAAGCCCAGGACTGGCAAGAAAAAAACAAGAACTTACTATTATAGGGGCCAAGAGTTTGGTCTAATAGTATAGTACAGTGCTTGCTTAGCATGTATGAAGACATGGGTTTGATTCATCTGTACTACATACATAGAAAAAAGCCAGATGTAGCAAGACACAGTGGCTCATGCCTGTAATCTTAGCTACTCAGGAGGGTGAGATCTGAGGATGGAGGTTCAAAGCTAGCTCAGGATGAGATTATCTCAGATTAACCTCTAGAAAACTTGAAGTAGGACTGAGGCTCCAGGCTCCAGGGGTAGGGTGGTAGCCCTGAGGTAAAGAGATTAGGGACAGCAACCAGGCCCAGAGTTCCAGCCCCATGATCCAGAAAGAAAAGAGAGAAAGGGGGGAATGGGGGAGGAGGAAGAAGAAAAGAAGAGAAAACCCAAGGATAGTGCTCAGAAAATAAATAAACTACAACCATATAAATGATACCAAAGTGATAGTATGGGTATATTTTTACTTCTGAAATATTAATATTAGTATGTTAATTGGCAATAAATAACTAGATGATTGACAGTATTCAGAAAGCAAAGATATTAGTGAAGAATTAGCTATCTATGAGCTTGATTAGGCAAAACCATTTTTCTTTCTTTTCTTTTAAAATTGAAATGTGGAAGGGTGAAGGGAATCTCTAGTGCATATCACCCAAGATGGCCTTGAGCTCCTGTGATAAAGTATCCCTCAACCTCCCTCCAAAGTAGCTCAGATTATGACACTGCCGCCAAACATTATATCCATTATATTGATAAATCCCAATTCAAATATTTGTCTCCCCAAGCATACATACAATTGAAGGAAAAAGTATCATTCCCTAATTTTATTAAACAAATTATATTGAGTTTGTGGCTCAGGCATGTAATCCTAGCTACTAAAGAGGCTGAGATTATAGGATCACAGTTCAAAACCAGCCAGGGTACTAAAGTCCATGAGATTCTAATCTCCCATTAACCAACAGAAAACCAGAAGTGGCCCTGTGGCTCAAACCTTCAGGGATAGTACCCAGGCCCAGAGTTCAAGACTCACAACCATTGATTTTAGCTGGGCGCTGGTAGCTCATACTTCTAATCCTAGACACTCAGGTGGTTAGAGCCATCTTGGGTAGGAAGGGATATGGGGTTCTTATCTCCAAAGAAACCAGAAAACCAGAAGTAACACTGTGGCTCAAAGTGACAGGACATCAATGGTGAGCAAAAGAGTTCAGAGACACTGCTCAGGCCTTTAAATTCAAACACCCCCCCCCCCCCAATACAAACACACACAAAAGCCAACAACTCAGACTTTGTCAGTCCTGGGGCCTGAACTTACGGCCTGAGCACTGTCCTTAGGTTTTCTCAAGGTCAGTGCTCTACTACTTGATCCACCAAACTACTTCCAGTTTTTTCTGTTTGTGGTACCAAGAATCAAACCAGGGTCTTCATGCATGGTAGGCAAGAACTCTACCACTAGGCCAAATTCCCAGCCCCAACAACCTAGAATTTGTTAAGTTGGGCAGCAGTGACCCAAATCTGTAATTCTAACTATTCAAGACGCTGAGATCTGAGGATCATAATTCAAAACCAGGCTGAGCAGGAAAGTCCTGCTGGAGAATATTATCTCTAACCGGCCAAAAGCTGAAAGGAGAGATGTGGCTTAAGTGATAGAATGGGTAAAGAACTTCAGGTATACCACAGAGGCCAGAGCCCAAGCCCTAGAACTAGCATATACACACTGACAGCACACTTGTAATCTCAGGTATTCATTCATGTGGCTGAAAACCGCAATAGTGATTCAAAGCCAGCTTGGATAGAAAAGTCCAATTAAATAGGAAAAAGCATTTTTTTTACTTCTCATTTCAAAGACCAGACCTAAGTAAACTCTAAGCATTCTAAAATTCAAAATTTTATATAACTCCAGTCCTCACTGTGGTTTTAAGGGATGAGATTGGGGGGGTGACTTCCCTGAGGTCTCTTTGCTTAATGTTCATGCTCTATGACTTTAGGCCTAGCTCCTCTTCTGGTTTCCTGGTGGTGAATTGAAGGTAAGGACATTCCTGTTTGGGCTACCTTTAAACCATATTCCTTAGATCTGTTTCCCGAAAGGCTAAGATTACAGGCAAGACCAACAGTGCCCAGCTTCATTGATTTTTCTTTTTCTTCTTTGGTTTGTTCCTCCCTCTCTCTCTTGCTATTTTTGCAGTTCAGAGAGGGAACTGAACACAAGTACTTATACATGGAAGCCAAGTACTCGCCCAATGAGCTACATTTCCTAGACCTGTAAATTTTTTGGTTTATAAGTTGTTTTAATAATTTACTTGGGGCTGGGAGCAGGGCCTAGTGGTAGAGTACTTGCCTAACATGAACAAAGCCCAGGGTTCAATTCCTTGATATCACATGTACACAAAAATGCCAGAAATGGTGCTTTGGCTCAAGTGGTAGAGCACTAGCCTTGAGAAAGCCCAAAGACAATGCTCAGGCCCTGAGTTCAAGCCCTAGGACTGGGGGAAAAAATTAATTTACTTTAGTGGTTTATTGGCGATAAGAGTCTCAGGGAGTTTAGTCCAGACCTGGTTCTGCACTGTGATCCTAAGATCTCAGCCCTCTTGAGAAGTTAGGATTTACAAGCATGAGTCACCACACCTTTGTTAGTGTCTTGGGTTCCCTGGCTGTCCTAGTCCCTCTCTCCTGTCTCTTTCACTTTCTTCCTTGTTTAATAAGCTGCACTGCTACATTTCTTAACCTCTTCCCCTCCCCTCCTCCCAAAGATAAACACTTGAAAAGCTTTATAAGTTTTAAAGCCTTTTAATTCTGCTTAACCCCATTTGCCATGTTTGTCACAATGTGGTATTCCATGCAATTTCATAATGTTCTAGTAGCAACTCATAAAATCTAAAAATGACTTACCTTTTTACACATACTGTATATCATCTCAAGATACTTGGTATCAGACAGAAGTGTGTCTGTATCAACTGTAACATAATTATGTAGAAGAGGCATCATGTCTGTATTAACAAAAAGCATTGATTACATCTTTACACAATTTTTTTGCATATAGAAAAAAAAATCTCCTTAGGAAAAGGCAAACTTGTAATTTGTCTCTGTCACTGTTTTTAATTAAATTGTATTAACTAATAATGCAGAAGTGAACCATTAGGTAAACTCCTTTTGTATTTAGTACTGGTTATAAATACACATTTATATAGAATAGCTATCAGGTATATTTTTTAAAGAAACAAAACAGTAATTATAATATTTAACAGAAATCAGTGCTTTTGTGACTGTGTTGACCTTTAGTTGCTAATAAAACTTATTGTTGGGGCCAGGAGTTTGGCCTAGTGGTAGAGTGCTTGCCTAGCATGCACAAAGACCCGAGTTCGATTCCCCAGTACCACATACGTAGAAAAAAGCCAGAAGTGGTGCTGTGGCTCAAGTGGTACAACTCTAGTCTTGAGAAAAACAAAGGACAGTGCTCAGGCCCTGAGCTCAAGCCCAGGACTGGCAAAAAAAAAAAAAAAAAAAACTTATTGTTGCCAGGCGCTGGTGGCTCATGCCTATAATCCTAACTGAGGCTGAGATCTGAGGATTAAAGTTCAAAGCAAGACCAGGTAGGAAAATCTCCAATAAAGTGTCAAAAAAGCCAAAAGTGTCTCGTGGCTCTGTAGCTGAAGTGGTAGAATGCTAGCTTTGAGGACCATACCCTAGGACCAGAACAACAACAACAACAAAAAATCTAAGAGTGCTCATGAGTTCAAATCATAAAAAATAATAAATTCGGGGGAAGGGGGGCCAGGCGCACACACCAGGAATTTGCAACACTGGTAGAATGCTTGACTTGCATGCACAAAGATCTGGTTCATTTCCTTGGTACCACATACATAGAAAAAAGCTAGAAGTGGCGCTGAGGCTCAAGTGGTAGAGCTCTAGCCTTGACAAAGCCCAAGGATATTGTAGGCGCTGAGGTCAAGCCTCAGGACCAGCTAAATAAATAAATAAATAAATGGGGCTTGGAGCACAAAAATATTCAGTATTTCACAATAATTTGACTTTACCTGTGAAGTAATCAAAGCCATCCTGTTGAAAGACCTCAAATACAAGAGGTAGTAGCTGCCACATTTGTGGTGACACTTGTTGACATGTCAAGCTGTGTGCTAAAGAGAAGATCTCCTCATAGAATTCTAAAAGAGAGTATCAAGTCATCAGGAAAAAGCTTGGTCATATGAACTAGGACTAAATGCTCGGCACAATTAGAGGTATAATACCTAAGACATGCTGTTGTAAAACAGTACCAATGACCTGTAGACAGATTCCTTCAAGCTGCTGGGTTATCTAAAAAAAAAAAAGGGGGGGGGGGAGGAATGAAAACATTGCATATTGTATTGTAATTTTCCACAGATAAATATAGGCTTAAAATAATTACCTGGAAATGACACAGATTATAAAGTTAGGAACTAATTCAAAATTGAAATTTCATGAAATAGTATAGAGAGAAAAATCACAAGAAATTACCTGTTGTATTTACAAAAACAACATTCTGGAAAAAATGAAATACAGATTTTTTTTTTCTTTTCTTTTTTCTCCAGTCCTGAGCTTGAGCTCAGGGCCTGAGCACTGTCTTTGGACTTTCTCAAGGCTAGAGTGTTACCACTTGGGCCTCAGTACCACTTCCAGTTTTTTTCTATGTATGTGGTACTGAGGAATAGAGTCCGGGTCTTTGTGCATGCTAGACAAGCACTGTACCACTAAGACAAACTCCTGCCCCCCAGAATTCTAATTTTTTTTTAAAGTATGTAATCAGAGCAGTTAGGACAATATATAAATGAAAACTTACAGTGATTTAAAAGAGAAATAATCTGAAGGCAAAGTCCCTACAATGAGAATAGTCATTTCCATTTTTCAAGTTATATCACGGAGTCATCTATGAAATGTGAGCCCAGGTCCCAACCCAATCAAGATTAAAGGAAATCACAAATTATTCTGTACTCATCACTGTAATCCTCACTTGAACTCCAATCTATGAACACACTCAGAATATTTTGTTTTGTTTTATTTCAATATAGGGGATGAAACCTAGGATGTTGTACTTGCTATGCAAGAATTTTGGCACTGAACTATATCCCATATGCCACTAGAATATTAGGAGATTGGGGCCTGGAGCTTGGCTTAGTGGTAGAGTGCTTGCCTAGCATACACAAAGACCCAGGTTTGATTCCTCAGGACCACATACATGGACAACAGCCAGAAACTGCTGTGGCTCAAGTGGTAGAGCTTTTGCCTTGAGAAAGTCCTAGGACAGTGCTTAGGCCCTGAGTTCAAGCCGAAGAAGAAGAAAGAAGGAGATGAGAAAGAGGCAATATACTAATCAATGCCCATTTATTTGTTTTTGCTAGTCCTGAGACTTGACCTCTACCACCAGAGCCACAGCGACACTTCTGGGTCTTTCTGTTTATGTAGTACTGAGGAATCAAACTTCATGCACGCTAGGCAAGTACTCTACCATTAAGCCACATTCCTAGCCACAGAATCTCCATATTATGTAAGTAAGTAAGTATGTATGTATGTATTTATGTCTTTTCTTTTTTGGTACTAGGGATGTTACACTTGCTACGCAAGCAATTTGTCACTGACCATCCCAGGCCAGAATCTCCATTTTAAGTAGCATATAATATATTTCAAACATCTTAATTTTTAGGAGTTCTTATGGTTACTTCAATTATAACTTAAAAAATCTAAATAAAAAACAGAACATCTCATGCTGAAAAGGCCAGCTTACAGCTAGATATCAAAATATACAGCTTTACGGAAAAGATACATTACTGTTATAAATATCTACAATGAAAATATGCAGCTTAGCTAGGCATCAGTGGCTCCAGCTCCAGCCTGTAATCCTAGCTCCTTAGGAGTCAGGGATCCAAACATCAAAGCTAGCCCAGGCAAAGTCCACAAGGCTCTTATTCATAATTAACTATTAAACAAACACACACTAAAAACAAAACAACGAAACACACACACACACACACACACACACACACACACACACACACACACGAGTAGAACAGTTGCTGAAATGGCAGAATGCTAGCCTTGAGCAAAATAAGCTAAACATGGACAGCATATCTAGGCCTTGAGTTTAAGTCCCAAGACTTGGCACAAAAAAGAGAAGAGAAAGAGGTAGGGGGGATTATATGGGGGAGGAAATGAAAGGAAAGGGGTCAGGGGAGAAAGTGAGAGGGGGTAAGAAGGAAAGAAAGAGGAAGAAAAGAGGGAGGGTACAGGAGAATAAGAGATCAGTATAAATGTCTGCACTGAAACTATCAGAATTCTACACTGTAGTTACTCCAAAGGAATGGAAGACAGTAGGGAAAAACAGATTCAACTATACCTAAAATTGTTGGATCTGGAATGTCTCAGGGGTAGTGGACAGGCCTAGTGTGCATGAAGCCCCATGTTCAAACCACTACATAAAAGAAACAAGAAAGGAAGGGGCCAGGATATTGGCCCAGTGAGAGAGTGCTTGCCTAGCATGTACTAAGATCCAGGTTCAATTCCCCAGTACTACATACACAGAAAAACCTGGAAGTGGTGCTGTGGCTTAAGTGCTAGAGTGCTAGCCTTGAGAAATCCCAAGGTCAGTGCTCAGTCCCTGAGTTCAAGCCCCAGGTCTGGCAAAACAAACAAACAAAAAAAAGCAAATGAGTGACATGGTTATAACTACCTATGTCAAAGCCTTCTAAAAACCATAGAATCGGGGCTGAGAGTTTGGCCTAGTGGTAAGAGTGCTTGCCTAGCATGCATGAAGACCCGGGTTCGATCCCTCAGCACCTCACATACACAGAAAAATCCAGAAGTGGTGCTGTGGCTCAAGTGGTAGAGTGCTAGCCTTGAGAAAGCCCAAGGACAGTGCTCAAGCCACATAACTGCCAAAAAAAAAAAAAAAAAAAACCCATAGAATACATAAGGTTAAAATAAAATCACCTTCCCTACAACTTGTGCAACACTGAGTCATTATCTTACCTCTTTATGATCCTCAACCACACTGAGAAGTGTGTCAATTGTATTCAGAATTCCCATAGCAGTAACTGCTTTGTCATCACTTCCCTCTTCATCTGGCCCAGTCTGGATTACCTGGTTAAATGTCATTGCCTAGAATGGAGAAACATCATAGAAATATTAAGAGTTTGGTCTAGAATTCAGGCATACATACTACAGGCTGGCTTGGTCTTTGTTACCACTTGGTTCACATCTTCACAATCTGGCAATTTAGTAGTTATTCTAGAGATAATGAGCTCCTCATGCTTTGCTGCCTGGGCTGGCTTTTAACTATGATCCTTCAGATCTCAGGCAAGTCAATGTATGAAAGTCCTCGGTTCAATTCTTGGTACCACACACAGAAAAGGCCAGAGTGGTACTGTGGCTCAAAAGATAGAGCTCTAGCCTTGAGAAAGCTCAAGGACAGAGCACAGGTCTTAGCAAAAAGGAAAAAAGAAAAGCTACCAAACCGAGTGAGTTGGCTCATAATCCTAGCTGTAATCGTAGCTACACAGAAGGCTGAGATTTGAGGACTGAGCTTTGAAACCACACTTGTCAGCCAAATCAGATATTCTTTACCGCAAATTAACCAGCAAAAAGCTGAAAGTAGTAGTGTGGCTCCAATGGTAGAGCATTGGTATTAAGTAAACGTGAGAGGCCCCAGTACAAGTATAATACAAAAAAAAGAAACTGTCAAGAGGCTTACATACCAAATGTTGTGTCATTTCTACTGCGATTGGAGTAACTTCTTCACTATATTCACAAATCATCTTCTGAATGACATTGGTAAGATCATCATTTTCTGTTTCTCTTATAATATGAAGAAGAGCCTGCATTACAGGTCTGATAAATGGTGTGATATATTCCTTAGCTGTAAAAGAAAAAAAGCTTTAAGATCTTTAAAAAAATCACATAACGTCAAGCATGGTGGCTCATACCTCCTACTAACTCAGGAGGCTGAGATCTAAAGATCATAATTCAGGGTCCGGGACTTTGGCCTAGTGGTAGAGTGCTTGCCTAGCATACATGAAGACCCGGGTTCAATTCTCTGGTACCACATACATAAAAAAAAGCCAGAAAGAGGGGGTGGGGGGGGAGGGTAATGGGTACCAAGACATGTGAAAGAGTATCAATGTATGTGAATTAAGGCACTTTCTATCTGGCAAATATCATGTAACCCTTTTATTAATTACAATAAAAAATATTAAAAAAAAAAAAAAAAAGCCAGAAGCGGTACTGAGGCTCAAGTGGTAGAGTTCTAGCCTTGAGAAAGTCCAAGGACAGTCCAAGGAGAGGGGCCGGGAGTTTGGCCTAGTGGTTAAAGTGCTTGCCTAGCATGCATGAAGACCTGGGTTTGATTCCTTGGTACTACATACATAGAAAAAAAAAAAAAGCCGGAAGTGGTGCTGAAGCTCAAGTGGTAGAGCTCTAGCCTTGAGAAAGTCCAAGGACAGTGCTCAGGCCCTGAGCTCAAGCACAGGACTGGCAAAAAAAAAAAAAAAAAACTATACATAAAGACATTCACCTTTTTTGGTTGGTTGGTTTTGTTATATTTCAATTCTTATTTCTTGCCAAAGGCAGAAATTCAGTAGCTAAAATAAGGAAAACAAACTCAAAGCTATTAAGCCATGAGACTAATTTACAAGCCAAGCAATGTAACCCACAAAGTTTTAGATGGGAGTTTTATTTCAGCAAAAAATACAACCTTTTTCTAGGAATATTTGTTGTTTTAAATTAAAAAAAAAAATAACAGTCTACTCCCTGAAATGGGATGCAAAATGACAATCGACAACACAGGCTGTTGACAGAGCAAATGGCCTGTCCAAGCCTGGTATTCTCTCAGTAATATCAGCACTGTTGGGGACAGGGAGGTTCCTGTCAGTGTCGTGGCGGGTAACTCTTGCTCTAGGATCGCCCATGCCACTGTTAGCTCGGTTGTCACTTGGCCTTCTCCATCTGCTGTCCCGACCTCTAAACTGCACCCCATGGCCTCAGTTTCTCTAGTTCCCACCGGCTTTGCAGTTCCATTCCTTAATAACTGAGGGTGGAGGGGAAGACTCGGGAAATGTCTTAAGCACTCCTGGTACTCTTTGTCGTCTTTTGTGAATCTACTTGCAAACAGTTCTTTAAAATTTGCAACAGCTATAGAAGTGTCAGTCATCCTGAAATTCTGTGCAATTTTTAAGATGCTTCCAATAGATCGGCTCCAGGCTCAGATTGTACTTCCCGGCATACCCCCAGGCACACCGAAGCAGTGGCCTGGTGGGTCATGGGGATTGAACTCAGCCTGGGCACTGTTCCTGAGATCTTCAGCTCAAGGCTACTGCCCTACAACCAAGCCCCACTTTCCATTTTCTAGAGGTTAATTGGAGATAAGAGTCATAGGTCCTTTGGTGTCCAGGCTGAACCTTGATCCTCAGATCACAGTCTCCTGAGTAGCTAGGAGTAGGCGTGAGCCACCACTCCCGGCACATTCACTGGTTTTTTTTTTTGGCCAGTTGTGGGATTGAGCTCAGGGCCTAAGCACTGTCCTTGGTCTTTCTCAAGGCTAGAGGCTCTGCCACTTGAGCCTCAGCACCACTTGCATCTTTTTGTTTCCTATGTATGAGGAATTGAACCTGGGCCTTCGTGCATGGTAGGAAGCACTCTGCCACTTAGGCCAAACTCCCGGCCCCACATTCACTGTTTTTGACATACAAATCTTTACCTTTTTCTTGATTGCTAATCAACACCTGAAGTGCAATTGCAGCTTCTACTTTCACAGGCATTTCTCTATCATCAATCAGACATCTTCGTGTCAGCTCTAAGGCAGTTTGGAGGTTCTGATCGCTTTTGAACTTCACTTCACAAAAATAGTGAAGAACCCAGCAAGCCTTAAAAAACAAACAAAAAACACTGATTCGTTTTAACTATCTTTCATTAATTACCTCTCAACTCAAGCTTTTTTCAAAGTTCTGTGTGTGGGAATTTGGAGGCTGGTCAGTGGTAGGAATGTCCAAACAGACAACACTACACCAGTACTATGATCCCAAGTTATTTTTTGGCTACATGATTTTGTGTGGATAGCAAGATCTGAATGCAAAACACAGACAGACTGTGCTACCAGACACAGATGGAAACTATGCACACATTACAGCAGCCGTTTAAAGGTTTATTTTAAACTTAAATTATAAATTAAACTTTTTAAAGTATTAAGCAAATTTCAATACAAAAAAATCTAATCACCTTTGAGATAGAAATATATGCAAATAATAGAGCTTTAAAACTTACCCTTGCTCTCATGTAGCCTAGTTCACTGCTGAACAGAGGGAACACATGATTTTGCAACATGTATTCCATTTGATCTTTGTAGATCTTTTTCTGAAAGTACAAATGATTATTTTCATACAGTTGCAACTATAATCTTTTCAAATTTTAAGCTGATACATAGGGTTAAAAATGACTTCTAGGGCCAGGAGTTTTGCCTAGTGGTAGAGTGCTTGCCTAGCATGCATGAAGACCCGGGTTTGATTCCTCAGTACCACATATATAGCAAAGCCAGAAGTGATGCTGTGGCTCAAGTGGTAGAGCACTACCCTTGAGGAAAAGCCCAAGGACAGTGCTCAGGCCCTGAGCTAAAGCCCAGGACTGGCAAAAAAAAAAAAAAAAAAAAGAAATCAATGCTAATAAAATCTGTAAAAAAAAAAAAAAAACAAACGAGTTCTATAAAGCTGGGTGCTGATGGATTCTGCCCAGGCAAGAAAGTTTGTGAGACTATCTCCAATTAACTACCAGAAAATGGAAACTGGCACAGTGTGTTAAGATGGTAGAACACTAGACTTGAGCTTGGTCAGTGCCCAAGCAAATTTCAAGCCCCACAGCTTATAATAACAATGATTACTAGGGCCCAGCATCAATGGCCCATGCCTATAATCTTAGCTACTTGGAAGGCTGAGATCTGAGAATCATGACTTGAAGCCAATCCAGGTAGGAAATCTGTGAGACAATCATTTCCAGTTAACCATCAGAAAGCTGGACACAGAGTTATGGCTCACTCAAGTGGCAGAGTGCTAGCTTTAAGCAAAAGAAGCTAAGATAGCTAGCACCAAGTTCAAAAACCAGGACCAGCCCAAGCCCCACCCACAAAAATACTAGACAGGTTCTAGAGGACTCATCGTGGCTAGTGTCCATAGTCCTAACTTTAGATAGGCTATGATTTGAGGACTGTGTGTCAAGGTCAGCTTAGGCAGGAAAATTGATGATACTATTACGTTAATCAAGTACCAAAGATATAGAAGTGGATATATAAGTCAAGAGGTAGAGCAATAGCTTTGGGCAGATAAAGCTAAGGGCACCACTTAAGCGTGAGTTCATCGGTCAGTATTAATTTCTTGGATTCAATAATGTACCGTAGCTATGATAAAATGTCACCATTAAAGGAAGCCAGACAAAAAATACAGGCCAAAAAAATAATAAATCATACTAAGAGAGCATCAAAATAATTAAGCCTAGCTGCTTTTTTTTTTTTGCGCCAGTCCTAGGGCTTTAACTCAAGGCCTGGGCACTGTCCCTAAGCTGCTCTGGCTCAAGGCTACTACTCTATCACTTAAGCCACAACTCAACTTCTGTCCTTTTCTGTTTACGTGGTGCTAAAGAATCACACCCAGGGCTTCATGCTTGCTGGGCAAGCACTCTACCACTAAGCCACATGCCCAGCCCTTAAACCTGCCTTTATCTTACATACTTCATAATTTAAGGACAGATTCAAATATATAGGAAAAAAATTAAAATATATGCATAAAATTTTATGGTACAAGGTTTCTCATACTAGGAAATTACAGTAACCAAATACTTCCTATGTTCAATAGTTTTTTTGAATCAGTTTCAAGGTGAAAACAAATTTGAAATCTTACAAAATCAAATACAGCACAAATTAAGGTTTCTAAAAATCTAATCCAGTCAAATTATATTCTACTAAGCCATTAACTCTTTAATACATACACACACACCATAAAGAGAAGAAAATAACCTTAAAAGATGTTATACTTGGACCAGGAGTTTGGCCTACTGGTTAAAGTGCTTGCCTAGCATGCATGAAGACCTAGGTTCGATTCCTTGGTACCACATACAGAAAAAAGCCAGAAGTGGTGCTGAGGCTCAAGTGGTAGAGCTCTGGCCTTGAGAAAGTCCAAGGACAGTGCTCAGGCCCTGAGCTCAAGACCCAGGACTAGCAAAAGAAAAAAAAGAAAAGATGTTATACCCACTTTGTGTTTTCTAAAAATATGAACACCACATCAGATTCCTAGCTGAATACCCCAAAGAAATGAAAATACATAACTACACAAAAACTGTTACGTAGAGAATGCCATGCATCTATTCAGAAAATTTTAAAAGTAAAATTGTCACTAGCATAAAATTTGGTTAACATTACTTGGAAATTAAAAAGGGGTAAGTACCACTACCGTTTCACAATGAACCGTAAAAACACTACAGTAGGGCTGGAAGCATGGCCTAGTGGTAGAGTGATTGCTTACCATGCACGAAGCCCTGGGCTCAATTCCTTGGTATCACATACACAGAAAAAGCCAGAAGTTGCTCAAGTGGTAGAGCGCCAACCTTGAGAAAGCCCAAGGACAGTGCCAAAGCCCTGAGTTCAAACCCCAAAACTGGTGGTGAAAAAAAAAAACTACACTATATTTAAGTCACTCAAAAAGAACGACACATGATATTATACAATTTAGAGACAAATTTAGAATAGGAGTAGCTTTGGATTAGAGACTTGGTATAAAACAAAGTGCTAATCTGTACAATTTTCCACCCATAATAAAAATGTCTCCAAATAAGATAGGGGCAGTGGATACTCTATGTACCTCAAAAAGGCTGACATTTTAAATACTTCTACACAGATGTAAAGAAGAAATACCTTAAGAAGTATCTCAGCTAAAGAGCCAATCATATGCAAGGCTCCATCTTTTTTCCGAGGATCAGCATTTGGTTCTGTGAGAATCTGGTAACAAAAGCCCATAGTCTTCTGCAGTACCTAAAGAGATCAGTAATGCTTGATTAAATAAACCAACAGATCTTTAAAAATAAACTAACCAGGGGCCGGGAGTTTGGCTTAGTTTTAGAGGGCATGCCTAGCATGCATGATGACTAGGGTTGGATTCCTCGGTATGAAATACATAGAAAAAAGCCAGAAGTGGTGCTGAGGCTAGTGGTGAGGTAGAGCTCTAGCCCAAGGACAGTGCTCAGGCCCAGAGGTCAAGCCCAGGACAGGCAAAAGAAAAAAAGAAAAAAAAAACCTGACCAAACAATTCAAATGGCAAAAATTTAAAACAGTATATTTGAATAAATTTCTAGTAATGCACTAAAATTATTTTGTACATCAAGTAATTTACCTCTTTCCTCTTACTGCAGGCTGTAAACAAAAGTGTCTGGGCAGCAGTGGTAGGAGAAATGAAATCTTCAAATACATCTAGAAAACAAATTTAAAAATAAAACAGAAAACGGTAATTTTAACGCCTTTGCAAAACATTTTCATATTACTGAATTTACAAAGTAAGCTCTATTAAAAACAAGGCACTTACATGAGTACAGTAGTATATACCTATAAATTGTTATACTAGAGAGGCTGAAACTCAGTGCCTCAGTACAGTCCCTGAGTGAACTTTTGTGCTCAAGGCTACCACTTGAACCACAGCTCCCACATCCAGCTTTTGGCTGGTTAAGCAGAAGTAAATTTCATGGACTTTCCCTTTGGAGAAGTTCCTCACATTTCTCAGTTAACAGGCTCCTGAGGATTACAGGCACGAACCACTGGCACCTGGCAGAATCATAGATCTGAAGTTACTTTGAGCTAGGCTGGGAGTGTGGCCTAGTGGTAGAGTACTTGCCTAGCATGCACAAAGTCTTGGGGTCAGTTCCTTTGAAATACATACACAGAAAAAGCTAACATGCTATGGCTCAAATGGTAGAGCGCTAGCCTTGAGAAAGCTCAAGGACAGTGCCCAAGTGAGTTCAAGCCCCAGAACTGACCAAAAATAAAGACCCCATTTCAAAATAGAAAAAAAAAAAATTGTAAAGAAGAAGCGACAGAGAAGTCTCTACCTAGCCACACATATACCCAAGATAACCACACAATTTCCCTTTGAGATGAAGGCCTCACCGTGCTGCTGCCTATGTTTTTGTACAAATTAAATATTAATCCATCTACTTTTTTTTTTTCCTTTTGCCAGTCTTGAGCTTGAATACAGATCCTGAGCACTATCCTTGGGTTTTCTCAAGGCTAAAAGCCTATCATTGGAGTCACAGCACTACTTCTGGCTTTCTATGTATGTGGTACCAAGGAATTAAACCCGGGTATCCACCTACTTTTTATTTTGGCCAGTCCTACGCTTTCTCAAGGCTAGCACTCTACCACTTGAGCCAAAGCACCACTTCTTGCTTTTTCCTGTGGTGTTATGGCTCAAGCTGGGTGATAGGATTGAGTTGAAAAGTGCAGGGACAACGCCCAGGCACAGAGTTCAAGTCCCAAGATTGACCCCCCCCCAAAAAAAAAAAAAAAAAAAATCCTAAGATATGGAAACATGTTTTGTTATAGTTATTGCTGTGGTTTTTTTGTTCTGTTTTCAGGGGCAAAGAATTGGTGGGTAAATAAATGCACAGTATTCAATATACATTGTATAAAAACAAACTATGAAACTTATGGGCAAGGATAGAAGGGGAAGTCTGGGAGGACAAGCAAAGGAAGGGGTGAGATTGCCTAAGTATAATTCTATTCATTACCTGACTCATGAAATTATAATCCCTCAGTACAGCTCCTTAATAATAAAATTAATTATTAAAGATATTCAATATCAAGAATAGCAAAATAATACATCTTAGGTTGCTATATGTAACCATCACTAACATTTTGTTGGTTCCAAACGTAAGAGTTCTTACCAAACTTCATGCGAATATATTCATAAGGGTCTTCTTGCCAAAGTTCCTCATCAGCATCTGTATAGCACATCAATGGAAAAATAACATCTTGGATAATGCCCTGCAATTTAAAAGTTAAAAAAGTAACAGCCTTCAGCTTTCACTGTCACATCTCTTTTAAGTACTAAAAAAAAAGAATTTTCAAGTTTAATGCCAGAAATTAATAGTATTTCTTACTGAATCAACAAGCTCCTGCCTTATCCAGAACAAGTTCTTATGGAATTAAAACACTGAAAAAGCAGCCCAGTGCTAGAGGCTCAGACATATAATCCTAGCTATACAGAAGCCTGAGATATGAGTATCATGGTTCAAAGCCAGACCAGGCACAAAAGTCCCTAAGCATATTGAATAAAAACAGAAAAATCACTAAGATTTTTACCTCCAATTAACCATCAGAAAACCAGAAGTAAGCCCAGGGTGGTAGCTCACACCTGTAATCCTAGCTACTGGAGGTTAAGATCTGAGGATCTCAGTTCAAAGCCAGCCCAGGCACTAAAGACAGTGAGACTCTTATCTCCAATTAACCACTAGAAAATGGGAAGTGGAGCTGTGACTCAAGGGTAGGGTAGTAGCCTTGAGCAGAAGAGCTAAAGGACAGCGCCCAGGCCCAGAGTTCAAGCCCCATGACCCCTGTCCCCCCCACCCCCCGCCAAAAAAAAACGAAATTGACACTATGGCTCTGTCTCAAAGTGGTAGAGTGCTAACCTTTAGTCAAAAATCTCAGAGACAACACCCAGGCCCCCAGTTCAAGATCTATAACCAAGTGGGGGTGGCGGGGAGCAAAATAAGATAAGGCAAATATTCTACAAACCAAACTGGAAAAGATCTTTCTTATTCCAAATTACATAACTAAAATGTTAACTGTAATATAGTATTAAAACTTGATGCAGCCAGGGGCAATGGCTCATGCCTGTAATCCTAGCTACTCAGGAGGTTGAGATATGAGGATGGAGGTTCAAAACCAGTCCAAGCACTAAAGACCTTAAGACTCTTAGCTTTAATTAATCACTAAAAAAGGGGGAGTGGAGCTATGGCTCAAGGGGTAGGGCGGTAGCCATGAAAAGAGCTCAAAGACAGTCTCCAGGTCAAGTACAAGCACCATGACCCAAAAAAAAAAAAAAAACACTTACTGTGAGCTTGAAGGCAACAATAGACTAAAAATAAATTAAATATTAGTAAGTTATCCATGATAATTTAACATCAAGTGCTAAAGCCTTTATACTATATAAATACTCACCAGAATTACAATAATAGAACTCAACGTTTTTTAACCTTTGTACCAAGAACATGTGATACAGAAAAAATGGCAAACTCTTCTATATTAATATAACCGTCTGTTTTGCATCATTAGAATTTTTCACCATCCATCCTAATTACAGGATATATGCCACATATAATTTTTTACAGTTACTCCATGTAATCCATCTCAAAAAGTTTCAATAATCATAAAAAGATTGTGATAAAAGTTATTACTTGTATATGAGGCTTCAGATTTTTCCAGGTAAGGGCATGGGATACTCCTTGATTAATATAGTTTAATGTCTGTTGTAGAACTCGAGGAGCCATATATTGCTTCTCTTTGTATTGATATAACACCTTCAATAAAACCTTAGAGAAAAAAAATAAGAGTTTAATCAAAATTAACCTCAGATAGAAATTTTAACCATTTATAAACCATCAGATATTTATCTTTAAAGCTCAAGTCACCATTACAAAATAACAACCATTCTCTGAAAAAGAAAATTATATTCCTTCCCACAGCATTCAACTAACAAACATGCTGACCGAAAACGGTGGCAAAGGACTATTTTCTGACTAAGAAAAAAAAAAAGCTTCCTATTGAAATTTTACTATTTTACTAAGCAACTTCTAAGAAAATCCTACTCATTCCAGTAACTTACTTATTTAGCTTCCATGTTCAAATTCTATGGGTTGTTCCAGACTATCAATTTTTGAAGTGTGAGTCACAGACATCTGGTAGTTGCCAAGCCCCTTGCAGAGAGCCTGAGCCTGGATGGTTAAAGTGGCCCAGGAACTTGAGATCTAAGGATGGCAGTTCAAAGCCAGCTCGGCACTAAAGTCCGCATGAGACGTCTCTCCCAATTAATCACCAAAAAAAAAAAAAACAAACCCCCAGAAGTGGTGTTGCGGCTGAAGCAGTAGGGCAGTAGCCTTGAACGGAAGAGCTCATAGGTCAACACCCATTATCATAATTCAAGCCCCACCACCAAAAAAAAAAAAAAAAAAAAAAAAATGGCCCGGCCAGAGTGGTGGCTCATGCCTGTAATCCTAGCTACTCAGGAGGCTGAGATCTTAGGATCAAGGTTCAAAAGCCAGCCCAGGCACAAAGAGAACCTGACACTCTTATCTCTAGTTAACCTCTAGAAAATGGGAAGTGGGGCTTGGTTCAAGGGTAGGCTGGTAGTCTTGAGCTGAAGAGCTCAAGGACAATGCCCTGGCCAAGTTCAAGCCCAATGAACCCCCCCTCCCAAAAAAGAAAAAAGTTGGCCTGGAGTTTGGCCTAATGGTAGAGTGCTTGTCAAGCATGCAGAGACCCAGGTTAGATTCCTCATTACCACATATGCAGAAAAACTGAGAAGTGTTGCTGTGGCTCAAGTGGTAGAGCTCTACCCTTGAAAAAGTCCAAGGACAGTGATCAGGCCCTGAGTTCAAGCCCCAGGGCAGGCGAAGAAGAAGGAGGAGGAGGAGGAGGAGGAGGAGGAGGAGGAGGAGGAGGAGGAGGGAGAAGATGAAGAAGAAGAAAGAAGGAAGAAGAAAGAAGGAGGGGCTGGGAGTTTGGCCTAGTGGTTAAAGTGCTTGCCTAGCATGCATGGAGGCCTGGGTTCGATTCCTCGGTACCACATACATAGAAAAAAGCCAGACGTGGTGCTGAGGCTCAAGTGGCAGAGCTCTAGCCTTGAGAAAGTCCAAGGACAGTGCTCAGGCCCTGAGCTCAGTCCCAGGACTGGCAAAAAAAAAAAAGAAAGAAAAAGGAGAAGGAAGGAGAAGAAGAAAGAAGAAGAAAAGAAAATGTTGACATTAATATATTAATACCTCCCAATACCTAACATCAATCAAGAAAATGACCCTGGCATTAAAGTTAAAATAGCAATCACATACTTTTAGAATTAGTTGTCCTTAATAAACCAGAAATATTATAATTATTAAGTGCAGAGCATACCCAGGACATACCAAAGTATGTACGATTTGGAAACAGTATTTTCTTTGAAAGAAATGTATAGACAAATTAATGGATTTACACAGGTGGCATTTTTTTTCCTCTAAAATGAACAAAATGAGTCTGTTATTCCCAAGAAAATGGGTGACAACAATTACTGGTACTAAATTCAACCTTCCAAACGAAATTAGAATTCAATAAATATTGAACCCACTATCATTAGTTTTATAGCTTTCCAATATTTACAGATATTAAGCATTTCTAATGATACTTGGTTGTTTTGGGCTTTTTGTTTTGTTTTGTTGGCAACATTGGCATTTGAACTTGAGTCTCTCACTCGAGACACTCTCAGACAGTCTAAGTATTACTCAGAATAGAAGGATAAGGGGAAGGAGAGTAAGGGAGAGTCAATAGATGGGAAAAGATTGGTCAGGATACATTTGTACAGATATGTGAAAATGTCACAATGAAACCACCATATACAACTAATGTATGCTAATAAACTTCAGTAAAATGTACTGATATTCACAAAGTCTACATTAACTTAATGAACCTATTTTTCAAAATGACAAAAATTACAAAGTCATGTATATACAGCAAAGTTATTCACAATACAATATACAATACTTTTTGCAAGAGCATAGATCAACAAACAAGTCTACACCAGCTGGGCACAGGTGGCTCAAAACCAAGCCCTGGCAGGAAGGTCCATGAGACTCTTATCTCCAATAAACAACACAGAAAAGGTCCATAGTGCTGCTCTGGCACTAGCATTGAGCAGAGAAGCTCAGGAACACAGCCCAGGCCTTGACAGGGCAGGCCAAAAAAAAAGTCAACACCAAAGATGTTTCAGAACTGCTAAGAAAACTAGAAAGAGAAACTAGAAATAAGACAGGCACTGGTGACTCATACCTGTAATATTAGCTACTCAGCAGGCTGAGATCTGAGGATTGAGGTTCAAAGCTAGCCTGTGCAGGGGAATCTATGTGACTCTAACCTCCAATTAACCCCTAAAAACTGGAAGTTCAGCTGAGGTTCAAAGTGGCAGAGCACTTGAGCAAAAAAAGCTCAGAGACAACAGCTAGGCCTTGAGTTTAAACCCCATGGCCAAAACACCCCCCCCCCCAAAAAAAGAAGAAGAAAGGAAGGAAGAAAACAAACTAGAAATTAGCAAGACCAAAAAAAAATAAAAATCAAGCCAGGTGCAGTCGCTCACACCTGTAATCCTAGCTACTGAGGAGGCTTTTGGTTCAAACTCAGTCCAGGCATGAAAAACCCTAAGACTCTTATCTCCAATTAACCTCCAGAAGTCTGGAAGTGGCACTATGGCTCATGTGGTAGAATGCCAGCTGAAGAGATCAGGACAGTGCCCAGGCCCCAAGTTTAAGCCCCATGACTAATTAAAAAAAAGAAATCAAACCTAAAATGTTAAGACTTACTTGTTGAACACCAACAGCAAATGCCTTCAAAAATACTTCAGCAAACTCATTATACTCCTTGGAAACATTCCCAGGACTTCCATATCTAGAAAAACATAAAAATGACCATTATTTCTTTAAAATGTTTTCTGTATCTATACTTATAAAATCAAAAGCTTTAAAAAGATGAACTGAAATGACCAAATATAAAGAACTTACCTTTCAAAAAGCCTTGCTAAAATATGTAAGGCCCACTTCTTACATTTCCACCATGGTAACTCAGGTCTGTCATCCTCTTCAACTTGAAGTGTTTCCTTTAAATAAACATATATTTAATAATAATATAACAAGAGAAACAAACAGCATAGTGAGAACAGGCTTACAAAAATGTGCATGTATTTAAAAAAAAAAAAAACTTGTATGTGCTCCTCTTATAACAAAACATGTGACTTGGGAAATTACTCATTCTTACTTAAGCCTAAAAGGTAATCATTTTTGGGTTTTTTTTTTTCCTTTTTTGGAGGGGGGAGCCAGTCATGGGGCTTGAACACAAGGCTTAGGTGCTGACCCTGACTTTGTTCCACTCAAAGCTAACATTCTACCACTTTAAACCACAGTGCTACTTGTGGTTTTCTGGTAAAGTAGAGATAAGGGTCTCACCAACTTTCCTACTCAAGCTGGCTGGCTTTGAACCATGATCGTCAGGTCTCAGCTTCCTGAGTAGCTAGAATTACAGTGTGAGCACCTGGCACTCAGCTAAGACATTTGCTCCACGAAGTTCTTCTTAAAGCCAAACACGTTTTAGTTAGGACCTAAAATAGTGAAAAATTTCCAAGAACCTAAACATTCATTAATTATGAAATGTTCCCAAAACTATGGTTCAAACATTAAAACAATGAGATGAACAGAGCACCAGTGGAGGGAGGCAGAGCTAAAAGTGATGCTCAATTAGTAGAGCTCTAACTTGGAGAAAACCCAAGGACAGTGCTCAGGCCCTGAGCCCAAGTCAGGATAAAGGAAAGAAAGAAAGAAAGAAAGAAAGAAAGAAAGAAAGAAAGAAAGAAAGAAAGAAAGAAAGAAAGAAAGAAAGGAAGAAAGGAAGGAAGGAAGGAAGGAAGGAAGGAAGGAAGGAAGGAAGGAGAGAGAGAGAGAGAGAGAGAGAGAGAGAGAGAGAGAGGAGAAGGGAAGGGAAGGGAAGGGAAGGGAAGGGAAGGGAAGGGAAGGGAAGGGAAGGGAAGGGAAGAAAGGAAGGAAGGAAGGAAGGAAGGAAGGAAGGAAGGAAGGAAGGAAGGAAGGAAGGAAGGAAGGAAGGAGAGAGAGAAAAAAGACAAGAAAGAGAAAGAAAGAAAGAAAGAAAGAAAGAAAGAAAGAAAGAAAGAAAGAAAGAAAGAGGGAGGGAGGGAGGGAGGAAAGGAAACTTGTTGAAATGGGTTTCTAAGGATTACAGGTGTACCAAATCAGTTTGAGCACAATAGATTGAATGTTATAACCACTGCCTTATTCAATTAGTATATGCTAATAAATAGCAATTATTTTTTTAAACATTTATTTCACTTGTATTTATTCTGAAATTTAGGTGTGTTTTTTGTTTTTTGTTTTTTGTTGCCAGTCCTCGGCTTGAGCTCAGGGCCTGAGCACTGTCCTTGGACTTTCTCAAGACTAGAGCTCTACCACTTGAGCCTCAGCACCACTTCCAGCTTTTTTTTTTTGTATGTATGTGGTACCAAGGAATCGAACCCGGGTCTTCACACATGCTAGGCAAGCAATTTAACCACTAGGCCAAACTCCCGGCCCATAGCAATTATTTTTAAGAATTAAAAACTTAAGGTGGCTATTATTCTTATTTTATAAGGGAACATGCAGAAACTTACATTAGGTACATCCCTGTTCACAACAGTCTTCAAAATTTCTACCCATTCTGTCAGATTCTGTTGGTTTATCAGTTCCAGTGGAAGTGTATACTAAATAAAAAAAAAAGTTAGTGTTTAAAATCTCTGCTAAAGAAAGAATTTCAGTTAACTCACATTTCTACATTAGCACATAAGTGAATGTTGTTGTATTACTAATCAACAGTAGTTAACAGCAGTAAAGAACATGGCATTTGTGTTTTCTAATTACTAGGATCATCATCTTCTTTTCACCCCTAAGACCTATACTTATAATAGATTTTTGTAAAAAGTTTGTATCAAATTAAGAAATTTTATCCCTTTTATTTTTTAGTGCCAGTCCTAGAGCATGAACTCAGGGCTTGGACGCTATCCCTGAGCTTCTTTTGCAGAAGGATACCACTTGAATCACAGTGTCTCTTCCAGGTTTTTTTGAGTAGTTTTAGACATAAATCTCATGGACTGGGTGGGCTCTAAACCACAATCTCAGCCTTCTGAGTATCTAGGATTGATTATAGGTATGAGCCGCCAATATCCAGCTTTTATATTTAAGTGACAGTACAGCTGCATTCTTCCTTTTACTCCCCACCCCCAAATGCTGCTGAGAATAAACCCAGAGCCTTGTGAATGTAATCACTGAATTAAGAGTCCCAGGCGCATGCATATATACAGACACACACACACACACACACACACACACACGTATATACATATATACACACACATACATATATACATGAATGTATGCACGCATGTATATGTGTACCTATGTATATATGTATGTGTGCACGTGTATGTATATGTATGCGTATGTATATATGCATGTATGTATATACATATGTGCATGCATATATACATATACATATGTAATGAGAAATAGCTCTTGAATTTTATCAAATTCTTTACCCTTTTAACCTGGAAACCAGAAGAAAAAATAATTACAGATCTTTCTTTCAAGTTGCTACTCTAAGAGTTACAAAGGGGCCAAGGATTTGGCCTAGAGGTAAGAGTGCTTGCCTAGCATGGTGCTGTGGCTCAAGTGGTAGAGCACTCGGCCTTGACAAAGCCCAAGAATAGTGATCAGACACTGAGTTCCAGCCCCGGGACTGGCAAAAAAAAAGTGTTACTCACTTCCGTTTTCGCACATGCTAGGGGAATAGCTAATAGGCTACTCTCCCAGTCCCTTGCCAACTGATTTTTATCAGCCTATCGAGATTAGGATTTATCACAGAATTTGAGTATCAACAATAAGAAATTAATCCCCCCCCCCTCCCCCCGTGCTAGACCTGGGCTTAAACTTGGTCACAACCTGGGCACTATCTCTGAGCTTTTTTCTTGAGGCAAGCCGTCTACCACTTGAGCTACAGTGCTATTTCTGCCTTTTTCTATTTATGTGGTACTGAGAAATGCAGGGCTTCATGCATTCTAGGCAAGAACTCTACCACTAAGCCACATTTCTAGCCCAAAGAGTTCAAGCCCCAGGAACCACCAAAATCAATCAATCAATAAATCAATCAATCAGCATCTGAACCCTAGACAGAAAAATCTGTTTTGGATGGGAATATGACTTAGTGGTACAGTGCTTGCCTAGTATGCATAAAACCCTGGGTTCTATTATTCAGTACCACATAAATAGATAAGGCCAGAAGTGGCATTGTGACTCAAGTGGTAGAGTGTTATCCTTGAGGAAAAAGAAGCTCAGGGGCAGTGCCCAGGCTGAGTTCAAGCTCCAGGACTGGGAAAATAAAGAAAACAGAAAAATCTGTTCTAAACTCAATCTCACCATAATACAGATTCAGCTCTTTTGTAACTTTTTGTTACTGAATTAGAATATAAAGAAATGACTGCCGGGCATGGTGGCTCTTGTCTATAATCCTAGCTACTCAGGACTGTGACCAGCCTGGGCAGTAAAAAGTCTGTGAGACTCTTATCTCCAATTAACCAGAACACCAGAAGTGGCGCTGTGGCTCAAGGGGTAGGGTGGTAGCCTTGAGCTGAAGAGTTCAGGGACAGTACCCAGGCCCAGAATTTAAGTCCCATAACCAACACAAAAGGAAGGAAGGAAGGAAGGAAGGAAGGGAGGGAGGGAGGGAGGGAGGGAGGCAGGCAGGCAGGCAGGCAGGCAGGCAGGCAGGCAGGCAGGCAAGAAGGATTAAGCCTCTTTTTTTTTTTTGGGGGGGGGGTCGTCAGTAGTAGGGCTTGAACTCTAGGCCTGGGCTCTACCACTTGAGCCACAGGGCCACTTCCTAAGTCTATTATTATATATCATATATTATTGTATTTGTATCATAAACAGATTTGGTATTTGCTTGGATTATCTTTGCATTCTATCAAATTTATGATTTTTAATTGTGCCCCTGCCCTCACCTCTCAATAGAAAGTCCTGGGGTCAACAATTCTATCGATCAATTTTTAAGATAAATGCAAGAAACTTCTACTAAGCTTAGCCACATGTAGTTCCAGCTACCAGGGAAGCTAGGACAGAAAAATGACTTGAGCCTACAAGTTTAGAAACTGTTTACAAACAAAGCAATCCCAATCTCAAAAAAAAAAGGAAAAAAAACTTTGTTATGTTGAATTTTTCTTTTTTTTTTTTTCCCATTGTGGGGCTTGAACTGAGGACCTAGGTATTGTCTCAGAGCACTAAGCTTTGAACACAAACAGGCTCAGTCACTAGAACCACAGCACCAATTTCTGTTTTTGGAGTTGGTCTGGAACCATAATTCTCAGATCTTAGCCTCCTTCTAGCAAATCATCTACTTAAGCTAGATCTACAAATGTAATTATTATTATATTGCAGATGCTGAAACTCTTCATTTTTGATGTGGCAAATTTCCAACTGTTTATAAACAGCCTTATAAAATTAATACCTGAACAAGGGCATAGAAGATCTTGAATATCTGTTTCTGGATGAGGACAGACTGATCTGAGTGATCAGAAAGAAGTTGGATAAAACGATCCTTCAGAACTGGCAGGAAATGCTGCATTGCTGCCACCAGTGGACTGCGCTCCTCTGGTTTCTTATACCTATGGATAGGAATACAAACTAATTCTGTAAGAATTTACTTCTACAGTTCATATATACCTGCTTCTATACACAAATATCACAAATATTAATACTTTTAAACCAGTTTTTTAAAAAAAAAAACATTCTAGAACAAAACCACAAACAAAACTAACTTTAGAAAAAGCCCTGAGTAACAGAATATCATGTATTTACTTCAACATATACTAGAAGGTCAATGAAGTTCACAGCCCCCATTAGTATTCTCATGTTTACAGTGGAGGAAACAAAGAGAAACAAGATTTTTCCCAATCACATATCTGGGTACAGACCTTGGCAGTTGGGATCTAGGTTCTTCCCTCTAATCAATTCAGCACACAGTCTAATTGTGATTTATGCAAATAAGGATGTACAATGGTATGGCTTTTTAAATAATAACACTAATGAATAAATAAAATTAATTCTTTGTTACCATCCTTAGGTAAGTCACACATCAACTCTTATGACTGAAAGTATCACAAACCAAACATACTAAACTCACCTGGCAATAAAACATGATCAACATGACTTTAAAAATCTTCATTTACCTTACTGAGTAGTCAATATTCACTTTAGAGTAAATATAATATATTCAACTAATACTGCTACAGAATTAGGATACAACATTTTATGAGCTTCATTGTCTTTCTAAAAATCAGAAAAATTCCTTATTTGAAATGTTCCAAAAATTATGTATAAAATAATGCTTATGTAATAAAAATTATTTCTGTATATACCCTGCTTATCATTAACATTACTATTATGATCTATAAGGAAATAACTGAATTTTTAAGTTACAACTATAGAAACCAATTACTAGCTTCCATAATAAATAAATAGTCAACAGACAGAATCAATTTGCAAATACACATTACTACTAATAGATATCATGATTCTAATAGCCACTGTTTGTCTTGTTGGAATAGATGATTATATAAATTGCTTTAAATTAGTTATCACAGCAAGTATCAGTTCTATTTATTGGTATCCTACGGAGAAATTTTATTCAAAAACTGAGTACCTGAGTACTTTTTTTGAATTGTTTGTGGGGCTTGAACTCAGAGCCTTGGACACTGTCTCTGAGCCTCTTTGTGCTCAAGGCTACCACCTGAGTCACAGTGCCACTTCTGGTTTTTGAGTGGTTAACTGAACAAAAGAGTTTCATTGGGACTTTCTGCCCCAGCTGGCTTCAAACCATAATCCTCAAGATTTTACCCTCCTGAAGAGCTAGGATTACATTAGCTGGCTTCTGAGGTTTTGTTTTATTTTTTTTTTTTGGGGGGGGGGTCGAGTCGGTCATGGGGCTTGAACTCTGGGCCTGGGTGTTGTCGCTGAGCTCTTCAGCTCAAGGCCAGCATCTACCACTTGAGCCACAACATCATTTCTGGTTTTCTGGTGGTTAATTGGAGATAAGAATCCAACGGACTTTTTAGTGTCAGGGCTGGCTTTGAACGACTATCCTCAGATCTCAGCCTCCTGAGTAGCTAGGATTACAGGTGTAAGCCACTGGTGCCTGGTTGAATACATTTTTATCCTAGGTAAAGATTTTCTTTAAAATCTGTATTCTTTTTTTCCTACTGGGTGAAATAACAAAATAAATCATCAAGAGTAAAAACTAGGGGTCGGGAGTTTGGCTTAGTGGTAGAGTGCTTGCCTAGCACGCACAAAGACCGGGGTTTGATTCCTCGGTACCGCATACATAGAAAAAAGCTGGAAGTGGTGCTGAGGCTCAAGTGGTAGAGCTCTAGCCTCGAGAAAGTCCAAGGACAATGCCCAGGCCCTGAGCTCAAGCCCAGGACTGGCAAAAAAAAAAGTAAAAACTAGGAAATGTTCACACTAATAGTAACTAATAAGGCCATTAACATAAACTGATAAATCACTTCAATTATTTCAATATTCTAAGAAATGATACCTAGCAGACATCTTTTAAGAAATTAGTACAGGGAATGGATGTGTGGTCAAAGTGGTAAAGTGCTACCTTTGAGAGGGGAAAAAAACAAAACAGCAAGACATAAACACTAGCACTAACACACACAACAAGAAATTAATGTAGTTCTACTTTCACAGGCCAAACTGATAAACCATACTCATAAAAATTTCTTCAACTAGTCCACCACTTTTTGGTGAAAACACAAAACCTACCAATGCTTCCTCAACAATATCCAAATTTCTGACTATTCTCAAATCATTCTTCAATGTGTTTGCAATTTGACAGATCAAAAGTATTATCCAAGATCTCACCAGAAACTATCCATACCCTTAAGTGACCTCCTTACCAGTTAACAGTCTATTTCCACCTCTGTACATTGCTTTCTTTGCTTATACTACTCAGTGGTGTGACATACCTTCCTCTTCAAATGCTCCTTCTGCACACAATTTCTGAGGATCTCTACTTCTGAAAGCCATCAAACGCCAATTTTCCATCTAGTTTTTAAAACTGCTTCAGTCCACACAGGTCCCTTATATTAAATACCTTGTGCTCCACCAACACTGGCTACTACTAACTGGAAGTCTAGTATTGTAGTAGGCTCCTCTATCTATTTATAAAGCCCTATCATATTCTCTCCTGGTAAGATTATAAGATAGGAGAGACTTGAACCTCTTAAGTGACACTGACAGCTTATTGTTATTCTCTCTGGTTTTAGTCACTCACTTACCAGAACTACAACTGGGACTCTGACAGAGGTTGGAGCAACAGCTGGAACATTCCTTAGCAGGAAGATGGGTAGCTGGTGGGAACACAAGAAAACACCAGTACCAATGCTGTAAATGATGTATTTTTGCCTGCTCAGAGCAGCAGCAGTTCATTGGCTATTTTGAAATGGAACCCAAAATGGGTATTGAGGCTAACCACAAATCCCAGAATTAGAGAACACACAATGGGATTTATCCAGTGGTTAGAAATGGAAAGTTATCATTGTAATATTAGTCTTCTTCCCTTGCTCTTAAGTTTCCCACAAACTTCCAAGTACCTACCCATTTTCATCATTTTCATGCTTCAAGGAAAATACCTTCATTTCCTTCATCATTTAGCTATTATCTCAACTCCCAAGGTTCTTGCTTTTCAATGATCCCTAAATCCAGATCTAAAATGATCTCTTCATCTAAAATCATCCTAATGCCATTTATTTACATGAACTATAATTTGCTCTGCTAAATTATGCAAAAAATAAAATAGATTGAGTGTGAATCTCAAAATTAACTGATAAATTAGCACATGAAATTCTAATGTATTTTTCTTAAATTAGGTTAGTTCTTGACATTTACCAAAAACACAAATTAAGGCAAAAATTCACAAAAAGACAAGTAATAAGGAGCCCTAATGTTCAAAATACTCCAATATACAATTTTTTGAAAAGTATCTAAATGAGCAGTATCAGCACCTATTAAGAATCACAACCTTAGATTTTTGAGTGGGTAAAAAGAGATGATTTGGGGGTGGGGGGAAAAACAGTACCTTAGGAAACTAATGAAACAAAATTCAAAATTAGAGTAAGAAATCCTACTTATAAGAAGAAAATACAAAATCCAAATTAACAGTACAGTTCACTAATTTTCTTACTAATGCCAAAACTAATTTTGCATGTCCAAAATAGCTTTAAATCTCTAAGTATTCCTACATCCCATAGGAAATGGGAAACACTTACTCATAATTTTTTACAAGCTGATAAAGGCAAAGAAGAATTCCTAGCCAACAAGCACTGTTGTCAGACTGAAGATAAAAGCCAATCTTGTCTACAATGGCAGTCCAGCGGCTTGGGTAGTCATGTTTGATAATGTGATGAATGCATGTAGTAAGCTGTACCCTGAAAGACAAAACAAACAATAAAGAAGGAGAAAGGTTATCTAGATAAAAATGCTGCTAAAATATAGCACTACACAGAATAGCTCACACCTGTAATCCTAACTACTCAGGAAGCTGAAATCTGAGGATCATGGTTCTAAGCCAGCCCAGGTAGGAAAATTTGAATCTTTAATCTTCAGTTAAGCACCAAAAAAGCAGGAGTGAACTGTGGTTCAAGTATTGAGTGCTAGCCTTGAGCACAAAAAAACTAGTACAGCACCCAGGCCTTGAGTTCAAGCCTCAGGACCAACACACACATACACACACTTCCATTGGCATTTGGATGCATATAAAATGCAAATAATTTAATAAACATGATGGCTCACGCACATAATCCTAGATATTTGGAGGGAAGTTATCAGGAGATCATGGTCTGAGGACACCTCAAACAACAGAAAAAATTGGTTGAGACGCCATCTCACCAATGGCTGGGCACAGAGGCACATGCTTCTCATCTCCAAGGGAAAAGCACAAGAAGAAAGCTGGCAGCCCAGGCTAACCAAGAAACCAAGCAGGACCCTACACAAATAACCGTAAACAAAAAGGGAAAACAACTCATTCAGCAAAAGCTACCACATAATGCCTGCAGAGATGGCTCATGCCTGTAATCCTATCTACTCAGGAGGCTGAGATCTGATGATCCAGATTAAAGAGGTTCAAAGGCCAGCCCCCACACTAAAGAGAAGGAGACTCTTATCTCCAATTAGCCACTAGATAACCGGACATGGTGCTGTGGCTCAAGGGGTAAGGCCATAGCTTTGAGCTGAAGAACTCAGGGACAGTGCTCAGGACCAGAGTTGAAGCCACATGACACATACATACACACACACACACACACACACACCCATAGCCCTCAGCTGAAGAACTCAGGGACAGTGCTCAGGACCAGAGTTTGAAGACCCATGACTAATTACTTACTTACACACACACACACACACACACACCCCACATAGCCTAGATGACCTCTTTCTACAGAAAAGAGGCCCATAATGTTATAAATGGAGGTGTCCCTTCCCTTGCTGAATCAAATCAGGGCTAGGAATGAAGTACAGAAATAGCTATTTCCCTATAATGAGCAGGACCAATATTCAGCATGAGGAGAAGTGTGTACACAAACAGCAAAACATGGAACGATGGGGCTATGAAATGAAACAAAAATTTTCTTTTTTCTTTTCTTTTTTTGGGCAATGTTACTAGATAAAATCCAGAGCCTTAGGCAGGCTAGGCACTTCAGCCATTGGTTCTTTTAAATACAAGAGTCATAGTATGCTGACCAGAGTAACTATGAACTACCATGTTGCCCAAGCTAATCTCAAATTTGTGATCCTTCTGCCTTCCCTATTAAGGGATTAAAGGAGCCCAACAATAAGCTCAAATCTACAGGTTTTTTTGTTTTTAAACTCTCACCCATATGATCACAATATATTCCACTGGTTTTATATTACTTTTCTTTTTTTTTTTTGGGCCAGTCCTGGGCACTGTCTTTGGGCTTTCTCCAGGCTACTACTGGACCACTTGAGCCACAGTGCCACTCCCAGCCTTTTGCTTATGTGGTATTGAGGAATGGAACCCAGAGCTACATGTTTTCTAAGCAAGCACTCTACTGCTAAGCCACATTGATAGCCCCAAGTTCTTAAGTTTTAAAAACATGAAAAACAAGCCGAGCGTGGTGGCTCATGCCTGTAATCATAGCTATTCTTGAGATCTGAGGATCAAGGTTCAAAACCAGCCCAGGCACAAAAAGAACCTGAGACTCTTTCTTATCTCTAATTAACCTCTAGAAAAGGGAAGTGGCGCTTGGCACCAGGGTAGGACTATAGCCTTGAGCTGAAGAGCTCAGGGACAGCACTCATGTCAAGTTCAAGCCCCATGACCCACAAAAAAAGGGGGGGCTGGAGGAGGGAAATGAGGACAAAAATATGAGAAGGGGTAACAATATGTGTAAAGTAATGTGCCTTCTATCTAGTGAATAAAACTGTAACCCCTCTATTAATTACAAAAAAAAAAAAAGGAATAAAACTCAACCACTTAAGTCACGGCTCTACTGGTGTTTTGGTACCCTAGAGATAAAAATCCTAGGGAGCCGAGGTCCAATGGCCCATGCCTGTAATCCTAACTACTCAGGAAGCTGAGATCTGAGGACCAAACTAGCCAGGGCACTAAAGTATGGGAGACTCATCTCCAATTAACCACCAGAAAACGGGTGCTGTAACTCAAAGGGTAGGGTGGTAGCCTTGAGCTGATGAGCTCAGGGATAACACCCAGGCCCAGTACCATGACCAACATAGCCTGTTTTACTTGCTTTTGATTTTTGCTCAAACATGGATACATTAAACACACACATACATACACACATATACATACCTGATGAGCTCAGGAGAGTGAATAATGGCTTCTACAATATTTTCTCGAATGCAATGTCGATCTTCTTCTGGAATACTATATGGGGATATATCCCCAGGTGCTGACTCTCGATCAGGCCAATACTGTGTTATCATATTTTTCAAATAAATAACACCTAAAACATAGATAAGTTTGTCAAGTGCTTATGATGAAAGCTCTGTGACTACCCTTTGTAAGTAACCCTAATTCAACTTCCTCTTCAGGTCCCTGTACTAAGACTTTATTGGAGTCCTGGGGACTTGAATTCAGGGCTTGGGCACTGTCCTAAGGTTAGCACTCTACCTCTTGAGCAATAGTGCCACTTTTTCTGTTTATGTAAAACCCAAGACTTGTATGCTAGGCAAGTACTCAACAACTAAGCTACATTCCTAGCCCCGTAGTAAGACTTTATTATGCTGATGCTAGGGTTTGAACCCAGGACCTAAAGATTGCTCAACTCACTCACTAGACTGGTACTTTTACTACTTCAGCCAGCTCAGTGTTTTGCTGGTTATTTTGGAAATGGGAGTCTCAGTTTTCTGCCTCGACTGGCTTCAAACTTCTAGGCAGGTCTCATTCTTATGAGAAGCCAAAATTATAAGCACAAGCCAGAAGCAACTGGTAAAGTTATCCTTTCACAAATAAAATGCTATTTTTAATTATTTCAAGTTAATAATCAATTGTAGGGGCCAGGAGTATGGCCTAATGGTAGAGTGCTTGCCTAGCATACACAAAGACCCAGGTTCCATTCCTCAGTACCACCCACATACATAGAAAAAGCCAGAAGTGGTGCTGTGGCTCAAGTGGTAGAGCTCTAGGCTTGAGATAGTCCAAGGACAGTGCTAAGGCCCTGAGTTCAAGCACCTGGACTGGCAAAATAATAATAATAATAGTTGTATCAATTGTCACTAATATGTAGCTTATTGAATACATTAGCTCATTAAATAGCCCACAAAAACCCAACAAATAAACACAATATAAAAGTGCTATATTGGGCTGGGAGTTGGCCTTGTGGTTAGAGTGCTTGCCTAGCACGCACAGAGACCCGGGTTCAATTCCTCAGAACCATATACACAGAAAAGCCAGAAGTAGTGGTGTGGCTCAAGTGGTAGAGCACTATCACTGAGGGAAAAAAATAGGCCCAAGGACAGTGCTCAGGCCCTGAGTTCAATCCCCAGGACTGGCAAAAAAAAAAAAAAAAGGGGGGGGGGTCGGGAGTTTGGCCTAGTGGTAGAGTGCTTGCCTAGCATGCACGAAGACCTGGGTTCGATTCCTCGGTACCCCACATACATAGCAAAAAGCCGGAAGTGGTGCTGAGGCTCGAGTGGTAGAGTGCTTGCCTTGAGAAAGTCCAAGGACAGTGCTCAAGCCCTGAGCCCGAGCCCAGGACTGACGAAAAAAAAAAAAAAAAAAAAGTGCTACATTTATTTTAATAAGACATTCAAATTAACTTTAGGTCTTCTAAATAAAACTTCTAAAGCCAAAACCATGTGGTTATAGTGACTCATTTCTATAACCCTATCTACTAAGAAAGCAGATAAGAAAAAGCAGATAAGAACTGAAGTTCCAGGGGGCCGGGAGTTTGGCCTAGTGGTAGAGTGCTTGCCTAGCATGCACGAAGACCCAGGTTCAGTTCCTCGGTACCCCACATACATAGCAAAAAGCAGTGGTGCTGAAGCTCAAGTGGTAGAGCTCTACCCTTGAGAAAGCCCAAGGACAGTGCTCATGCCCTGAGCCCAAGCTCAGGACTGGCAAAAAAAAAAAAAAAAAAGAACTGAAGTTCCAGGACAGATGGGACAAAAAATTAGCAAGTTATTATTTCAAACAATAACTGGGCAGCGTCATTTGTGACTATCATCCTTGCTACAGCAGGAGGCATTAATAAAAGGACTGTTGAGAGATTAATGCCTGTAATTCTAGCTCTTTAGGAGGCTGAGATCCAAGGATCACAATTCAAAGTCAACCAAGCTATAAGACTCCTATCTCTAATCAAGCACCAGAAAGCTAGAGATGGGGATGTGGCTCAAGCAGCAGAGCCCAGGAGAATAAGTGAGATTCTATCTCAAAAATAGCCACAGGAAAAAGGTCTAGAGGCATGACTCAAGTGGTAGTAGAGGCTTGAATTAAGTAATAAAGTGTCTAGCAAGCATGAAGCCTTGAGTCTAAACCCTAGCACTACTAAATAAATGAAGATAAAAATCATGACAGCTGGGAGCCAGTGGCTTATGCCTGTCATCTTAAGCTAGTCAGAAGGCTGAAGATTGTGGTATGAACTAGGTTGGGCAGGAAAATCCATGAGATCCTTATCTCCAATAAGAAACTGACATATGACAATATAACTGCTGCATAAGACAATATAACATACTACTAATCACACAAAGGTGATTTTTAAATGTTTACCACAGGAAAAAATATGCCATACCAGGCAGAGCACTAGTCTTGAACACACAGAAGCTCAGGGACAGAGCCCAGGCCCTGAGTTCAAGCCACCTGAACCAGCACAAAAGGACGGGATGGGACAGGAAAAAGGGAAAAGGAAAAATAAGCTATAATGAAAAGGGAAATATTTACTATACATTAGGTTAAATGAGAAAGAAACTAACAAATAGACATTGAAAAGAAGAATAGGGGCATGTGCAAGTGGCTCAACCCATGTAATCATAGCTACTGAGGAGACTAAGATCTGAGGATCACCTTTCAATTCAAAGCCAATCTGGGGAAGGCATGTCTAGGAGACTCATCTCCAATTAATCACCATAAAACTGGAAATAGCACTGTGGTAGAAAGCTAGCTTTGTGAATAAAAAAAACAAAAAAAAAAACAATTCAGGAGACCAGGAGTTTGGCCTAGTGGTAGAGTGCTTGCCTAGCATGCACGAAGACCCAGGTTCAATTCCTCGGTAACACACACACACACACACACACACACACACACACACACACACACACACACACACACACACACACACACACACACACACACACACACACACACACACACACACACACACACACACACACACACACACACACACACACACACACACACACACACACACACACAAAGCCAGAAGTGGTGCTGAAGCTCAAGTGCTAGAGCTCTAGCCTTAAGGAAGTCCAAGGACAGGGCTCAGGCCCTGAGCTCAAGCCCAGGACTAGAAAAAAAAAAAAAAAAAAAAAATTCAGGGATAGCACCCAGCTATGAGTTCAAGTCCCCTTACTAACCAAAAACAAATAAATAAACAAGCAGGGCGCAATGGCTCTCATCTGTAAGCCTAGCTACCCAGAAGGCTGAGATGTGAGTATTGAGGTTCACAGCCAGCCTGGCACTAAAGATCTTGATACTCTATCTCTAATTAATCACTAGAAAAAGGGAAGTGAGGTTGTAGCTAAGGGGTAGTATGGCAGTCTTGAGCTGAAGAGCTCAAGGACAACACCCAGGCCCAGGAGTAGGTCTGTAGCCTTGAGCTGAAGAGTTCAAGGACAGAGCCCAAGCCCCATGACCCACAAAAAAATAAAATTAAAAAAAAAAAAAAAAACAGGCCTGGGAGTTTGGCCTAGTGGTTAAAGTGCTTGCCTAGCATGCATGAAGACCCGGGTTCGATTCCTCGGTACCACATACATAGAAAAAAGCTGGAAGTGGTGCTGAGGCTCAAGTGGTAGAGCTCTAGCCTTGAGAAAGTCCAAGGACAGTGCTCAGGCCCTGAGCTCAAGTCCAGGACTGGCAAAAAAAAAAGAAAGAAAAGAAAAAACAAAACAGAATGGAAATAGTGTCTCTAGAAGTGAAACTGATAGTTTATACTAAGACAAAGTTAATATATTTGCAAGCATAAAATGCCTCTATTTTATAAAGTAAGGCAGAAGCAGTATACCATATTTTCTACTTGGTTAGTGAGGAGACTAGCCAATATCAGGAATAGCATATTTTTTTCTTCTCAATTCTGGGGCTTGAACTCTGGGGTCTGGGCTCTACCACTCAGTGACAGCTCCTTCTACCTTCTTGATGTCAATTGGAGCTAAGAGTATCACAGACTTTTCTGCCCAGGCTGCTGGCTTCAAACTGTGATCCTCAGGTCTCAGCCTCCTAGTAGCTAAGATTATAATGGGCATGAGCCACAGGTACCCAGTGAATAGCACTTTTTTTTTTTAACATCTTGGGGCTTGAACTCAGGCCCTGGGCATTGCTCTTTTTGCTCAAGGCTAGCGATCTGCCACCTGAGCCACAGCACTACTTCTACTTTTCTCTGTGTATGTAGTACAGAGGAATAGAATCCCAGGGCTTTGTGCATGCAGGTCAAGCACTTTACCACTAGGCCACACTCCCAGGCCCTAATACTAGTACTTTTTTATTGAAGAAACTAAGGGAGAACTCAAACAGAAGAGCCCTTGCTGAGCAAGTGAAGGCTTGAATTCAAACCTCAGGGGAGTTAAACTATTAAGTAAAAAGATGTAAGAACTAACCCCACAAAGAAATTTGTGCCTGCGAAACCACTTATCAAGAACTAGGATACATAATATCTTTTAATAAAATATATCTATTTTTCTTCTCCTTTAATCCAAGTACTAAATTATTCCTTATACTGTACCATAAAGTATTAAGAAGGCACCTGTCACAAACAATGAAATAAATGAGTCCTTAGCATTAAAAAAAAAAAATCACTGAGGGCCATCAAAATATTTCTGCTATTCAATATATAAATCTTTCTTTTTGGTAACACTAGAGGCTTGGATTTGTTGCTCGGTTGATTCTCTACCATTTAAGTTGCACCTCCACTTCCAGCTTTTTGCTGATCAATCAGAGATAAGTCTCAGCGACTCTGCTGTCCAGGCTAGCTTGGAACCATAATTCTCAAACCTCACCACCTGAGTAGCTAGGATTACAGCATAGGCCACCAGCACTCTTCTATTTACAAATCTTTTAAACTATGTTTATATAAGCATCAAAAAAAATTCAAGAAACTTGCCTGCCTGTCTCACAGGTAAATCCAGTTGCTCTGACATCGTAATCTGGAGCAGTGTTGAAACAAAATTCAGAGACTTGTGTGCCTACAAAAAGACCAAAAACAAAAACCCAGCATTTTAATGTCCTGTAAATGAATATGCTTTGCTTATTTTTATTTTAGTGGATGAAATATTTCCAAATAACCCAGTCTGACTTTGAAATAGAGATCCTTAGTCTTCTGATCCCAGGATTTCCTGTAGTGAGTAAATTTGAATGACAAATCTCTATCATTGTTAGATATGATTTATCAAAATACCATTACACTTCCCCTTCCCCCCATTAATCCTAGCACCTTAAACCTACTTTGGTAACAGTAGCTCAAAAATAATATCCTCTTGTGAGACGTAATGCACCCACTACCTGACAAACGTAACTGTAACCCCTCTATACATTATCCTGACCCCCTAAAAATAAAATCCTGTCATAATTATCTTTCCTTTCCAGTAGTAGTAATTTCCTGAGTAGATATTCCTTTTCTTTTGCCAGTCCTGAGACTTGAACTCAGGGCCTTGGGCACTGTCCCTGAGCTTCTTTTGCTCAGGTGGGAGAGTGCCAACTCTACCACTCAAGCCACAGCACCACTTCCCGGCTTTTTCTATTTATGTGATACTGAGGAATCAAACCCAGGGCTTCATGCATGCAGGGGAAGCACTCTAACACTAAGCCAAATTCTTAGCCACTATGTAGAGATAGTCTATTAATGTAACTAGACCTGAACTAACCCAGTAAAAATGAATGGCT
Organism: Megascapheus bottae; assembly: GCF_031878675.1. Classification (NCBI taxonomy): domain Eukaryota; kingdom Metazoa; phylum Chordata; class Mammalia; order Rodentia; family Geomyidae; genus Megascapheus; species Megascapheus bottae. Next base: position 38,480,440 of record NC_143524.1, read on the forward strand.
TGGAGCTGGGCTCAGTGACTCATGCCCGTAATCCTAGCTACTCAGGAAGCTGAGATCCAAAGATCAAGATTCAAAGCACGAAAGAACCTGAGACTCTTATCTCCAATTAACCTCTAGAGGCACTGATGCCAAGCTATTTTTCTTTCTAAAGATTAAGTATCCTGATTTTTAGCCCAAGACAGCCTCAGATTGGAATCATTCTGAGCATCCTGTTTAGCTCATAACATAGCACATTAAGTATCACCATGCCCAGCTTGTTAGTTATGATAGGGTTTTTAAATATTTTATCAAGTTTGTTAAGTTTACAGGCATAAATTGTCATGTAGTGCCTGAATAATCTCTAGCTTATTAAGATTCAAGTACAAACCTGATACTGTAGCTTACACCTTGGGAATAAAAAACATACTTAGAGGCTAGGAATGTGGCTTAGTGTTAGAGTGCTTGCACAGCATGCATGAAGCCCTGGATTTGATTCCTCAGTACATAAACAAAAAAGGCTACAAGTGGTCTTGTTGCCCTTTTCTCCAATTAACCAGCAGAAAACTGGGAGTAGCACTGTGGCTCAAAGTGGTAGAGTGCCAGCCTTGAGCTAAGGAGCTCAGGAGTTTAAGCCCCACAACCAACAAAAAAAGAAAGACAAAGAAAAGGTTCAGTACCAGTGGCATACACATGTAATCTTTGCTATTCAGGAAGATGCTATCTCAGGATCACGGTTCAGAGCCAGATAGCCAGGGCAGGAAAAGTCTGTGAGACTTAAACTTCCAATTAGCCACCAAAAAAGCCAGAAGTGGAACTGTGGTTCAACTGGGAAAGCACTAGCCTTGAGCAAAAGAGCTCAGGGGCAGTCCAGGTCCCCAAGTTCAAGCTCAGTACCAGAACAAAAGAAGACAAAAAAAAAAAGAAGCAAAAAGACTGAAGTGGTACAGTGGAAGCCTAAAAAGTGAGGGAATGGGGCTGGGAGTATATAGGCTAGTGGTAGAGTGCTTGCCTAGCATGCATCAAGACCCAGGTTCAATTCCTTGGTACCACATACACAGAAAAAGCCAGAAGTAGTGGTGTGGCTCAGGTAATAGGACTCTAGCCTTGAGAAAGTTCAAGGACAGTGCTCAGGCCCTGAGTACAAGTCCCAGGACAGGCACAAAAAAAAAAGTGAGGGGGGGGGGAAGTGAGGGAAAATTGAAAGTAGGGTATGGCTGGATATATGGTATGTGTTGAAAAGGAAGTAAGACACTATCTGAAAAACCATATAAAAGTACTAAAAGGTGTGGAGCTCTCAGTGGTAGTGTGACTTATCAAGATGAGTACCTTCCCCCAAAGCAAGGGAAATTCTAAAATTGTATACAAAAGGTGTAATTATAAAATCTTAAAGTTAGGAAAAACTTTCAAAGTATTAATTGATCTCTAACAACTTTCTGGCATTACTGAAGTTCCTTTCAGGGCAGTGGTAATTCACACCTATAATCTTAGCTAGCTAGCTATTCAGGAAGTGGAGATCTGAGGTTCACATCCATCCCAATCAGACAAACCCAACACTCTTGTCACCAATGAACCAGTAAAATGCTAGAGGTGGAGATGTGGCCCAAGTTGTAGAGTGTCAGCCTTGATTAGAAAAAGGTAGGAGAGATCCAGTCCCTGAGTTCAAGATCTAGCACTGGCACCAAAAATAAAAATAAAAATAATAATAATAAAAAACTCCCTAAGTTAAAAAGTGCTCTTGCTGGGAGTTGATAGCTCACACCTGTAATCCTACCTACTCAGGAGACTGAGATTAGAGGATGGCAGTTCAAAGTGAGCCCAGGAATGAAAGTCTATGAGACTTGTGTGTGTCAGTTGTGGGCCTTGAAGCTTTTCAGCTCAAGGCTACTGCCTTAACCTTGAATCACAGCCCCACTTCCCTTTTTCTAGTCGTTAATTGGAGTAAGAGACTCACATTCTTTGGTGCCCAAGCTGGCTTTGAACCGAGATCCTCAGATCTCAGCCTCCTGAGTAGTTAGGATTACAAACGTGAGCCACCACTCTAAGCTTGGGAGAATCTTTCCTCCAATTAGCCATCAGAATATAGTCATAATGGGCTGGGAGTATGGCCTAGTGGTTAAAGTGCTTGCCTAGCATGCATGAAGACCCGGGTTCAATTCCTCGGTACCACATACATAGAAAAAAAGCGAGAAATGGTGCTGAGGCTCAAGGGCTAGAGCTCTAGCCTTGAGAAAGTCCAAGGACAGTGCTCAGGCTCTGAGCTCAAGCCCACGACTGGCAAAAAAAAAAAAAGAATATAGTCATAAGCAAAAGAGCTCAGAGACAACACCTAGGCACTGAGTTCAAGCCCTACAACCAAAGCAAAAACAAAACTTTGTTATAGAAATGTTAAAAAAAAGTAAAATATTGTTAACGTGAATCTTAAAAATAAATAAATAACTCTTAAAGCCTGGTGGGGTGTAAGCCTAGCTACTCAAGAGTCTGAGATCTGAGGATCAAGGTTCTGAGACAGTGACCAGGCCCAGGGGTAGGGTGATAGCCTTGAGCTGAAGAGCCCAGGCTGAGTTCAAGCCTCCTGGCCCACCAAAAAAAAAAAAAAAAACACAACTCTTTAAATTTGGGTGATTATGGTACTTGGTAAACACTAACATGGACCTTAGGACAGACTACAACAGATCTATTATGACAAAAAGTATTACTCTTACTTTGGATGCTAGTACTAATTACAGACCCAGTAATCACAGCAAGCTCTTGATTCTAGCATTCGTAGCAGAGAACTGTAGCAAGACATTAATTAAGGTATATACATATAAAACTTCTAATACTCAAGATTAAAAGCTACTAGCCATAACATAAAAGTACCTTCTAAACAACCATGTAGCAAGGCACCAATATGGGTACATGCCTATGATCTCAGGAGGCTGAGATCTGATGATCAAGGTGTAGTACCACAGAAGCCCTAAGTAGAGCTGTGGTTCAAGTGGTAGAGTGCGAGACTGAGCAGAGAAGCTCAAGATTAGAACTCAAACCCTGAACTCAAGATCCAGAACATACCACCACAGGACCACAGGACCACACATCCATATACACAAACCAAAGCAAAACCAAAACAAACAACTATGCTACCTCTCCTTTCCTCAAATAAAGACTGATCATTTCTGGTTGTGAATGTGGGCTAGTGGTGGAGTGCTTGACTAGCATGCATGAAGCCCTGGGTTTGATTCCTCAGTAACGTGTACAAAGAAAAAGCCATAAGTGGTGGTGTTGCTTAAGTGGAAGACCAGCAGCACTGAGCAAAAAAAAAAAAGTGCATCCTAAATCCATCTCATTAAAATTTTTTCAACAGTCCCATGTCTACTCCCCACCTTCTTTACCTCTTTAGCTCTTATAGAAACTTTTATTAATTGCAAGGTAGTAGACTAAGTGTGTGGTTCAAGCAGCTATGGGTCTAAACCATAGGTATAGGAAGTATAAAATAAAACCAAAACTGTGAGATACTGTATAGAAAAATGATTTTGGAAGCTGAGTGTAGTGGGTCACGCCTATAAATCCTATCTACTCAGGAGGCCGAGATCTGAAGATCAAGGTTCAAAGCCAGCCCAGATATTAAAGTCCGTGAGACTTTCATCTCCACGTAACCACTAGAAAACCAGAAGTGCTGCTGTGGCTCAAGGGGTAGGGTGGTAGCCTTGTGCTGAAGAGTTCAGGGACAACGTCCAAGCCCAGGGATATAGTGGTAGCCTTGAGCTGAAGAGCTCAGGGACAGCACCCAGGCCAAGTTCAAGCTCCATGAACCACACACACACAAAAAAGATTTTGGGGGGGGGGCGGGGGGGGGGGGGCAGTCATCGGTACTGAACTCAGCCTTGACTCTGTCCTTTGAACTCTTTTGCTCAAGGCTTACACACTATCACGATGAACCATAGATCAACTTCCAGTTGTTTTGTTTTTTTATTATTTTATTTTTTGTCCAGTTCCAGACTCAGTCCAAAAATATACATCCAATAGAAATCTAAACCCTTTCCAGGGTGACTCTGAGTCTAAGAATTTGAACAAACAATCTTTTAGTCTAAGTCTCATTTACATGCAAAAATACCTTATTTGGGGCTAGGAGTTTGGTCTAGCGGTAGAGTGCTTGCCTAGTATGTACAAAGACCTGAGTTCGATTCCTTGGTACCACATACATAAGGCTAGCCCAGCTCGGTGGCTCATACCTGTCTGTAATCCTAGCTACTCAGGAGGATGAGATTTGAGGATCAAGGTTCAAAGCCAGCCCAGGCACAAAAGGACCTGAGACTCTTATCTCCAATTAACCTCTAGAAAATGGGAAGTAGGGCTTGGCTCAAGGGGGGGGAGGTAGCCTTGAGCTGAAGAGCTCAGGGACAGAGCTCAGTCTGAGTTCAAGCCTCATGACCCATGAAAGAAAGAAAGAGAGAGAGAGGAAGGAAAGAAGGGATGGAGGGAGGGAGGGAGAGAAAGAAGCTGGAAGTGATCCTGTGGCTCAAGTGGTAGAGCTCTTGCCTTGAGAAAGCTCAAGGACAGTGCTCAGGCCCGAGTTCAAGGCCCAGGACAGGCGCAAAAAAAAAAATTATTTTGAAATAATTTTACATTCCTCTGACCTGTATGTAGGTGGTCTTCTTGAGGGCAAGGATCTTAGATCAGCATAGTACATCTGAATTACTCAATTAGTACTATCCCCACTATTTCTATTTATTCAATAAAAATAAAGCTTACCTACCAGCTAAAGATAACCTAAGTAGCTTTAAAGTGAGGCTTCTTTTGAAATGTTAAGATATTGAAGAAAATTACCAAAATAAACTGCATCCGTTAATAAAGACGGCAAAGCAACTCACTGAACACTGTTGAATATCAGGAAGGAGTGGAGATGGAGAAAGTAAGAGTAAGCTCAAAGGTCAATCTGACTAAAATAATGTCCACATGTGAAATAATGTCCACTTTAAAAAAGTGGATGAAGCCAGGCAGAGCGACTCAAGCTTATAATCCTAGTTACTCAGGAGGCTGAGATCTGAGGATCAAGGTTCAAAGTCAGCCAGGGCACAAAAGGACCTCTTATCTCCAATTAACCACAAGAAAATGAGAAGCAGGGCTTGACTCAAGGGGCTTGACTCAAAGGTAGGGCGGTAGCCTTGAGCTGAAGAGCTCAGGCAGCGCCCCAGTCCCAGAGGTAGGGCAGTAGCCTTGAGATGAAGAGTCCAGGCCAAGTTCCCAGGGCCCAGGCCCATGCCCAGTGCCCAGGCCAAACTCAAGCCCATGACCCACCAAAAAAAAAAAGTGGATGCGGGTAGAAACAGAAGGGAGGAAACTAGGAGAAAGCAAAGAAGTGACACTGTCCAGTAAAGCATTACCTGGCATATGAAATGGTAAATTCTTTGTAAAACTTTATAACACAATTATATATTTTAATGAATGACAAGAATGTATATAATATGCCTGAAACAGGTGACGCATGCCTATAATTCTAGCTATTCAGGAGTCTGAAATCTGAGGATCCCAATTCAATACCAGCACAAGCAGACAAACCCAAGAGACTGTTATCTCCAATTTATCTGCAAAAAAAACTGGAAGTAGAGGTGTGCATCAAGTGATGGAACATCAGTCTAGAGGGGCAAGGGGAGGAATGTAAAACAGGTATGTACAGATATCTAGGGTATGTACATGTGTGAAAAATGAAACCGTGAAGTCAGATATCTAGGGTATGTACATGTGTGAAAAATGAAACCATGCAGTCTGTTGAAATTAGTTTTAGAAGGTAGTAATAAATGAAGGATGTAATGAATGAAGGAATGTAATGAATGGGGGAAAAGAAGGGAGAGGGTGATCCAGGTCCACTGTGTACACATCTAGACATGTCATAGTGACATATCCTCGTAATTCACTTAATGAATTTTTTAAAGTGAGGGAAACATGGGGCTTCCACTGAAGGTTTTTTGTTTTTTCATGTACATTAGCTTTTTCTGTTGGTGGCTAACTTTTAATGCTAGCTATTCAGGACACTGGAAGATCACAGTTGGAAACCAGACAGGATGCCAGGCCAAAAGACTCAATTATCTTGTTAATCACCAAAAAGCAGAAGTGGAACTGTGGCTCAAATGGTAGAGTGCTAGCTTTGAGCATGAAAAGTTCAGAGAACACCCAGTTCCTGACTTCATGCCCCAGAATAGGTACACACACAAACAGAAACACAAAAGAAAAAAGTACAGTAAACTCCACTAAAACTGATAGACTTAGTAGTATACTAAAACAGTATATAGTAACTTACAGAAGTCCTTTTAGAAACCTTTGAAATACTTTTTATGAATAAACCCAAAAAGTTTAGAAACAAAGAATGTTGACAGAAATGGTACAATTCTGTTTCCCTTGGTGCTCCCCCAAGATACAGGGCAAACAAAAAACCCTCAGCAGCAGGGCAGTATCAGAAATGATCTAGAGTGGCATGTTTCTAGTCACTCAGGTTTACATTATCTGTTTGACTATCTCAGCAACCCTGAGTTCTAATTTTATGAATGGGTAAAATTCAGGATCAAGAGATTATGAGACTTGCCCAAGGTCACTCAAGTAATCAGTGGTACACCACCCTAGAAGGGTGCACCTCCCCTAACCCATTCCACATCACCCCACCTCCCAATTGTGGCATTATGACAGGAGAGCACATACCAGACTACCATGTGTAACTCGCACTACCCCTGCCCTACCAAAGAGGCGCAGGCCTTCATCTAAAAGCTGTCCCTAGCACCTCGCCAGAGAGGGAAGTTGTCCCCGAGACAGGCCACGGATCTGCTCAGAGAAGGGACAAGGCTGACAGGTACAGGCTCCAGTGGACCGTCAGCAGTCCCAGCAGGTCCCTCCAGACCCGGCGGCGACGAGGCTGGTCACGGAAACATCTGAAAAACCTCCCAGTGAGTTTCGCCGCCTCCCGAACGAGCGAGGGACGAACTGGGAGTGAGCCAGAGGGCGGCCCGCCACCCGAGCCGGCCATGTGTCCAGCCGGTCACGCCCGCCTCGCCCGACCGTCTCCCCATGCCTAGACCGCAGCCAGAGGCCCTGCTTGGGATCCGACGCAAAGGAAGCCTTGGCACGGCCACCGCACCAGACTGGGGCGCTCTAGCGAGGCACTACCGCCAGCGCTCAGCCCCACCCGTCCAGCTGGGCCACCCGACGACCTGACCAGCTCCCCCAGCCAGGCCCGCAGGGGTCGGCCTTACAGTCTGCCCGCTCGCCGTCGGCGCTAGCCGGGCGTCCTTACTTCATTGAGCTGGCGCTCCGCGGCCTCACGCAGAGCCGGGTCCATAGTGCCCCGCAGGGCCTCGATAATGGTGTTGGGGTCCATCGCGGCGCGGACTCGGTCAAACCTGAGGGCACGAGTGCTACTAAGCCAGGAATAGCGCCACTCACTGCGCACATGGACTCGCCGCGCTCCGCAGCGGCAACCGGCGCGAAAGGAAAGAGAAGCGCCAAGGCCCCGGATAGAACCTCCTCGCCTCAGCGTGGAGGCGGGAGATGCTGCGGCCACTTCCTGTCGGCGCGCGCGCGGAGCATCCTGGGAGTTGTAGTCTGCGGACGCAGCCCACCCTCACATGGCTGGCTCCTTACATTCCAATCTTCTTAGTCAAAGAGGACAAAACATCTTCAGGGCGGAAATTAGAGCAGTTACAAAGATTTAATGTAATCTTTCTAGAGAATCTGATAGGATGTGAGCTAAAAATTATTTGTAGTAGCTGTATAATTGAAGGAAATATTTAGGAAAGTAAAACAGGCGCTGTTTGTGTCAGGGGAGTTACTAGTGGGAGTTAGGAGGCCTCATGAAAGTGAGGTAGTTTTAGTTGCACATGTGAAAACAGAATCATGGGACTGTGAGTTTGTCCTAGTGGTAGAGTGCTTGCCTAGCATGAACGAAGACCCGGGTTCGATTCCTCGGTACCACATATATAAAAGCCGGAAGTAGTGCTGTGGCTCCAGTGGCAGAGCACTAGCCTTGAGGAAAGCCCAAGGGCTCAGGCCCTGAGTTCAAGCCCCAGGACTTGAAGGAAAAAAAAGAAAGAAAGAAAGAAAGAAAGAAAGAAAGAAAGAAAGAAAGAAAGAAAGAAAGAAAGAAAATAGAATCATGATATACGTTTATTTGTTTATTTGTTTATTTGAAATAGGAAAGGGAAGAGGGGAAAACAAGATGATTGGGAGGGAAATGGGGACAAAAATACAAGGGGTGTCAATAGGTGAGAAGTGATGTACCCTCTTGTGTGGCGAAGGTAACTATGACTCTTCTATACATTACAATAATAAAAAAAAAAGAAGAAGAAAATAGAATCATGGGGGCTGGCAATGTGGTTTTGTGGTAGAGTGCTTGGCAGCATGCATAAAGCCTTCAGTACCCCATATAAGTAGAAAAAGCCAGATGTGGCGCTGTATGGTAGAGTGCTATCCTTAATCCAAAGAGGCACAGGGACCCTGAATTCAAGGGGATCAAAGTCCAAAGCCAGCCCAGGCACAAAAGGACCTGAGACTCCAATTAACCTCTAGAAAATGGGATGTGGGGCTTGGCTCAAGGGTAGGGCAGTAGCCTTGAGCTGAAGAGCTCAGAGACAATGCCCAGGCCCAGGAGTAGGGCAGTAGCCTTGATCTGAAGCGCTCAGGAACAGTGCCCACGTGGAGTTCAAGCCCCATGACCCACAAAAAAAAAAAAAAAATTAGAGGAGAAAGAAGCTGAGCCAGGCACAGGCACAGGTGGCTCAAGCCTGTAATCTTAGCTACAAGTAAAGCCAACCAGGGCAAGAAAGTCTCTGTGACTCCTATCTCCAATTAAGCACCAAAAAAGCCAGAAGTAGAGCTGTGACTTGAATGATAGAGTGACAGTACTTAGAACAGCACCCAGGGCCAGAGTTCAAGCCCAAGGACCAGTACACACACACACACACACACACACACACACACACACACACACACAAATCAAATATAAGGCTGGTAGTATGGCTCAACAGTAGAATTCCTGCCTCAGAAGCACTTGACCCTAAGTTCAAAACTCTACTAAAACAAAAAGCTGGGGTTGTAGATCAGTAACAAAGTGATGCTCATCATGCACAATACCCTGAGTTCTACCCCAACACTCCATAACAACAACAACAATATAGCATAGTGGTTATATTCCCTTTATTCACACTCCTCTCCCAAAGTGGAAATGCAAGAGCAGTGGATGAATGGTTAGATAAACTGTAGTACACCCACAGCATGGAACATTACTCAACAATAAACATGGGCAAACTACTGATACAACAAACCACCTACATCAATGCAATATGCTGAGCAAGAAAAGCTAACCCTGGAATACTACATACTGTTTTATTTCATTCAATAATCTTTTTGTGTGTTTTTCCTACTGCAATTTGAACTCAGAACCTTCAATTTTCTAGGCAAGTAGTCCGCAACAGAGTCAATTTTCTAACCCATATTTCTCTAGTTAAAGAAATGAAGAAACCTTCTGGGTGCCAGTGGTTCTAAGGATCAAAGCTCAAAGCCAGTCCAGGCAGGAAATTTTTTTTCCCAGTTCTGGGCTTGGGACTCAGGGCCTGAGCATTGTCCTTGGGCTTTCTCAAGGTTAGAGCTCTAGTACTTGAGCCTCAGCACCACTTCTGGCTTTTTTCTATGTATGTGGTACCAAGGAGTAGAACCTGGGTCTTGGTGCATGCTAGGCAAGCATTTTACCACTAGGCCAAACTCCCGGCCCCATCAGGCAGGAAAATCTTTGAGACTCTTATTGTTAATTAAACAGCAAAAGGCTAGAAGTAGAGATGTAGCTCAAGTGGTAGAGTGCCAGCTTTCAGCCAAATAGCTATTCAGGAGTTTGAGGCTGTGAGTTCAAGCCCCAGTACTGGCGCAAATAAAATACAAGCTAGGCATGGTGGTTCATTCCTGTAATCCTAGCTACTCGGGAGACTGAGATCTGAGGATCAAGGTTCAAAGCCAGCCTGTGCACAAAAGGACCTGAGACTATTATCTCCAATAACTTCTAGAAAATGGGAAGTGGGGCTTGGCTCAAGGGTGAGGTGACATCTTCAGCTGAAAAGCTTAGGGACAATGCCCAGGCCCAGGGGTAGGACAATAGACTTGAGCTGGAGAGCTCAGGGACAGAGCCCAGGCAGAGTTCAAGCCCCATGACTCACAAAAAATAAAATAAAATACAACTAAAGCAAAAAAGGCTGGGATGGGCCGGGAGTTTGATCTAGTAGTAGAGTGCTTGCCTGGTATGTATGAAACCGGGGTTTGATTCCTCAGTATCACACACATAGAAAAAAGCCAGAAGTGATGCTGAGGCTTAAGTGTTAGATCTCTAGCCTTGAGAAAGTCCAATGACAGTGCTCAAGCCCAAGACTGGCAAAAAAAAAAAAAAAGGTTGGGATATGGCTCAAGTGGAGAACTCCTGCCTAGCAAATGTGAAGCTTTGAGTTCAAATCCATAACTAAAAAATTGGTATCAGGGCCAGGAGTTTGGCCTAGTGGTTAAAGTGCTTGCCTAGCATGCACGAAGACCTGGGTTCGATTCCTTGGTACCACATACATAGAAAAAAGCCAGAAGTGGTGCTGAGGCTCAAGTGGTAGAGCTCTAACCTTGAGAAAATCCAAGGACAGTGCTCAGGCCCTGAGCTCAAGCCCAGGACTGGCCAAAAAAAAAAAAAAATTGGTATCATTGTCATTACATGAATGAGAGCATTACTACCGTATTTTAGAAAGGCTATTCTAGTAATATGAGGGTTAAGATAGAAGGAAAGGGGCTAAGTGCAGGTAAAAGTGGGTGAGGAATTGAGTGAGCTGAATGATCACCGAGGAATTTAGGTGAGAAATAAGTCTTACATATATAAAAATGGCTAGGGGCCAGGAGTTTGGCCTAGTGGTTAAAGTGCTTGCCTAGCATGCATGAAGACCCGGGTTCGATTCCTCGGTACCACATACATAGAAAAAAAAAAAGCCGGAAGTGGTGCTGAGGCTCAAGTGGTAGAGCTCTAGCCTTGAGAAAGTCCAAGGACAGTGCTCAGGCCCTGAGCTCAAGCCCAGGACTGGAAAAAATAAATAAATAAAATAAAATAAAAATGGCTAGGGAGCAGTATTTCAGTAAACTTCATAGGTCTTTTCTTTACTTCTAACTAAGAGCTAGTACATGGGGCCAGAAGTATGGGGCTTAATGGTAGAGTGATTTACCTAGAATGCATGAAACCCTATGTTTGATTCCTTGATACCATATACACAGAAAAAGCCAGATATGGTCTAGGAAGGTGCCTTAGTGGTAGAGTGCTTGCCTAGCATGCATGAAGCCCTGGGTTCAATTCCCCAGTACCACATACACAGAAAAAGGCAGAGGTGGTTCTGTGGCTCAAGCGATAGAAGGCTAGCCTTCCGGGGCCAGGAGTTTGGCCTAGTGGTTAAAGTGCTTGCCTAGCATGCATGAAGACCCGGGTTCAATTCCTCGGTACCACATACATAGAAAAAAGCCAGAAGTGGTGCTGAGGCTCAAGTGGTAAAGCTCTGGCCTTGAGAAAAATCCAAGGACAGTGCTCAGGCCCTGAGCTCAAGCCCAGGACTGGCAAAAAAAAAAAAAAAAGAAGGCTAGCCTTCCTGAGCAAAAGAAGCTCAGGAACAGTGCCCAGGGACAGTTCAAGCCTCAGGATTGGCAAAACAAACAAAACCCTAGTTCAGGTCCTTTTGGCTATTTGACTAACCTGAGAAGTCTACAACCACCTTCATGCTGATACAACTTGACAACATCTCATATCAGACCTGCAAATTACCTCTCATTTCCTGCACCAAGGCTTCTGTAAGATGTATCTGGGATTCCTATTACCTCCTATTTGATATTTACACAGGTGTAGCAGAGGTGTAGAAATGTCCAAGCCTTTTTAATTGAACCTTGGGTGGCAATCTTTGACTAATGGGAATAGGAATAAGCATATAAACATGTTTCTATCTCATTAGATAGACAGTCTTGGGTTGTGGTTCAAATTACTCCTCTAAGAGTGTCACAGGTTCTGGCACCTAACTATTTAGAATAGTGATAAAACTGCAGGGTCTCCCTTTGTACTGTCTTTGCCCACCCTTTGTCATCCTCACAATATCCTTCATGTCTGCTCTCCAGAACCACACTCAAATATATAAATCTTTGTGTCAGTGTCTGCTCTCAGAGAAGCTCAGAGTAAGAATGTTGTTTCATCAAATTAAATTGCATTTTAACTACTTTTTTTCCACCAGTCCTGGGGCTTGAACTCAGGGCATGGGTTTTTCTCTTTGAGTTTTCTCAAGGCTAGTGCTCTACCACTTGAGCCACAACACCACTTCTGTGTATGTGGTACCAAGGAACCCAACCCAGGGCTTGGTGCATGGGTAGGAAAATCTCTGAGACACTAATCTCCAATTAACCACCAAAAAGTCAAGAAAGGAGCTATAGCTCAAATGGTAGAACACCAGCCTTGATAAAGAAAAAAAAAGGGTGGGGCTGGGAATTTGGCCTAGTGGTTAAAGTGCTTGCCTAGCATGCATAAAGACCCAGGTTCGATTCCTCAGTACCATATACATAGAAAAAAGCCAGAAATGGTGCTGAGGCTCAAGTGGTAAAGCTCTAGCCTTGAGAAAAGTCCAAGGACAGTGCTCAGGCCCTGAGCTCAAGCCCAGGACTGGAAAAAAAGAAAAAAAAAAAGAAAAAAAAAGGGTAAACTCTCAGGCCCTGAGTTCAAAGAATGCTCTTTGTCACTGACCTAGGAATTTTGTATTTTCTATTAGAATACAAAAAACAATGCCTTGCTTTTCCATATTTGTAAATAAGGTTCTTGACAAGTACACATGTAATCTGACTTTGTGCCCAGGCTTTGCTTCAGGTCAGATTTATCATTTCCTACCCCAAGACTTCTATGATGTCATGGCATATAACCTGCCATTTATAAGTCTCAGGCTTTGTTAACCTAGAAGTATGTGGAAGTTCATACTGTATAATGAAATTCTTGGCCATGGATCATAAGAAATGATTTTTGTGTGTATCTTTGGGTTTGAGAGAAATTTCACAAATTACACAAATCCTATAGGATCAACATAATCTCTCTTAATACTAGAAAATTAACCTTCCCTTGTACTGGCCTTTTCTCCTCCTTCGTTTTCCATATCTATTTCTGTATCTTTTGAAAATATCCATTTGCAGTAACAGCAACAGCACTGTGCCCCTTTGCCTAACTGACTGCATTTTTTTTTCTTTCATGGCAGTGTAATGAACTGATTTTCCTATTCTGTCTTGGTAAATTCTTATACCAACGTAGGGCTCCAAAAGAAATCCTATGAAAAAAAAAAAAAGAAATCCTATGATGTTTTGGTGCTTATTTAGAGACTTGGGAAGAATTTTTTTCTTGTCTTATGAAGACCTTTACTAGTACTGCATTCTTACTAGGGCAAAACTGTAGTTACCTGGCTAGGGCGATTGCTTAAAGGATTTATTTCTTCTCAATAGAAGGAATCATGGTTCTGGTGATCATGAAGTTAAAGTTATTAATATAGCATGGATTGAATTTCTTACCATCTCACCCTCTAGTGTGTCCTTATCTCCTGAATTAAGAGCTTTCATACAAAGCTACGCTGATATTAACTAGATTTTTCAGTTTTTCCCAGTTTTCCATAGTAGTTTGCCATAACAACAAATAAGCGTATTTGGTTGTCACATATCTAAGACTGGTCAGCTTAAAGCAGTTCCAGGAAGATGGGATATTCACCTCCACTAAAACTAAAATTGGCTTGGCTTGGTTTTGTTTTTTTTTTTTTGCCAGTCCTGGGCTTGAGCTCAGGGCCTGAGCACTGTCCTTGGACTTTCTCAAGGCTAGAGCTCTACCACTTGAGCCTCAGCACCACTTCTGGCTTTTTTCTATGTATGTGGTACCGAGGAATCGAACCCGGGTCTTCATGCATGCTAGGCAAACACTTTAACCACTAGGCCAAACTCCCGGCCCCTTGGCTTGGTTTTTTTATTAGAGGGGAATGTGTAGGAAAGTCCTTTCCTTAAGAAGACAAGGCAAATAAGAAAATGCCCAGGGCCAGGCAAATATGGAGGTAAGCCAAGGACACAAAATAACTCAGAACAGATAGAATTTGGAAATAAAAGCCAAGATGGTGGAATATTCCCTCCGATTTATTTATTTCAAATGATGCTTTTGGGGGGGAGGGATTAATAAGGCCCAAGAAAAGAAACATCCAACCATATGCTGCAGTAGCAACAGCATCACTATGCTCTTTTGTCTAACTGCCTGCCATTTTGCTTTAATGGTGTTAAAGTATTTCTCCTAAAAAAAAAAAAATTAATTTAGGGGCCAGGAGTTTGACTTACTGGTAGAGTGCTTGCCTAGCATGCACGAAGACCTGGGTTTGATTCCTCAGTACCACATACATAGAAAAAGCCAGAAGTGATGCTGTAGCTCAAGTGGTAGAGACTAGTCTTGAGAAAGCCCAAGTACTCAGGCCCTGAGTTCAAGCCCCAGGACTCACCAAATAAAAGCAATCTAGGTAGGAAAATCTGAGGCTCTTATCTCAATTAAGCATTAATAATTATTTTAAAAAACAAGCCTGGGCCGGGAGTTTGGCCTAGTGGTAGAGTGCTTGCCTAGCATTCACGAAGACCCAGGTTCAATTCCTCGGTACCACATACATAGAAAAAGTCAGAGTGGTGCAGTGGCTCAGGATAGAATTCTAGCCTTGAGGAAAGCCCAAGGACAGTGCTCAGGCCCTGAGCTCAAGCCCAGTACTGGCACAAAAAACAAAACAAAAAAAAAACAAGCCTGAACCAGGAGTGTGGCCTAGTGGTAGAGTGCTTGCTTAGCATGCACGAAGCCCTCTGTTCAATTTCTGGGTACCACATACACAGAATAAGCTGGAAATGGTGCTGTGGCTCAAGTAGTAGAGCCTTAGAAAGCTCAAGGACAGTGCCCAGCCCCTGAGTGCAAGCCTTAGCACCAGCGCAAAGAAAGGCACAACAAAGAATATGTCATTGAACTCAAACTGGTTGGCATATGATAGGATTCCAATCTGCAGCTACATTTGCTGAATGAAAGAACTACTGTTTTCCTGTTATCTAGTCTACCTTAGGGTCTGGGCATCATAAAAAAACACAAATATTTAAAATTAAATGTGTCAAGGAGCATTACTGATTTCTTCCAGTAGTATGAACACCCTCTGACTCAGGCTTAAAATGTTAGAAGTCATTTTGTTACCACAGCTAAAGTTCAATTGCCATACTATGGGTTTTTGCCAAAAGTAGAATCTGAGACATAGTATTAGTAGTTTATTTGGAAGTATAATACTAAGAGCAGGAATGAGATACAGATGGAGAGGATAAGTGTACCAAAGTATGAGAGCCTGATATTTAGAGAATGTGATAGCTTTGGTTACAAATATCTTATTACTTAAAATGACAAAAATTTATTCCAAAGATAGGTGGGGGGGAAAAACATAGGAATGGAATCTCAATCATGTTGGACTGAGGCCTTGTGGGGCATTAAATTCAATCTGTAGGGATAGCAGGAGGAAAATGTGGAAGAACAAAGGAAGGGAATGACATTATTTAAGAAGCATTGTACTCATAACCTGACTTCTGTATAACTGCTTAAAAAAAACAACAAAAACCAGGGGCCAGGAGTTTGGCCTAGAGGTAGAGTGCTTGCCTAGTATGCATGAAGACCTGGGTTTAATTCCTTGGTACCACACACATAGACTGGTAGAGCTCTAGCCTTCAGAAAGCCCAAGGACTGGGCTCAGGCCCTGAGCTCAAGCCCAGGACTGGCAAAAAAAAAAAAAAGTCTCAAGGACTTTAGTGCTCAGGCTGGCTTTTAATTCGGATCCTCAGATCTCATGCTTCTGAGTAGTTAGGATTGCAGGCGTGAGCCATCTTGTCCGGCTAAGAGTGAGTATGCTTTCTAATGAAATAATAAATCAATACATGATTGCTCATGCTCAGCTACACTGTAAGTCATAAAGCAGTAGTCAGCTGCTTGCAACTATGAAGTGCAAAGTGTATAGTTACCGCCACAAATTAGGATGTAGATAAGCATATTGTGACTTAAATGGCATCATTTGAGTCATCAGCAATATGATTTTCTGAAATACCAACTTCAAGGTCAGTGTCTGGTACTCAGTTAAAATTCAGTGTTTTCTGGACATTAGTGGCTCACACCTGTGTTCCTAGTTACTCAGGAGGCTGAGATTGGAGGAATGTAGTTTGAAACCAGGCTGGACAGTAAAGTCTGTAAGTCTGTGAGTCTCTTATCTTTGGTTAGCACACACACACACACACACACACACACGCACACGCACACGCACACACACACAAAAGGTAGAGTACTAGTCGAGCACAAAAAATCAAGAACAGTGCACAGACTCTTAGTCTAAGCCCCAAAGCCAATTCCGAGTAAGAAAATCCATGAGAATCTTATCTCCAATTAAGCACCAGAAAACTGGAAATGGTGCTGTGGCTCAAAGTGATAGAGTGCTAACTTTGGGCTGAAGAGCTCAGGGGCAGTGCCCATATCCAGAGTTCATGCCCCACAATCTACAAATGAAAGAATGGAAGAATGAAAGGAAGGAAGGAAGGGAGGAAGGAAGAAAAAAGAGTGGGGAGAGAAAGTAGGAGAAAAACATAGGAAAGGGTAACAATATTCAAAAATTAATGTACTCACTGTCTTCCTAATGTAACTGTAACCCCTCTAAACATCATCCTGATAATTTAAAAAAATGAAGAAAAAAATCAGTATTTGGGTAGGGGTATAGGTCTGCAGTTGATCACTTGGCCATGCATGTCCAAAGAATTGGTTGGCTGCTTGCCCAATGTGACCTTAAACTTGAATTCCTTTGCCTCTGCTTCTTGAGAGCTGTGCCACCACACCTAAATAGGTGAAAGGTTTATTCAACCATGTAATTATGCCATAGTATGCTACCACAGTTCCAAAGCAGCTGTCCAATAAATCATTGCCTGAAATTCCTGAAACTGTTCCTTCTGTGTTGTTGACTTCACACATTTGTTTAGTGGTGGAGAGCTAACACAGAAACCTATTGAAGAAAAGGGTGTGAATCAAAACAAACTAAGGAAAATTTATGACTACCAAAGATGATTACCTTGAAGGTCTGGACTGTTTTTCATTCTTTAGTTCATCTGCTCCCCAATATACGTTAAGTAGTCAAACAGCAAAAGTTAAATTGAACTGAATTTAGTCAAATAGTGTCTTCAGCAAAGTATCTTTAGTATAACATTTCTTTCAAGGCATAGTTCCCGCAAAATAGTAGTAGTGGAAGAGAACTCTCTCACCACAGGACCCCAAATCAGTCCTCTCTCTATTGTATATGTATAGAACACTGATGGAATGTTCTAGGTTTCATTGTCTCAAAGAAATCTGTATTATTTGAGATCACTCCAAGGCTCACTTAGCAATAAGTGCCTATTCTAGACACACAATAGGTTCCACATTTGACTGGCTGGAAGGTTATTTTTAGTACCTAAGCATAGTGGCTGTCACACAACATTAATTGAACAAGTATGGTTTGAATGAAGGAATGAATAGCAGCAGTTGGCAGAACAATGAAATAGCATAATTCTGGTGTGTGTTATACCAGAGGCATATCTGGTACTAGTGCCCTCTCTCTCTCTCTCTCTCTCTCTCTCTCTCTCTCTCTCTCTCTCTCTCTCTCTCTCTCTCTCTCCCTCTTCCCTTTCATGTGTTTGTGGTGTGTGAGGGAATTCTCTTTCTCGTTCTCCTCTCATATTGGTGGTGTGTCCGGGTACTGGGTTTGAATTTGGGCCTTGTGTTCTTACTTGGCTTTTTTTTTTTTTTTACCAGTCGCGGGCTTGAGCTCAGGGCCTGAGTACTGTCCTTGGATTTTCTGAAGGTTAGAACTCTACCACTAGAGCCTCAGCACCATTTCTGGCCTTTTTCTATGCATGTGGTACTGAGGAATTGAACCCCGGTCTTCATGCATGCTAGGCAAGCACTCTACCACTAGGCCAAACTCCCGGTCCTACTTGGCTTTTTTTTTTTTCAAGGCTGATGCTCTACCACTTGAGACATATCTCCACTTTTTTTTTTTTTGGTTGGTCATGGGGCTTGAACTCTGGTCCTGGGCACTGTCCCTGAGTTCTACCGCTCAAGGCTACAGCCCTATCCCTGGAGCCACAGCCCCACTTCTGGTTTTCTAGTGGTTAATTGGAGATGAGGCTCATGATCTTTAGTGCCCTGACTGGCTTTGAACCGTGATCTCAGATCTCAACCTCCTGAGTAACTACAATTACAGATGTTAGCCACTACACTCAGCTTATATGTCCACTTTTTTTTTTGGCCAATCCTGGGAGTTGAACTCAGTGCCTGAGCACTGTCCTTGGGCTTTCTCAAGGCTAGAGTTCTACCACTTGAGCTATAGCACCACTTCTGGCTTTTTCTATGTGTGTGATATCGAGGAATTGAACCCCGGTCTTTGTGCATGTGAGGCAAGCATTCTACCACTACGCCAAACTACAAGCCCCTTCGACCTTGTTTCGATTCCTTGGTACCACATACACAGAAAAAAGCTGGAAGTAGGGCCGGGAGTTTGGCCTAGTGGTTAAAGTGCTTGCCTAGCATGCATGAAGACCCGGGTTCGATTCCTAGGTACCACATACATAGAAAAAAGCCGGAAGTGGTGCTGAGGCTCAAGTGGTAGAGCTCTAGTCTTGAGAAAGTCCAAGAACAGTGCTCAGGCCCTGAGCTCAAGCCCAGGACTGGTGCTGTGGCTCAAATGGTAGAGCTCTAAGAGCCTTGAGAAAGCCAAGGACTGTGCT
Organism: Megascapheus bottae; assembly: GCF_031878675.1. NCBI lineage: Eukaryota > Metazoa > Chordata > Mammalia > Rodentia > Geomyidae > Megascapheus > Megascapheus bottae. The sequence goes on from NC_143524.1 coordinate 38,499,244, forward strand.
CCTCAGGTTCTGAGTTCAAGCCCCGGGACTAGCAAAAAACAAACAACAACAACAAACACACACACAAATGCAGTATTGTACAAAAACGGGCCCATTTTTGTTTGTAGTAACAGAAATTGGAGAAAGAGATAAATGAATTCCCTTTGGGCTAAGTTTCTGAGGACACCTCACAGAACAGCTCCTTTGCTAAGTTGCCTTTCTGAAGTTACCACCCTATTTCAATTTGAAACCACTATCATATTTTGAAAGCACCAAAGTTTTGCATTAAGAAAATAATTGGGTTTGCAGGTGAGAGCTGTAATTACCAATGACTGCATTTGGGAACAGATTCAGGCAAGCCTTCCATCTGTAACTGTCCCAACCCAAACGAGTGTACAGTTAGTGTCTGTAGCTTGGGGACACGAGAGGACTTCCAAATTCCAGTCTCAGATTCCCCACTTGGGTGTAATTAAGTACAGACACCGCGGCAACCCCAGCCTGAACAGGGCGGGGCGGGCAGAGATTGGACTTCGCGGAATGCAGCCGGGCCCGCGCTCCAGCTTCCCCCCTCCCCCTCCCTCGCCGCCCGCCCGCGTGGCCCGCGCGTTCCGCGCTGATTCAGCTGTTCCGGTCCTCGCCATCACCCTTAGTTCCCGACAGGCCGGAAGGCGGACGCCACGCTGAGCGTGCGACTCGGCTCGGCCATACGCGGAGGCTGTCGGCGTCTTCACGCACGCTGCGCCCCGCCCGCGCCGTGACTCAGCCGCTTCCGCTCCGGGCTGCGCATGCGCTGCTCGGCCGCGACTCGCAGGCACCACGGTGGTGGGGAAGGGACTGGTCGTGTGGGTAAAGCGTCCCGGAGCTCCTGTGCTCGGTCCCCGCTCTGCGCTTCTCCGGACATTGAGGGGCGGATGGCTCCACACAGGGCAGTGTTCCTCATCCTGTGGGGTGGGGTGGTCTCCGTTAGCTCGGTGTTGGAAGTTCGGCCTTGCCCATCTCTCTCTCCTCCCTCTTTAATCTGGCTGAATCTGACTATGGATGGCATATGAAAGTTCTATGCCCATGTTGGTAGTGCTGGCCTAGCCTAACACATAAGAAACTGGCAGATCACATCTTTTGTTGTTAGTTCATTCTTTTGAATTTCTCTTTTTTTTTTTTTTTTCCCACTCTTGAAGCTTGGACTCAGGGCCTGAGCACTGTCCTTGGACTTTTTCAAGGCTAGATAGAGCTCTACCACTTGAGCCTCAGCACCACTTCCAGCATTTTTCCATGTATGTGGTACCGAGGAATTGACCTCTGGTCTTCGAGCGTGCTTTTTAAGATGCGTTTCCTCTGCTCTTTTGTTACCACTACCATCTTAGACTCACCTCTGAATATTTCACCTTAGCCAGTTCGTGACTGATCCCAGTGACCAAGTACAATTTTGTGGCACACTATTCTTCCATCCATAGCTTGTGCACAAGAAAATATTAACACTTTTTGGTTTAAGTGTAAAGTTATTTTCTTGGTATTTAAGGCATTCATTCCACCACTTTAGTCTGCTCATCCAAATACTGTACCTATCTTGTATTCTATCATGTGTATGTTTGTGTGTGTGTGTGTGTGTGTGTATGTGTATGCTGGTCTTGGGAGCTTGAACTCAGGGCCTGAGCGCTGTCCTTGAGCTTAATTTGCTCAATGCTAGCATTCTACCGCTGAGTGACAGCTTCACTTCTGGCTTTTTGCTGGTTAATTGGAAATAAGAATCTTATACACTTTCCTTCTCCAGGCATGCTTTAAACCTCGGTCATTAGATCTTAGCTTCCTGAGCAGGATTATAGGAGTGAGCCACCAGTGCCAGCTTGCATCCTCAATCTTAATATGTAGAGTCCAGCTCACCAGTAGCTTTATAAACACAATCACATAATTTATAATACTGTATATTAATTGCTTTGTTATAGAATGAGAAAAGGAAGCATAAGGGTAAAACTTATTAGATCTACCAAGTTTGTCAGTGCTGGTAAACCCGTCCATATTCATCCCTATACTATCTGCTTTGGGAAATCTTTCCCACACTAATACCTGATCTTGGTTGCTGTAGATACTAGAAATTGTCTTGTGGTCTTCTCTGTTGGTGTTACAGAAATCGTGAAACATTGACCCCACCCCTTTGGTTTCTTGGCCAAGAAGTACTATGAGAAATGAAATTTAGATCTAAAAAATGAACATCATGGAGGCAGGAGTGTGGTCTAGTGGTTGAGTGCTTGCCTAGCATGCACATTGCCCTGGGTTGGATTCCTTGGTACCATATACACAGAAAAGGCCAGAAGTGGTACCTTGGTTCAAGTGGTAGAGTGCTAGCCTTGAGAGAGCCCAAGGACAATGCCCAGGCACTGAGTTCAAGTCCCAGGACTGGCAAAAAAAATGAAGGCAGGCCCAGTGGCTCATGCTTGTAATCCGAGCTACTCAAGTGGTAGAGTGTTAGCTTTGTGTAAAAAAGTTCAGGAACAGTGCCCAGGCTCTGAGTTCAAGAGTGGTATGTGTGTGTGTGTGTGTGTGTGTGTGTGTGTGTGTGTGTGTGTGTGAGCGCGCGCGCACATGCACATATACACACGCATGGAAAATAGACATGTTGCTGAACATAAGACACATGTAATCCTTGCATTAGGGAGGTTAAAACAGGAGGACATCAGACACACCTAATATCCCAACAGTTAGGAGGCTGAGGCAGGAGAATTTTGGGTATGGACTTAACAGCAAGACCTTGTTTTCCTACTCCTACTCCCTAACCCCCCCACCCCCCAAATTAAACATGTCAATTATGCCTTTCTCTTTTAGTTTTGTTTTCTTTTGAGTTAACTTATTCCCAGGCAGAATCTTTCTATATGATACCAAAAATAGCCACTAGCAACTCCAGATTACATTCCATCAATTTGGTAACAGTGGTAGAAAGCAACTCTTTGTTTTGTTTTGTTTTTTTGCCAGTCCTAGGGCTTGAACTCAGGCCCTGAGCACTGTCCTTGGGCTTTCTCAAGGTTAGTACTCTACCACTTGAGCCACAGCGCCACTTCGGCATTTTCTGTGTATGTGGTAGGAAGGAATTGAACCCAGGGCTTCAAGCATGCTAGGCAAGCACTCTACCACTAGGCCAAACTCCTGGCCCCACGACTCTTCTTTTTTGTTGGTTGTGGGGCTTGAGCTCAGGGATAGCACCCAGGCACAGAACTGTACCAGCCTGGTACTGTCACTGAGCCTTTCAGTGCCGCTTCCAGTTTTCTGGTGGTTAACTGGAGATAAGAGTCTCATGGACTTTTCTGCCCAGGCTGGCTTTGAATCGTGATCCTCATATCTCAGTCTCCTGAATAGGATTACAGACAAGAACCACCAGTACTAGGCTGCAACTCTTTTCTGATAGCTCCAATCAGATTCCAAGGCATGACTTACTGACCCAGCATCCATCAGATATGTTTGCTTAAAACAATCATTATATCCAAGCAGTGTGATGTAATTTTGAGAGTTAAAGCTACAGTTTGGGTCATCTCTTCCAGAATTCCATGGATTAAAATAGAGAAGGTAAATTACAGAATCAGATAAGATGAGTTGTTGGGTTGACAAATAGATGTCCACTAGTATATATGTTCTTTTTCACTGACTGGGAGCCAAGACTCAACAATCTTTATTTCAAGGAGACTATGACTGTGTGGAAATTACAGGTGACTATATGTTGCTGACAAGCACTCATTACACAGTACTATGCATTTTCTGATTTGATCCCAAGGGATCAATTTTTTTATGTGTGTGTGTGTTTTTTTTTTTAATCAAGTAAAAGCATGGACTCATGCTTTGTTGAGTCCCCCAGTGGTAGCTTGGGGCCATTTGAGAGGAAGAGACAGACATCTGGTACTACAAGGGAAAGAGTGTCAACTGCAGTAGCACTAGGCAGGCCAAATCTGTCATGGAAGGGTACAGTGACAAATAGCAAGCATAGTGTAGTTCAGGTAATAATACATGGAGCCAAACAGAAAGTGACATGTCTTAATGGGAGACAGATAATTCTGACACATATTCCTCAGGATTTCATACATACAGGTCTGGCCAATAGGTAGTACAATATATAATCTTCATCACCTGGACAAAGTTCCAGAGCATTCTAGTCCCATGGAATAGGAATTGAAAGGAGCAGCTAGTCCTCAAATGTGGAGGGGCAGGAAATAAGATAGCGTGTCCAGAGAGGATGCAAGATACTAGGTTTAACTCTGTGCACTGGATCTGGAGATCAAATCAGAGCTGGGGTCAAGAATGAGGCTGAAGGTTGGTTATGTGATAGAACTAGGACATAACTTTATGTGAACAAAGATAGAAAACCCCAGACTAAAGCTCAGGCTGATGAAATTTCAGCTCTTTGCTAGGTATATGCCTAATTCTCCAAATCTCAACTGATTTTTTTTTTTTTGAGCAATACAGCATCCTAGATACTGAGGAGGCTGAGAAATGAGGGGCAAGGTTCAAAGCTAGCCTGGGCTGATACACTTTTTTTTTTTTCCTGCCAGTTTTGGGCTTGAGCTCAGGGCCTGAGCAATGTCCTTGGACTTTCAGAAGGACAGATCTCTACCACTTAAGCCTCAGCACCACTCTTGGCTTCTATCTCTGTATGTGGTACCAAGAATTGAACTCGGGTCTTCATGCATGCTAAGCGTGCACTCTACCACTAGGCCAAACTCCTAGCTGAGGATCTGAGACTCTTATCTCCAATTAACCTCTAGAAAACAGGGAAGTGGGGCTTGACTTCAGGGTAGGGTGGTAGTCTTTAGCTGAAGAGCTCAAGGATAGCACCCAGGCCAGTTCAAGCACCATGACCCACAAATCATCATCATCATCATCATCATCATCATGATCATCTTCATCATAAATAAATAAAAGAAAACCCCAGAGTAGGCAGGCTCTGATGGTTCACACCTGTAATCCTAGATACTCGGGAGACTGAGAGCTTATATCAGACAGGAAAATCCATGATACTTTTTTATTTTTATTTTTTATTGTTATTTTATTTATTTATTTATTTTGCTGATCCTGGGCCTGAGGTCAGGACCTGAGCACTGTCCTTAGACTTTCTCAAGGCAGTACTCTACCACTTGAGCTTCTGCACCACTTCCAGCTTTTTTCTATGTATTTGGTACTGAAGAATTGAACCCAGGTCTTCGTGTATGCTAGGCAAGTACTCTACCACTCAGCCAAACTCCTGGCCAAATCCATGATACTCTCATCTGTAATAAAGTACCAAAAAGCTGGAAATAGAGCTGTGGCACCAGTAGTAGACTGCCTTGAGCAGAAAAGCTCAATGCTTAAGGCCCAAGTTCAAGGCTTAGGATCAGCATCCACACAAACACACACAAAAAAAACTCTTAAGACCAGGGACTGGTGGTTCATGCTTGTAATCTTAGCCTCACAGAAGACAGATCTGAGGATCAGGGTTCAAAACCAGTCCAGGCAGGAAATTCCATGAGACTCAAACACCAAATAACCAGAAATAGAACTATGGTTTAAGTATAGAGCACTAGCTGTGAGCAGAGAAACTCAGAGACAGTGCCTAGTTCAAGTCCAAGGACTGGCAAAAAAAATTGAAAATTAAAAATAATAAAAATTTTAAAAAACCTTAAAAAACAAACAAAAAAGCCCAACATTGGTCACACTTGTCATCCTACCTACAAGGGAAGTGTAAATAGCAGGATTAAAGTCTAGGCCAGCCTGAAGGGGGATAAAAGTGACTCTATCACCTCAAGTGGTTGAAGACCTATCTAGTAAAGTATGAGGTTCTGAGTTCAAATCTTAGGACCGCCAAAATATTTTTTGTTTTGTCTTTATTTTTATTATTTTTTTCCAGTCCTCGGGCTTGAACTCAGGGCCTGAGCATTGTCCTTGGGCTTTTTCTCAAGACTAGGGCTCTACCACTTGAGCCACAGCGACACTTACAGCTTTTTTCTATGTATGTGGTACTGAGGAATTGAACTAAGGTCCTTGTACATAGTAGGCAAGCACTCTATTACTTGGCCAAACTCTGTCCCAGTATTTTTTCTTCTTTGTAATTTAATAAGCACTGTGTGTGTGTGTGTGTGTGTGTGTGTGTGTGTGTGTGACAGGGCGATGGGCCTTGAATTCTGAGCCTGGGCACTGTCCCTGAGCTCTTCAGCTCAAGGTCACCCTACCCTTGGAGCCACATCACCACTTCCCCTTTTCTAGTGATTAATTGCATATAAGAGTCTCACTATCTTTAGTGCTCAAACTGGTTTTGAACTGCGATCCTCAGATATTATCCTCCTCATTAGCCAGGATTATAGGCGTGAACCACCATGCCTGGTTAGGGTGGCACTTTTTTTACACACAGTAATTATCTACATTTCTAAAATGAATAAAATAAGTCTTAATATGATAGAGCTAGCTTCTCAAAATAGATCCTACAGTTTACCAGCTGCTAGCCATGCCTCAAGACAATAAAAATATTTTTAATATGATGTTTTTGGAAGTCTCTCACAAAATGTGATTTCATTTAGTGAGTTTAGCAAGACAGCTATAAATTACCACTTTCCAGCTTTATGCTGCAATATTGTAGGCCTTAACTGCTTACTCCTGGACTGCCTTTTCAGCAGATGCTGGCCATGAGAAAATCTGTGAAACAGTCACAAAGAGATGTGGACAGATCGTAGTATCCCAGAAGTCCTAACTTAGCCGTGTTCCACCAAGAAGTACTGGGCATGGCCTGTGGAAGGGTCTTCTCAAGTTATCTGGGCAGTACTAATAGTTGTAGAGACCCTTTAGGAGTCTTGAGCAGAAGAGCTCAGGGACAGCACCCAGTCTGAGTTCAAGTCCCACGACCCAACCAAAAAACTGGCAAACTATTTGGACAGCTCCTACGTAAGTGAGATGCATAAATAAATGTCTAATACTGACATGAACAATGGATGAAGGCTTCTTTCAGCTTCCCAAATGCTATGCAAAATTATATGTCCTTAGACCTATGAGTGAAAATCTCAAGGACAGTGCTCAGGCCTAAAGCTCTCAAGTCCCATGACTACACACACACACACAAACACACACACACACAGAAGGTCAGAAGGTGAATACCAGCTCATACCTAGAATATAATCTATTCAGAAGGCTAAAATCTGGGGACAGAACTTCAAAGCTAGCTCAGTTATGGGAAGCCTAAGAAATTCTTATCTCCACTTAACTACCAAAAAACTGGAAATAGCTGTAGCTCAAAGTGGTAGGGCACTAGCCTTGAGCACAAAAGTTCAAGAACAATACCCAGGCCTGGAGTTCAAGCCTTAGAATTTGAATGTCAGGCATTTAGAATTCTTCTTTTTTTTTTCTTGCCATTCCTGGGGCTTGAATTCAGGGCCTGGGCACTGCCCTTTAGTTTTTTCAAGGCTAGTGCTCTACTACTTGAGCCAGAATACCACTTCTGGCCTTTTCTGTATTTGTGGTACTGAGAAATCGAACCCAGAGCTTCACGCATACTAGATAAGCACTCTACCAACTAGGCCACATTCCAGCCCTCATTTTTTTTGTCAGTCCTGGGCATGGTCCTTGAACTTTCTCAAGGCTAGATCTGTACCACTTGAGCCATAGCAGCATCATTTCCAGCTTTTTTCTGTGTATGTAGTACCCAGTAATAGAATCTGGGTCTTCGTGCATGCTAGGCAAACACTCTAACCACTAGGCCAAACTCCCAGCCGTCCAGCCCTCATTTTTAAGCACCAATGTCCATGCAGTGTTAGACAAGACAGACCAGAAGCCAGTGTGATCAGATCCTAAAAAAAACAAAACCAAAAACAAACAGGTGGTGAAAAAGTGAAGCACACTAGACATTTGATGAAAGTGAACTGTGCAATTTATGGGCTGAGATAGGAGGGAGAGAATGGGAGAGAATGAGGAACAGGGACAGGGAGTGTGGCCTGGCAGTAGAGTGTTTGACTAGCATGCACAAAGCCTTGGGTTTGATTCCTCAGTACCACCTACATAGAAATAGCCAGAAGTGGTATGGTAGCTCAAGTGGTAGAATGCTAGCCTTGAGAAAGCCCAAGGGCAGTGCACAGGTCCAGAGCTCAAGCCCCAGTACTGGCAAAGAAAAAAGAAAAGAAGAAAGAACAGATAACACTATGGGAAAGAAAATGTACTCATTACCTGATTTATGTAAAGGTAATCCTGCTGTATATCATCTCTAAAACAACAATATATTAGGGAAAAAAGATAATTTAATGATTGTACAATGTTGCTATTGCAGTGAAAAAGATTAATAAATGTTGATCTTGAGGGGGAAGAATAAATGTTTGCTGGGGTTTGAGGAAAAGCTAAGTGTTAAGATGTGACCTGGATTTACTGTTCTGCCCAAGTCTCAGGACGACCACCAAGAGACCACCTAGAGTCAGACATTCCGAAATGCAAAAGCAAGGCTTTATTCAGGCCGGCTAGCTCAGGGCCTCTGTCCTACACTCCCATATAGCGGGAGCCTAGGAGGAAGCCCTGAACAGCTTTTCTACAGGGCTTTTAAAGGCAAAGACGACAGATTTACATCAACACAGCAATCAGCTATTGGAGTGAGATAAGGTAGGGGTTAGGGACAGTTCAGGGCAGTGGGAGCTAAAACAAATGCTCTCCCTTGAATTTACGCTTCTGCTTTAGAAAAGAAATGGCATCCCTTGAATTTACACCAGTTCTGGTTAATTTTAACACAGATAGGTCAGTTCCTGGAACTTAATGGCCCCACAATTCTGTTTCTTTAATTTATGTGCACTTTTGGGTCACTCACAGTTTACATAAACAAGACGGTTGCCGCTTCAGAATGGGGGTGCTTTTTTAGCTCTTCATACTAGTGAAGGGTGGCCGGTGGGAAAGCATTTGCTTGTGAACAATCTCCCTGGGATTCCAAACCCATTCCTACCACCCTCTGACCTTCACAGGTTACAGCTTCTCTTCCAGCCTTCTTTTTCTGAAATTTAGATGGGATTGACTGAGGCCTTATCTTTTCCACCCCCCCCTAGGGTCTTCAAACCAGGTCTCCACCAATAACCGCTGGTGAACTGGTTTACAGAATGGCGGAATTCTGTGCTAAGCAACGCCAACCACTCATGCGCAGGCACTTCCGGTCGGTTAGGACAAAGGGTTTGAAGTCCTTGGACAACACTTCCGGTCACGAAATCAGCTGTTTAGACGTCAGTCCAGGAGCGGTACCGTACGCCCTAGCACCCAACTACGCATGCTCCATTTAGGTTCCAGGTGGGCGAGGCTCTGGTTGGAGTGGGCGGGGCCTCTGACTTGTCTCGCGGTTACTGGGCGGGCGGGAGCGCGCGAGGCTTGCGGGCGGCGCGGGGCGGGGCATCGTCCGATTTGGCACTGGGAGCCTCTGGCCGAACGCCGCTGAGGTGGGGTCGTCTCAGGTGAGGAGGTCCTGCTGCCGGCCGTGGCTATCCCACGGAGGCAGCAACCTGAGACGGAGTTTTGTTGTTAAGGGGCGCGACATCACTCCTCTCCACTTTCCTCTTGCAGCCGCCATGGCGAAAGGTAAAGCTGCTGAACGGTCGCCCACGGGGGCACTCCACACGACCCCAGTCGAGGACCGGGCCGCGGGGCCGCGGGGCTCCGCGGAGCCGGGCGGCGGAGACCATCTGAAGGGTGAGTGGACCTGAGAGCCGGAGCTGAGGCTTGTCCAGCGCTGTGGTGCGCGGCGAGGAGCTCCGGTGGGGATCAGGGACCCCAGCGGGTCTCCAGGGGCTGCGGCGTTAGGGGGAGCCTTCCGACGTCCGCGAGAGAGTGGAGGACTCGGCTTGGGCCCCAGAGCAACACAAAGCCAGACGCGTAGTAGGACGCGTCTTGCTGCCTTTATTAATTGGATTGAGTTACCAGAAAGAATGACACACCAGTTTGTTGACGCGAGGGAGATTGTCAGGTTCAGAGCGAAGCTGGACAGATCGTTAGCGTTTGCTGCGTTCGCTTTTTCCCGATGAGAAAACAGAAGGCTGTAGTGGCTTCCTGACTTGGGTAGAGTCTCAAAGCCAGATTCACAAGGGAGATAAGGTGCCTGTTCCCGGTGCCAGTTTCAAGTGGTAGGATCATCTGGCCTTGAGTCTCATGGTTCTACCAGTATCTGTTAGTTCAGGCAGTGTTTGGCTTATACGAATGAGGATTGGGGGGGCGGGGGCTTAATGTTTACAGTTGCTACTGCTCTATGGCCCCTCCCCCCCATACACCGTCCTAGTAATTTTCATAGCTTTTAAGATTTGTTTTACAGTGCTGGGATTGAACCCAAGACCTTGGCACAAGGTAGGCACTTGCACTATTACTTAAACTGTGCTCCTAGATCTTTAAACACATTTCTTCTTTCTTTTTGTAGATCCTGCGGTATGTTCTCAGGGTCTCCAGCTCACAGCTTGCTTGCTTATTTAGCTGGGGCTCTACCACTTGAGCCATGCCTCCAAGCCTTGCTTTTTTGCTGGTTATTTGGAGATGGACTCTCATATACTTTATTGCTGAGGCTGTCATTGAACTACGATTTATTTATTTATTTATTTTTTTTTGCCAGTCTGGGCTTGAGCTCTGGGCCTGAGCACTGTCCTTGGACTTTCTCAAGGCTACAGCTCTACCACTTGAGCCTCAGCACCACTTCTGGCTTTTTTTCTATATGTGGTACCGAGGAATCAAACCCGGGTCTTCATGCATGCTAGGCAAGCACTTTAACCACTAGGCCAAACTCCCGGCCCCTGAACTACGATTTATTTTTATTTTTATTTTTTTATTTTTGGTCATGGGGCTTGAACTCAGTGCCTGGGCTCTGTCCCTGAGCTCTTCAGCTCAAGGCTAGTGCTTTACCACTTGAGCCACAGCACCACTTCTGATTTTCTGGTGATTAATTGGAGATAAGAATCACGGACTTTTGGTGTCCAGGCTGGCTTTGAACCTCTTTCCTTAGATCTCAGCCTCCTGAGTAGCTAAGGTTTCCAGCATGAGCCACTGCACTGGGTGATCTTTTGATTTTATCTCAGCTTCCTAAGTAGCTGCGACTACAAATGTGAGCCATCAGTTCCAAGTTTACTGTTTTAAGCAACAAAACAAAACCCAAAACATCAGAAAACAGAACTGGACATAGAGACTAGATACTAAGGGGCCGGGAGTTTGGCCTAGTGGTAGAGTGCTTGCCTAGCATGCACAAAGACCTGGGTTCGATTCCTCAATACCACATACATAGAAAAAAGCCGGAAGTGGTGCTGAGGCTCAAGTGGTCAAGCTCTAGCCTTGAGAAAATCCAAGGACAGTGCTCAGGCCCTGAGCTTAAGCCCAGGACTGGCAAAAACAACAACAACAACAAAAAAACCCATCAGTTGAAACTACTAATCTTAAACTCTTTTTTTTTGCCAGTCCTGGGCTTGAGCTCATGGCCTGAGCACTGTCCTTGGACTTTCTCAAGGCTAGAGCTCTACCACTTGAGCCTCAGCACCACTTCTGGCTTTTTTCTATGTATGTGGTACGGAGGAATCGAACCCTGGTCTTCGTGCATGTTAGGCAAGCAATTTAACCACTAGGCCAAACTCCCGGCCCTCTTAAACTCTTTTATGTACTTTTTTTGTAAGAGCATTTAAAGCTTATATACTTGAATTAATCAGAACAAATGGCAATTAAGTTGTCTGCAGCTCAAATCACATATGCTTATGTTCTACCAATACTGATGGCTATGAGAGGCCTTTTTCCTTCCTCTCCTTTCGTTCCTTGCTTCTTCGTTTTTTCTTCTTTGCTCCTTCCCTCTTCTTTCTTGACTTCTGCTTCCCTCCCTTTCCCCCCTTTTTTGGGGAACAGAGGTATCTTATGTAGTATAGAATGACTTTACAGCACTCTTAATCTTTCTGCCTCAGCCTACCTGTTGCTGAGATTACAAATGTGCAACATTGCCATACCTAGTTGAGAAAAGGTCTTTTATGATTATATAGCAGGAAATGTTAATGTGTTTGAAATAATTTTAAACATCTCTAATTGGCTCTTTGAAGTTTCCATAATGTAGTTGTCTGTCTGCCTCCCTCCCTCCCTCCCTCCCTCCCTCCCTCCCTCCCTTCCTTCCTTCCTTCCTCTTTCTTTTTCCTTCCTTCCTTCCTTCCTTCCTTCCTTCCTTCCTTCCTTCCTTCCTTCTCTCTCTCTCCCTCTCTCTCTCTCTCTCTCTCTCTCTCTCTCTCTCTCTCTCTCTCTTTCTTTCTTTCTTTCTTTCTTTCTTTCTTTCGCCAGTCCTGGGCTTGAGCTCCGGGCCTGGGCACTGTCCTTGGACCTACTCAAGGCTAGAGCTCTTAACACTTGAACCTCAGCACCACTTTTCGCTTTTTTCCTATGTATGTGGTACCGAGGAATCGAACCCGGGCCTTCATTCATGCTAGGCAAGCACTCTATCACTAGGCCAAACTCCTTTCTTTCTTTTTTTCTTTTTTTTTTTGGTGGGTCATGTGGCTTGAGCTCTGGGCCTGGGGTGTCCCTGAGCTCCTCAGCTCAAGGCTACTACCCTACCCCTTGAGCCACAGCCTCACTTCCCCTTTTATAGTGATTAATTGGAGATAAGAGTCTCATATTCTTTAGTTCTTTAGTTCCTGGGCTCGTTTTGAATGGAGATCCTCAGATATCAGCCTCCTGAGTAGCTAGGATTACAGGCGTTAGCCACCATACCTGGCCTTATTGTGGTTGTCTTTCTAGACGATAGACACTGGAAACAAATTAAAAAAAAATTCTTTTGAAAAAATTTCTTTTGTTACAAAAGACCTAAAAGAACAGTGTTCTGCTATTACGATAATACAGTTGTTTTTTGTAAGGGCAATCCACATGATTCTCACTTGGTTTGAGATATGGTGATTAGGTTACCTTTTTTTTTTTGGTGGGTTGTCGGGTTTGAACTCTAGGCCTGGGCATTGTCCCTTGGCTCAAGGCTACTGCTCCACCACTTGGCCACAGCACTACTCCCAGTTTTCTGGTGGGTAACTGGAGATAAGAATCTCATGGGTGCTCCAATTGGTTTTGAACCGTAATCCTCAGATCTCAGCCTCTTGAGTAGCTAGGATTACACTCATGAGCCACTGGTGCCCAGCTCAACTAGTTTGTTTGTTTTGGTCAGTCATGGAGCTTGAACTCTGGGTCTGGGTGTTGTCCCTGAGCTCTTCAGCTCAAGGCTAGTGTTCTACCACTTGAGTCACAGTGCCACTTCCAGGTTTTTTTTGTTTTTGTTTTTTTTTTCAGTCTTGGGGCTTGAACTCAGGGCCTGGGCATTGTACTTAGGCTTTCTCAAGGATAGAGCTCTACCACTTGAGCTGCAGTATCACTTCTGGCTTTTTCTTTTTTTTTTTTTTGCCAGTCCTGGGCTTGAGCTCAGGGCCTGAACACTGTCCTTGGACTTTCTCAAGGCTAGAGCTCTACCACTTGAGCCTCAGCACCACTTCCGGCTTTTTTTTTTCTATGTATGTGGTACCGAGGAATCGAACCCGGGTCTTCATGCATGCTAGGCAAGCACTTTAACCACTAGGCCAAACTCCCGGCCGCTTCTGGCTTTTTCTAACTTCTGGCTTTTTCTATGTATGTAGTACTGTAGCATCGAGCTTGGGTCTTCATGCACGGTAGGCATTCACTCTACCACTAGGCCATGTTCCTAACTCAGTTTCCCTCCCTCCCTCCTCCCCTCTCTCTTTCTTTCCTTCCCTCCCTCCCTCCCTCCTTCTCTCTCTCTCTCTCTCTCTCTCTCTCTCTCTCTCTCTCTCTCTCTCTCTTTCTTTCTTTCTTTCTTTCTTTCTTTCTGCCTTGGGGCTTAAACTCTGGGCCTAGGTGTTGTCTTGGAGTTCTTCACCTCAAGGCTACCACCTTACTCCTACAGCCTCAGTGCCACTTCCAATTTTCTTGTGGTTAATTGGAGATGAGTCTTGTACTTTCTTGCTTGGGCTGGCTTTTTACTTGTAGTACTGGAATCCTCAGATCTCTGCCTCCTGAGTAGCTAGAATTACAGGCATGAGCCACCAGCAACTAGCTTTATTTTATTTACACAGTTATTCTTGACTTCTACAGAGGACAAATCTCTAAAAAAGCAAAAGAAAATGTGAAGTCATATCTTCATAGAGAAATAGGGGTTAGATAATGAAGAGGGAAGTATGCTGGGAATAAATAAAAGGGTTAGTGTGAACCTTTTATGTATGACAATAAAGAGGTTAATTTATCTCCCTTGAAGAGTTTCTGTTGCAAGGTAGTAGGAGATAAAGTTGGCTCCTTTAGAATTGTGTGAGATAATCGTAGGCAAGAAAGGCTTATTTTTTTTAGACAAAAGTAGTGGAAGTGGCCAGATGCTGTAAGCCTATAATCCTAGCTACTCTGGTGGCTGAGATCTGAGGATCAAAGTTCAAAGCCAGTCCATGCACAAAAGGACTGGAGACACTTATCTCTCATTAACCCCTAGAAAATGGGAAGTGGGACTTGGCTCAAGGGTAGGGCAGTAGCCTTGAGCTGAAGAGCTCAGAGACATTGCCCAGGCCAAGTTCAAGCCCATGACACACACACAAAAAGTAGAAGTGGGTGATAGTGTTCCAGCCTTGAGCAGAAAAAGGGAATGGAGAGCACCCTGAGTTCAAGCCAAAGTACCAGCATCAAAAAAAAAAAAGAAAAAGAATAACAACTAATAATGTTTGAATTTGGATAAGTCTAAGATCTCTGTTTAGAATCCTGCTTTGCTAATTCAACAACTAACACTTAAGCATCTGTAGTGAGTAAAATACTTACTGATTTGGAGGAAGGGGGAAACTGATAACTGACAAATGGTATAAAAATTGGCAAAACGGGGCCTAGTGGTAGAGTGCTTGCCTAACATGCATAAAGACCTGGGTTCGATTCCTCTGTACCATATATATAGAAAAAGCCAGAAGTGGTGCTAAGGCTCAAGTGGTAGAGCTCTAGCCTTGAGAAAGTCCAAGCTCAGGCCCTGAGCTCAAGCGCAGGACTGGCAAGGGGGAAAAAAAGAAAGACCTTAAAGGTATTACGATTTATTGTCATCTCAACCAAAATACTATGTTTCAGGTGGCTTTTTCTTCTTTCCTACAATAAATAGAAAATTCATTTAAAACTTTTGTTGAAAGAGAAGTTTAATCTGGGTGCCAGTGGCTCTTGCCTATAATCCTGGCTACTCAGAAGTCTTGAAATCTGAGGACTGAAGTTTGAAGACAGCCCTAGCAGGAAAGTATGGAAACTTTTAGCTCCAGTTAACCACCAAAAAGTGAGAGGTGGAGCTGAGATTCAAGTGGTAGTGTGCTATTCTTTATTTTTTTCCTTTTATTTTTTTCTTTTTTGTGTCATGAGGCTTGAATTTGGCCTGGGTGCTGTCTCCAAGCTCTTCAGCTTAAGGCTTCCTCCCTATCCTTGGACCTAGGCATTGTCCCTGAGCTCTTCAGCTCAAGGCTCCTGCCCTGTCCCTGGGCCAGGGTGTTGTCCCTGAGGTCTTCAGCTCAAGGCTACCTTCCTACCCTTGAGCCAAGCCCCACTTCCCATTTTCTAGAGGTTAATTGCTGATAAGAGTCTCAGATCCTTTTGTGAACTTCCAGCTTTTTCTGTGCATGTGGTTCCAAGGAATCAAACCCAGGTCTGTTTGCATCCTAAGAAAGCCCTCTACCACTAGGCCAAACTCCTGGCCATGGTTCATATAACCTTAAAAAAACAATCAATAAATGAAATAGGATTTTAGTAACATCAGGTAGGAACCCATGCTTCAGTATTATCTTCAGGATCAAGTTCACTCTGTTCTTTCCCTCCCTCCCTCCCTCTCTCCCTCCCCCCCCCTCTCTCTCTCTTCCTTCCTTCCTTCCTTCCTTCCTTCCTTCCTTCCTTCCTTCCTTCCTTCCTTCCTTCATGAACTCTGTGCCTGGGCGTTGTCCCTGAGCTCTTCAGTTCAAGGCTACCACCCTATTCCTGGAGCTACTGGGTCACTTCTGGTTTTCTGTTAATTGGAGATAAGAGTTTTACAGACTTTAGTCCCCATGCTTGCTTTGAACAGCAGTCCTCAGATCCAGCCTCAGATCCAGCTAGGATTACAGGGGTGAGCCACCACGCCTGGCTTTTCTCTGAGTTTGTGGTACTAAGGAATCTAACGCAGGGCTTCAAGCATGCTAGGCAAGCACTCTACCACTAGGCCATGCTCCTGGCCCAGGATCAGGTATTTTCAGAATCTTGGGTTATATACTTAATTGATAATGATTGTACCTTTCGTTTGATTTGCAACATTAGTTTGAATTGTGCCTGTATTTGGATGAAGATCCACATAAACTAATGTATTCTTGTTAATTTTAAGAGTTCTTTTTTTGCCAGTCCTGGGCTTGAGCTCAGGGCCTGAGCACTGTCCTTGGACTTTCTCAAGGCTAGAGCTCTACCACTTGAGCCTCAGCACCACTTCCGGCTTTTTTCTATATGTGGTACGGAGGAATCGAACCCGGGTCTTCATGCATGCTAGGCAAACACTTTAACCACTAGGCCAAACTCCTGGCCCAATTTTAAGAGTTCTTATCCTCAAATTACAAAATCTCCATGTCTATTGATTTAATTGCCTCAGGTTATATATATATATATATATATGTATATATATATATATATATATCTTTTGCTTGTTGACTGATGGTAAAACAACCTGATTGATTGAGCCTGATTTTTTTTATTTTTTGGTAGGTTATAGGGCTTGAACTTGACCTAGGTGCTGTCCCTGAGCTCTTCAACTCAAGGTTGAGCCTGATTTTTGTTGTGCTCCTGAAAAAGGAGTAGGAAGGAATGAGATTTGGTTTTCTCAATGACATTGCACTACGGGAAAGGTCACATACTAGTTACTTATTTTGTGCAGGACCTTTGGTCTGGTTGAAAAAGGAGGTAATGGGATAACTCAGTAGAAAGTAGTGCAATAGATGATCTGAACTTAATGAATATGAAGTGCCTATATGAATAGTTGTAAATGCTAACAGTATGTATGTCTAATGTAGATATGAGAAGACATATTGTAAATGTGTATGCCGCAAATTTAGAGGGTAAATAATAGGAAATAAGATGTATAATTTTTTATGTTTAAATCTATATATGAATTAATGCTTATCTCTGTGTTTATTGGAATTAGATGGAAAGATTGTTGTCACAATTACCCGTTTACTATTTATCAGTTTGTATGAAAGAAGAGCCTGAAAACTGTATGTCACTCAGTCTTTTTGCATTTCTGTTACTGTTGGAAAATTTGCTTAATTGTAGAGAGTGAAGAATATAGCTACAAAGTTAGACATGGGGGTGGGAATTTGGCCTAGTGGTAGAGTGCTTGCCTAACATGCACGAAGACCCGGGTTCAATTCCTTGGTACCACATTCATAGAAAAAAGCCGGAAGTGATGCTGAGACTCAAGTGGTAGACCTCTAGCCTTGAGAAAGTCCAAGGACAATGCTCAGGCCCTGAGTTCAAGCCCAGGACTGGCAAAAAAAAAAAAAGACGGGGATTTTCTTTGTTTTTTTAGTCAGTCATGGGACTTGAACTTAGGGCATAGGCATTGTTCCTGAGCTTTTTGACCTCAAGGTGAGTACTATGTGACTTTCAATCACAAGTTTGTTTCTAGTTTTCTGATGGTTAACTGGACTTTCAGCCAGCCTGGCTTTGAACCACCATACTCAGATCTCAGCCTACTAATTTGCTAGGATTATAATCAGTGAGCCAGCAGGGCTCAGTCAAGTTAGAATGTTTGTTCAGATGTCTGCATTTTTCATCATCCACCCATAAAAACAAGTACTTATTAGAAAGCTGTGCCCTACAAGAAAACCTAGATTAGTAATGGTCTTTTTTTTTTTGGCCAGCTTTGGGGGCTTGAGCTCAGGGCTTGAGCACTGTTCTTGGACGTAATCAAAGCTAGAGCTCTACCACTTGAGCCTCAGCACTACTTTCAGCTTTTTTCTATGTTTGTGGTACCAAGGAATTGAACCCAGGTCTTTGTGCATGCTAGGGGAGTACTCTTACCACTAGGCCAAACTCCCAGCAAAGCTAATTTTCTTTTTGTATGGTGGTGGTCATGGGGCTTGATCCATGGGCCTAGGTGCTGCCCCTGAAGTCTTCAGCTCAAGGTTACCACCCTACCCTTTAGCCAAGCACCACTTCCTGTTTTCTAGAGGTTAATTGGAGATAAAAGTCTCTGATTCTTTTGTGCCCAGGCTGGCTTTGAACCTTGATCCTCAGATCTTAGTAGCTAGAATTACAGGGGGTGAGTCATGGTGCCTGGCTGTGCCTGATATTTTAAAATCCTTTATAATCACTTTGTGTGTGTGTGTGTTCCACATTTATATGATATATATATTTAGTCCCTATATGTTTCACATATGTATACGTGTGTGTTTATGTGTGCATATTTGTGTGCATATTTGTGTGTGTGTGTGTGTGTGTTTGTATGTGTGTATGTAATGGTACGTAGAGGTAATAAAAAAATGAGTCAAGTACGATTTTCCTTTTTTTGTCTGTTGTGGGACTTGACCTCTATGCCTGGGCATTGTCCCTGAGCTCTTCAACTCAAGACTACTGCCCTACCTTTCAAGTACTTTTTTTTTTTTTTGCCAGTCCTGTGCTTGAGCTCAGGGCCTGAGCCCTCTCCTTGGACTTTCTTAAGGCTAGAGCTCTACCACTTGAGTCTCAGCACCACTTCCAGCTTTTTATTCTATGTATCTGGTACTGAGGAATCGAACCAAGTTAAAGGTGAATACCATCTATTGCTACAAACCTTTAAAAATATAGCCTAGTGGTAGAGTGTGCCACTGTATATATATATATACAGTCCTGGGGCTTAAACTCAGGGCCTCTGGACTGTTCCTAACGCTTCTTTTGCTCAAGGCTAATGCTGTACCATTTGAGCTACAGCAGCACTTCTGGTTTTTTCTGTTTTTGTAGTAGTGAGGAAAAGTATACTTTTCACAGTGACGTTGATATTGTAAATGAACAAACAAAAAAACTGTAGTGCACATTCACTTAACAAAAACTTTAGTGGCTAGGCCTGGTGACTCATGCCTGTAATCCTAGCTACTCAGGAGGCTGAGCATGGTTCAAAGCCAGCCCAAGTCAGTGAGGCTCTTATCTCCAATTAATCACCAGAAAGCAAGTGGTATTGTGGCTCAAGGGGTAGGGTTGTAGCCTTGAGCTGAAGACCTCAGGGACAATGCTCAGTCTCAGAGTTCAAGTCCCATGACTAACAAAAGAAAGGATATTCTATATATGATACCACTAGTTATACCTAGAGCAGTATTTCATAATCTTGTACATTAACAACAGCAGAGAAGCCTTCATTGTAACTTTTTTCTGTTTTTCTTTTTTTTGTTGTTTTTTGGCCAGTCCTGGGCCTTGAACTCAGGTCTTGGTCTTTTTGAATTCTAGAGGTCTACCACTTAAGGTATAGGATCCCTTCCAGCTTTTTTTTTTTTTTTAAATGTATGTGATATGGAGGAATCTAACCCAGGACTTTTTGCAGCTAAGCAAGCACTCATACCAGTAGGGCAAACTTCTGGCAACCATACCTAGCTTTGAGTATAACTTTCCTATTCAGTAGTGAGTTAAACTCCAGTAGCCTTACTGCTGACTCCTTCGTGGCAAAACTGTTCATTTTTCTGCTTGCTGTCTACTACATTTCATTCTATTATTTTATCTGCATATAGTGTTTATGGTAACATTCTCCCAGTTTTGGCGTCATAGACCATGTTACTTAGAACATTTGGTCATCTTAATAATACTTTGAAGCCTTTGGTATTAAAAGAAACCCTACATTGTCTAGTTGCTTTACTGAATATTCTTTATGATAATTGAAAGAACTGATTTTTTTTTTGAGTGGGGTTGACAGTGGGGTTTGGACTCAGGGCCCTGTGTTCTTACTTAGATTTTTCTAGTTAAAGCTGATATTCTACCATTGACTTTTGGCTGTTTTGCTGGTTAGTTGGGGATTAGGATCTCACAGATTCACTTACTCAGGCTGGTTTTGAAGTGCCATTCTCTGATCTCATCATCCTGAGTAGGCAGGATTACAGGTGTAAGTCATTTACTCTGGCGACAGGATTGATTAATGTGTCAATGTTTGAGCAAAATATTGGATAGTTTTCTAGGAGGAAATCCTTTCAGGAGTTTAGTTGCTGGCTTGAGATACTATCTTCTTTTATATTTATCTTAATTATACTTTTTCCCCCCATTTTTTCTTTTTCAGAAAAAGCCTGGGCAGAAGCTGGATCAGCAAGAATGTCACTCCTTATATTGGTGTCCATTTTCTTGTCTGCAGCCTTTGTTATGTTTTTGGTATATAAAAATTTTCCTCAGCTTAGTGAGTAAGTATCATGAGAGAAACTAAAAATGTGCTGAGTTATGAGATGAAAATGAATTACAAGCCAAATTTACTTTAGGCAACAGAACTGTTGTGACTATATATCTGTCTCCTGAAGTACACGAAGCTACATCTGCATTGCTGTTTAAACATTTGTTTCTAAATTTGCCTCTTGATTTTCTAACAGTTTTCCTAGTATTACTTCTCTAATTCAGATGTCATCTTCCCCTGGGTATCAGTGGCTAATGTGTATAATCCTAGCTAATCAGAGATCTCAGGATCAGTATTTGAAGCCAGCCCCAGCAGACAAATTTGTGAGACTTCTTTAGTCAGGAAAAGCTAGAAGTGGATGCACGGTTTAAGTGGTAGAATGCCAGCTCTGAGCTAAAAATCCAAGTAAAAGGTGAATACCACCTATTGCTGCAAACCTTTAAAAATATAGCCTAGTGGTAGAGTGTGCCACTGTATATATATATATATACAGTCCTGGGGCTTAAACTCAGGGCCTCTGGACTGTCCCTAACGCTTCTTTTGCTCAAGGCTAATGCTGTACCATTTGAGCTACAGCAGCACTTCTGGTTTTTTCTGTTTTTGTAGTAGTGAGGAAAAGTATACTTTTCACAGTGACGTTGATATTGTAAATGAACAGACAAAAAAACTGTAGTGCACATTCACTTAACAAAAACTTTAGTGGCTAGGCCTGGTGACTCATGCCTGTAATCCTAGCTACTCAGGAGGCTGAGCATGGTTCAAAGCCAGCCCAAGTCAGTGAGGCTCTTATCTCCAATTAATCACCAGAAAGCAAGTGGTATTGTGGCTCAAGGGGTAGGGCTGTAGCCCTGAACTGAAGACCTCAGGGACAATGCTCAGTCTCAGAGTTCAAGTTCCATGACTAACAAAATAAAAGAAAGGATATACTATATTATATGATACCACTAGTTATACCTAGAGCAGCATTTCATAATCTTGTACATTAACAACAGCAGAGAAGCCTTCATTGTAACTTTTTTCTGTTTTTCCTTTTTTTTTTCCTGACCAGTCCTGGGGTTGAGCTCAAGGCCTGAGTACTGTCGTTGGACTTTTCAAAGTTAGAGCTCTACCACTTGAGCCTTAGCACCACTCCTAGCTTTTTTTTTCCCCTATATATGTAGTACCAAGTAATCGAACCCAGGTCTTCATGCATGCTAGACAAGCACTCTACCACTAGGGCACTCTCCTGGCCCCCATTGCAACTTTTTTTTTTTGTTTGGTCATGGGGTCCTGGGCACTGTTCCTGAGCTCTTTGCTCAAGGTTTGTGTGCTCTAGCACTTTGAGCCATAGCTTCCCTTTCAGAAGTAAGAGTCCTGCAGACATTCTTATCCAGGCTGGCTTTGAATCTCATTCCTCAGATCTCAGCCTCCCTAGTCACTAGAGTTACAGTTATGCGACCAGCACCTGACATTCATTGTAATTATTAGGCACATTATAAAAGACTAAACAACTTTGGTGTAGTTAAATTTTTGTGTACAAGTTATAAAGAACTTTTAGTTTTCTGACTTTTTTTTTTTGGATGCTAGTGCTGGGGCTTGAACTCAGGGCCTGCGTGCTGTACTGAAGCTTTTGTACTCAAGGCTAGAGCTCTACCTTGAGCCTACAGCTTCACTTTTTCTGCTTTTTGGTAGTTAGAGATGAGTTTCATGGACTTTCCTATCCAGGCTAGCTTTGACCCAGTCCTCCCATTTTAGCTGTCTGAGTAGCTAGTATTACAGATGTGAGCCACCAGTATCTAGTTTCTTTGATTAATGAATAAAGAGCTGAGAGAAAGAGAGAAATAATGTAAAGATTGAGGTGGTTTTTGTTCCCAGTCTAAGAATGATAATACATTTATTACTTATAGTAATGTAATTACAAACCTTTTATATTCTGCTGAATACAAAACATGTTTGGAGTATGCAGACTTTAAAATTTTATAAATGAGAAGCTATTTTAGCTTATCAGATATTTTCTATAGGATTTAAGAAAAGTAGCAGTCAGTATTGGGCATGTGGCCTAGTGGTAGAGTGCTTGCCTAGCATTCATGAAGCCCTGGGTTTGATTCCTTGGTACTATATACACAGACAAAACTGTAAGTGGTGCTTTGGCTCAAGTGGTAGATCACTAACCTTGAGAAAGCTCAAGGACAGTGCATTGGTCCTGAGGTCAAGACCCAGGACTAGCAGTAAATAAATAAATAAATAAATAATAGCATTCAGCCAGGGGTGGTGATACGTACCTATAGATATTCAGGATCCTCAGGCAGGAGGATTACTTGAGATCTTGAGGTCTAAAGATGGTGGTTTGAAGCCAACTGGGGCAGGAAAGTCTATGAGACCCCTATCTCCAGTTAACTACCAGAAAACTGAAAGTGGTCCCATGGCTCAAGTGGTAGAATGCTATCCTTAAATGAAAAAGCCCAAGGATAGCGCCCATATCCTGAATTCAAGCCCCAACATCAGCAAAAAAAAAAAAAAAAAAAAAGTCACCAAGTGGTGTGGGCCTATGATTCAGCTGAGGCAGGAGGATTTCAAGTTCAAGTCTATCCTGGACAACTTATCAAGACTGCTTTAAAGAAAATGTGAGGTCCAGGAGTTTGGGCTGCTGGTAGAGTGCTTGCCTAGCATGCACAAAGATCCAGTTTCACTTCCTTGGTACCACACACATAGAACAGTCGAAGTGGTACTGTGGTTTAAGTGGTGGAGTACTGGCCTTGACAAAAGCCCAAGGAGAGTGCTCAGGCCTTGAGTTTAATCCCCAAGACTGGCAAAAAAAAGGGAAAAGAAAATGTGAAAAATGTTTTACTTTTTTCTGGTCATTAAGCTGGAATATCCCAGAAAAGGTATGAAGTATAAATTCATTAAAATTTCTATGTGGGTTCTGTTATAAATCATTATTGACTTTATCTTATCATGAGGATTATCCAAAATGATATTAAGTATGTCTTTAATAGTTTAAATGCCAGTAGTTTATTTCTTAATGTTGATTTCAGATTTAAACCAACATTGGAGCATATGCTTTTAACCTTTAGTGTGTATTATTCTGAACTTCAATGTATCATAGACCAGGGAATTATATTATTAAAGCATGAAAATGCAAATAATTTATAGGCTTTTGAATTTAGTAATTTAGCTTTAACAGATTCCAGATCAGCTTATCAGACCATTTAAGATAAAACTCAGTGTTTTCATCTCAACTTTGATTCTACTATGATAAAAATCTGTTTGAAATTTTTTCATTTTAATTTTATTTCTTTAGAGAAGAAAGAGTGAATATGAAGGTTCCCAGGGATATGGATGATGCCAAGGCTCTAGGAAAAGTTTTATCCAAATATAAGGACACCTTTTATGTGCAAGTACTTGTAGCTTACTTTGCTACATATATTTTGTATCCTTTTAACTGAAAAATGTTTTCTAATTTTGTTCAAGGAAAGGTTTGAAAGTCTATTACTTAAATATGCTTTTCCCTTTAACAATTACTCATTCAGTGTTAAGATTTTTTTTAAAGATTGAAAAGAAAAATGAAAAAACTACTTCAGGGCTGGGAGTTTGGCCTAGTGGTAGAGTGCTTGCCTAGCATGCATGAAGACCCGGGTTCAATTTCTTGGTACTGTATACATAGAAAATGCTGGAAGTGATGCTGTAGCTCAAGGGTAAGAGTTCTAGCCTTGAGAAAGCCCAAGGACAGTGCATCAGGCCCTGAGTTCAGCCCCAGGGCTGGCAATAATAATAGTAATTTTATTTTAATCCATTCTTCTCAACTAATCATTTTTATTTCTGTTATATCTGTTATCATTTTCTTTTGTTATTTTACTTACCAGACATTTTCCTTTCCTTAGTTCTTAAAGATATTTGCCTTTGATTTGACTGTTAGTTAACTAGACATTACATTTTAAATAATCATTGTGAATTCTTGTATTACATTAAAAATATTTTCTTGCTGGTTTGCTGGTGGCTACTCTGGAGGCTGAGATTGCAGGATTGCAGTTCAAAGCCATTTTGGACAAGATAAGCTGAGAGACATTTATCTCCAATTAACCACCAGAAAATGGAAAATGGCTCTATGGCTCTTAAGAGATCGAGCACTAGTAGCCTTGGGTAAAACCATTCAGGGACAGCACCCAGGCTCTAAGTTCAAATCGTATGACAAACAAACAAATGCTTTTTCCTTAGGTTTGGTTGTGTGTGTGTGTGTGTGTGTGTGTGTGTGTGTGTGTGTATTTTTTGGGCCAGTGCTGGACCATGAACTGGAGGCCTGAGCACTATCCTTGGGCTTTCTCAAGGCTAGAGATGTACCACTGGAGCCATAGCACCATTTCCATTTTTCTATATATGTGGTACTGAGGAATTGAACCTGGGTCTTCATGTATGCTAGGCCCAATTCCTTGCCCCTAATTTTTTTTTTTGTCTAATCGTGGGGTTTGAACTCAGGGCCTGAGCACTGTCCTTGGACACTTTTTGCTCAATACTAGCACTCTGCCACTTGAGCCACAGCGCCACTTCTGGCTTTTTCTGTGTATGTGGTTCTGGGGAATCAAATTCAGGGCTTTGTGCATGCTAGGTGAGCACTCTACCACCAGGCCACACTCCCAGCCTGGTAGTATAATTTTTTTTTCTTTTTGGCTATCCTGAGGCTTGAACTCTGGGCCTGGGCCCTGTCCCTGATCTCTTCAGCTCAAGGCTACTGCTTTACCCCTGGGCTTGGGCATTGTTTCTGTGCTCTTTAGCTCAAGGCTACTGCCCTACCCCTTGAACCACAACCCAACTTACCATTTTCTAGTGATTAATTGGAGATGAGTCTCCCACGGGCCGGGAGTTTGGCCTAGTGGTTAAAGTGCTTGCCTAGCATGCATGACGACCCAGGTTCGATTCCCTGGTACCACATACATAGAAAAAAAAAAAAGCCGGAAGTGGTGCTGAAGCTCAAGTGGTAGAGCTCTAGCCTTGAGAAAGTCCAAGGACAGTGCTCAGGCCCTGAGCTCAAGCCCAGGACTGGCAAAAAAAAAAAAAAAAGTCTCCCAGACTTTAGTGCCCCTGCTGGCTTTGATCCTCAGATCTCAGCCTCCTGTGTAGCTAGGCTTATGGGCATGGAGTACTGCCTTCCCCCCACCAAGCTTAATTGTTTATTTACAAAAAAAAAATTGTAAGAGGGTAGTCATTCAAAGAAATGAATATTTATAGTCCTGTATTTCTTTGCTTTGTAGATATGTATATATTTTAGCTGATCAGGAAAGTCACTTTTTTTTTTGTTTTTGTCTTGAGGCTTGAATTCAAGGCCTGGCACTGTCCTTGGGCTTCCTCAAAGCTCTACCACTTGAGCCACAGCACCACTTCTGGCTTTTTTCTATGTATGAGGTGCCAAGGAATCGAACCCGGGTCTTCGTGCATGCTAGGCAAGCACTCTACCAGCAACCCAAACTCTCGGCCCCTGTCCTTGGACTTTCTTAAGGCTAGAGCTCTACCACTTGATCCTCAGCACCACTTCTGGCTTTTTTCTATGTATGTGGTACCAAGGAATCAAACCTGGGTCTTCATGCATGCTAGGCAAGCACTATACGACTAGACCAAACTCCCGGCCCATGTTGAAACTTTCTATTCTAAGGTCTTAACCCCCCTAACAATCTGTGTGTGTGTGTTTAGTTTTTTAAATTTGTATGTGCTTAATGCTATCTGACTAAAAATTTGAGATTATTGTTTACTTAGGCTGAATCAAAGTGAATTCAGAGTTACTGAGATATATGATTGATACTGGAAGTCAAGAATTGCTGCATTTGCCAAAGAAGAAGGAAAATGTGGCTTACAGAATGTTACAGAAATCTGATTTGAGATCAGGAAGCAAAATGCAGAGAAGAAATAATATGCCATGTAAAAGAAAATACAATTTATTGAAGCTGAATTTCATGAGAGAAGAGGTCTTACCCTGTTAGGGATCACTAATAGATGACCAGTGGGAAAAGGTTATTTTCACTATGAGGGAGTTTCACTGAAGTAGTGGATGAGTAAGGGAGTAAGTCAGATTGTTGGCGACAAAGAGAGAATGTCCACTGAGCCCATCAAATAAAGTAACATGGAGTAATATTAAAAGAATTCACTCTGTCTGACTTGTAGCTAAATTATCTTAGAAAAAGAGGAGTCTAGATCAAAACTGGGAACCAGAACAAGTAAGAAAGGTGTGATTACATTTTAAAATTAAGAGTTGTGATTTTGGGCAGGGTGCAGTAGCTAATGCCTGTTATCAACCCTAGCTACTCTGGAGGCTGAGTTGTGAGGATCAAGATTCATAGCCAGCCAGGGCACAAAAGGACCTGAGACTTTTATCTCCAATTAACCTCTAGAAAATGGGAAGTTGGGCTTGGCTCTAGGGTATGGTGGTAGCCTGGAGCTGAAAAATGTAGGGACACCGCCCAAACCTAGGGTTAATGTGGTAGCCTTGAGCTGAAGATCTTAGGGACAGTGCTGTGGCTGAGCACAAGCCCCTTGACCCACCAAAAAAAAAAAAGTGTGATTTCATCAGTCATCTATTTTTCTATTTTAGATGCTGTAAATAAATGAAGTCATTCTGGGTGCTGGTAGCTCATGCCTGTAATCCTAGTCAGGTAGCTGAGATCTGGGGATTGCAGTTTGAAGCCACTTGAGCAGGAAGGTCTGTGAGATTATTTATCTCCAGTTAACCACCAACATATTAGAAGTGGAGCTATGGCTCAAGTAGTGGAATGTGAGCCTTGGCCAGAAAAGCTCAAAGCTCAGGGACATAACCTTAGGACCAGCGTGTGCATGCATGCACACATGTGCGTATGCACACACGACACACACACACACACACACACACACACACACACACACACACACACACACACACACACACACACACACACGGTTGGTAATTTTGGCCAGGCTCAGTGGCTCACGCCTGTAATCCTAGTTACTCAGGAGGCTGAGTTGTGAGAATCAAGGTTCAAAGCCAGCCCGGGCACAAAACGACCTGAAACTCTTAGCTCCAGTTAAGCTCCAGAAAACCGGAAGTGGGGATTGGCCCCAGGAGTAGGGCAGTATCCTTGAGCTGAAAAGCTCAGGGACAACACCTAGGCCCGGGGTAGAGCATTAGCCTTGAGGTGAAGAGCTTAAGGACAGTGCCCAGGCTGAGTTCAAGCCCCATGATCCTCCCCCTCAACTCCTCCCTCCCAAAATTGGTAATTTTTACTGTATTTTGTAATACCTGGTCTTTTTGTAATGAATAATTCAGATAAACCTCATAGTTAAGGTAAAAATAAACAATTATACCTTTTATTTACCTAGAAGTTATGCTTTCTGAAATCATTTGCGAGTAAAACAGATGTATCAGAGTAGCCTGGTGTTTAAATGATAATTGAAGACTTTTTTCCCCTCAAATCACCTAATTCCTTTCCATGTGGTACATATTGCTTATTTGCTTTAGTTTTCATTTTAGTAATGATTTTATTACCATGGCATTTATTGTATTTTCTGTTTTTAATATCTTGTCAGCTTAAAATTGGAAACACTGGAGCAAGACAGTTATACTTTTTAATAAAACTTTGTATATAATTTTACATCTTTGAATACAATTTGAACATCCTTAATTCAAAAATCTAAAATGCTCTGAACTCTTGTGACTTTTTCAGTGCCAACATGATATATCACAAGTAGAAAACTTCACCTGACCTCATGACATTTTGTTCAAACATAGGCCTTTAGAATACTTTGTAATGCTACCTTTAGGAAGTGTGTGTATAAGGCGTACATGAATTTTGTCTTTAGGTTTAATTTTCATCTGTAAGACATGTCATGTGGCTCCTGAATTTTTTTTTAGGCTAAATGCTAATATTATTTGTTTATTGTCACTAAGTTTCATGACATGTGCAAATATTTCAAAATTGAAAAGTCCTTCACCAGTTCTGATTTCAAACATTTAGATGAAGGATGATGTACCTATATTGAAATATGAGAATAATCTTATTAGCATGGTAATTTCTATATTTGTCTTTTGTCTTTTTTTCTGAGATGTTAGGTTTGTCTTTTTGAAAATTCCATTGTTTTACTCCTTAACTTAGAAGTTAACAGCTTGCAAACATTTGCTATTCCTGGCTCTATTTTTCTCAGCATACTCTCAGGGTTTCTTTATCCCTTCCCACTAGCCTTATTTCTTGTTTGTTTGGTAAGTATTTAAAGGAATTGGGGGGAGGGGCAGGAGTTTGGCCTAGTGTTAGAATGTTTGTGTAGCATGCGCTAAGACCCAGGTTTGATTCCCCAGTACTACATATATAGAAAAACCTGGGGCTCACGCCTGTAATCCTAGCCACTCAGGAGTCTGAGATCTGAGGATCCCGGTTCAAAGCCAGCCCAGGCACTAAAGACCATGAGACTCTTATCTCCAATTAACTAGAAAATGGTAAGTGGTGCTGTGGTTCAAGGGGTAGGGCAGTAGCCTTGAGCTGAAGAGCTCAGGGACAGCTCCCAGGGGGAGTTCAAGCCACATAACCCACAAAAGAAAGAAAGAAAGAGCTGGAAATGGTACCGTGGCTCAAATGGTAGAGCTCTAGCCTCGAGAAAGCCCAAGGACAATGCCCAAGCCCTGACTTCAAGCCCCACAACTGGTCTCCCAAAAAAAGTAGGGGAGATAGGGAGCTTAGCCTAATGGTAGCATGCTCGCTTGGCATGCACAAAGCTCTGGGTTCAATTCCCTGGAACCACATACACAGAAAAAAGCTTGAAATGACGCTGTGGCTTCAGTGGCAGAGTGTTAGCCTTGAGCAAAAAGTTTCTAAGACAGTGTGCAGGCGCTGAGTTCAAGCCCCAGGACTGGCAAAAACAAAAACAAAAAACCTTAATTAGAATGCATAGTATGATAATGGAGTCCTAGTCCTACTAGACTATGTAAGGAAAAATACATTTGTTTTAAAAGCTGGGCTCAAGTAGCTCATGCCTGTAATCCTAGCTACTCAGGAGGCTGAGATTTGAGGATTGAGCTTCAATGCCAGCCTGTACACTTGAGTCTGATTAAACATCAGAAAAAAAGAACAGAAGTGGTGCTGTGGCTCAAGGGGTAGGGCGGTAGCTTCGAGCCAAAGAGCTCCAGATCAGTGCCTAGGCCCAGAGTTTAAGTCCCATGACCAGCCAAAAAAAAAAGAAAAAACATTTGTTTTATAGGACTTTTATTAGAGTGCTTGTTAATTGTCTCCATAAAGAGATATTCTCCTTTGTTTTTTCTAGAACAAGAGTATTATAGACTAATTTGGATTTATAAGCTCTGTTACAGCCTTTCATTTTCCTCTTATGTATTGTCATTCAGATAGTCTAAATAAATGTGTAGGGCAGGGTAAGTCCCAGGGTTGGGGGTAATGCTGTCAAGAAGAGCAGTTAGGGGTTAAAAAAAAAAAAAGATTCCTGAATTATATTCTTAGATTTAAAGTTATTTATTTGGGTATGTTGCTAAGTTTAATCACAGGTGCCAAATTATTTCTCATTTGAGTTAGTGTAGTCCCAGAAAGAACTAGATCAAGTCATGGAGAATATCCTTCTCGTTCCTGACAGAAGTAAACTAATAGAGTTGCTTTTCCTCAGGTAAATGTATCTACATGAATGAAATATCTTCTCATTATTTTGTAGTGTTCTGGACTTGGTGCCTCATTCTGCTATATGCTCTCCTATTTAGTTGGAAGACCAGTTGTATATAAATACTTAACAGAGAAAGCAGTAAAATGGTCACAACAGGTAAACATGCATTTTTGTTGTTTGTGTGTGTGCTACTGGGGCTTAAATTCAGGACATTGTCGCTCATGCTCCTTCTCCCTTTCCCTTGCTCCCTCGTTCCCTTGCTCCCTTACTCTCTCATTCCCCTCCCTCCCTCTCTCCCTTCCCTCCCTTCTTCCCTCCCTCTTCCCCTCCTCTCTCTCTCCTGGGGCTTGAACTCTGGCCTGAGCACTGTCCTTGGGCTTTAAGGCTAGCACTCTGCTATTTGAGCCACAGCACCATTTCCCATTTTTTTCAATGTGTGTGGTTCTAAGGAATTGGACCTGGGTCTTGGTGCATGCTAGGCAAGCACTCTACCACTAGGCCAAACTTCTGGCCCCAGCCTTTAGTATTTTTTTTTTTTTTTTGCCAGTCCTGGGCTTGAGCTCAGGGCCTGAGCACTGTCCTTGGACTTTCTCAAGGCTAGAGCTCTACCACTTGAGCCTCAGCACCACTTCTGGCTTTTTTTTCTATGTATGTGGTACCGAGGAATCGAACCTGGGTCTTCATGCATGCTAGGCAAGCACTTTAACCACTAGGCCAAACTCCCGGCCCAGCCTTTGGTATTTTATGTAAAATCTTTTCACCAAACCATGAGCCATCCTTAGTAAGATAATACCAATTTATAAGCACAGCTTTAGGAAGTCATTGTCATTAACTCTGGTAATGAGCATTTTATAGTTGATTTTCAATTCATCCCTCTCCCCCCCCTCTTTTTCTTTCATCATGAACTTTGAACTCGGGACATATATGCACTGTCCCTGAGATCTGTTTAAGGCTGGCACTCTACCACTTTGAGCCACAGCTCCATTTCCAAACTTTTTTTTGATTGGTCATGGGGCTTGATCTCAGAACCTGGGTGTTGTGCCTGAGCTTTTTGAATTCAAGGCTAGCATTCTACCACTTGAGTCACAGCTCCACTTGCACCCTTTCTGTGCTTGCTTTTAGGTAAGAATCTCAGCCAAGCCTGGTGGCTCAAGCCTGTAATCCTTGCTACTGCGGAGGCTGAGATGTGAGGATCAAGATTCAAAGCCAGCCCAGCACAAAAGGGCCTGAGACTCTAGTCTCCAGTTAACCTCTAGAAAAGGGGAAGTGGGACTTGGTTGTAGGGCGGAAGCCTTGAGCTGAAGATCTCAGGGACAGCACCCAGGCTGAGTTCAAGCCCCATGACCCACCAAAAACAAACAAAAAAAAGAATCTCATAGACTTTCCTTACTAGGCTGCTTCAAGCTGTGATTCTTAAATCTCAGCCTCCTGAGTAGCTGGGGTCACATGTGTGAACCATTGGTTTCCAGCTCAAACACCTTTTTAGTACATTTCTATTTGATAAATTCTGAAGTATCGGGGAAAAAATGAAATAAAGTATGGTATTAGCATAATGTAATGGTAATTCTCTTTTTTTCTTATGACAGGTTGAACGTCACAGAGAACATCTCATTAACTATATAATATTTTTGCGAATTACACCATTTCTGCCTAATTGGTTTATTAATATTACATCTCCTGTGATAAATGTGCCATTGAAAGTTTTTTTTATTGGCACTTTCCTAGGTGAGGCATGTGTTTCATACTGTATTAAGTTCACTGTTTAAACGCTTGGCAGTATCCAGCTGGCCTACATTGCATATTCTGTGAAGACTTGCCAATCCTATATAACTCTTGGGTGTAAAACCTGGCCTATACAAGTGCTTAAATGCTGGTAG
The DNA here is from genome assembly GCF_031878675.1 of Megascapheus bottae. Lineage (NCBI taxonomy): Eukaryota > Metazoa > Chordata > Mammalia > Rodentia > Geomyidae > Megascapheus > Megascapheus bottae. Next base: position 38,531,014 of record NC_143524.1, read on the forward strand.
TGTGGCTTAGCGGTGGAGTGATTGCCTAGCATGCATGAAGACCTGGATTTGATTCCTTGTACCACATAGACAGAAAAGGCTGGAAGTGGTGATGTCGCTCAAGGGTAACATTGAAAAAGCTCACGGACAGTGCCCAGGCCCTGAGTTCAATATTCAGTACTAGCAAAAGAAAACAAAGAAAGGAAGAAAGAAAGAAAGAAAGGAAGGAAGAAGGAAAGAAAGGAAGAAAGAGAAGGAAAGAAAGATGATGATTGCCCATCGTGTTACTTTTGTGTTATCTCTTTGAGGAAGAATATATTTGATACAGGGGAATAATTTTAATGATCCAAGATCAGGCAATTTTTTTTTTTTTTGCTAGTCTTGGGGCTTGAACTCAGGGCCTGAGTACTATCTTTGAACTTTCTCAAGGCTAGAGGTCTACCACTTGAGCCACAGCACCACTTCCAGCTTTTTTCTACTTATGTGGTACTGAGGAATCAAACCTGGACCTTTGTGCATGCTAGGCAAACACTACCACTAGGTCAAACTCCTGGTCCCCAATTTTTTTTTTTTTTTTTTTTATGTCAGTCATGGGGGTTAAACTCTGGGCCTGGGCGCTGTTGCTGCACTCTTCAGCTCAAGGCTACCACCGTACCCTTTGAGCCACAGTTCCACTTTTGGTTTTCTAGTGGTTAATTGGAGACAAAGACTCTCATGGTCTTTAGTGCCTGGGCTGGCTTTGAACTTCAGTCCTCAGGTCTCAGCCTCCTCAGTAGCTAGGCGTGGTGGCCCTCGCCTGACAGCAATTTTTTTTTTTGCCAGTCCTGGGCTTGAGCTCAGGGTCTGAGCACTGTCCTTGGACTTTCTCAAGGCTAGAGCTCTACCACTTGAGCCTCAGAACCTCTTCTGGCTTTTTTCTATGAATGTGGTATCGAGGAATTGAACTCAGGTGTTCTTGCATGCTAGGCAAGCACTCTACCACTAGGCTAAACTCCTGGCCCCCAATTATTTATTTCTTTTTTTTTTAGTAGTGACTTACATACTGGGCATGCAGCTCTACCAGTGAGCCATACCTTTAGTGGAAACAGAAGCTTTGAACTTTATCCCTCAGTGAGTGGGAAAAAAATGGCTATTGTAATTTTTTCTTTTGCTTTCTAATCAGAGGTTAAAGTAGTGAGCTCTCATTTTCAGTAGAGAATTGATCCTATTTTTTATTTTTGTTTACTTTTTTTTTTTTTTTTTGCCAGCCCTGGGCTTAAGCTCAGGGCCTGAGCACTGTCCTTGGATTTTTCTCAAGGCTAGAGCTCTACCACTTGAGCCATAGCACCACTTCTAGCTTTTTTCTATGTATGTGGTACCAAGGAATTGAACCCAGGTCTTCGTGCATGCTAGGCAAGCACTCTACCACTAGGCCAAACTCCCGGCCCCTTGTTTACTTTTTGTAGGTAAGCGCTCTACCACTTGATCCACAGTGCTACTTTTGGTTTTCTGGTAGTTAATTGGACATAAGAGTCTCACAGCCTTTCTTGCCCTACCTGGCTTTGAACAGCGATCCTAAGATCTCAGCCTCCTGAGTGGCTAGGATTAGAGGTGTAAGCCACCAGCGCCCAGGTCCTGATTTTTTTTTTTTTTTTTTTGGCCAGTCCTGGGCTTGAGCTCAGGGCCTGAGCACTGTCCTTGGACTTTCTCAAGGCTAGAGCTCTACCACTTGAGCTTTAGAACCACTTCTGGCTTTTTTTCTATGTATGTGGTACCAAGGAATTGAACCTGGGCCTTTGTGCATGCTAGGCAAGACTCTACCACTAGGCCAAACTCCTGTCCCAGGTCCTGATTTTTATTTTATTAAATCAGCATTTATTCAAAGCTACAAAAAAGTAGTTTTTATAAATACCAAGGAACCAATACTTGATTTTGAAATATAACAAATTTTTTTTCTGCGTTTCTTTCCTATTTAAGTTGCTTAAATATAAGCTGTGTACTAATGGCTCATGCCTGTAATTCTAGCTGCTCAGGAGGCTGAGATCTGAGTATCACAGTTCAAAGCTAGCCTGGGTGCGAAAGTCCTTGAGACTCTTATCTCCATTTGTCACCAGAAGACCAGAAGTGGCACTGTGACTTAAAATAGTAGAGTGCAAGCCTTGAGCTGAATTGCTGAGGGACAGCACCCAAGCTCAGAGTTCCAACCCACTCTACCCCCCCAAAAAATTTTTGTCTAAATACGATGTACAGATTCTTCCCTCCCCCTCCTCCTCCTCCTCCTCCTCCTCCTCCTCCTCCTCTTCCTCCTCCTCCTTCTTCCTTTTCTTCCTCTTCCTCCCCCCCCCACCTCCTCCTTCTCTTCTTTTGACAGTCCTTGGGCCTGAACTCCCAGCCTGGGCACTTTTGCTCAAGGCTAGTGCTCTGCCACTTGAGCCACAGCACCACTTCTGGCCTCTTCTGAGTATGTGGTGCTGAGGACTCAAACCTAGAACTTCATGCATGCTAGGCAAGCATTCTGTCACTAGGATAAGCTCCTAGCCTCCCAGATTTCTTCGGTATTGAATATCAATACTTGTAAGAGTCGTTTTTGTTTTTTTGACAGTCCTGGGCTTGAGGTCAGGGCCTGAGTACTGTCCTTGGGCTTTCTCAAGGCTAGAGCTCTACCACTTGAGACTCAGCACCATTTCTGCCTTTTTTCTATGTATGTGGTACCAAGGAATTGAACCTGGGCCTTCATGCATACTAGGCAAGCACTCTAACTTGGGTGCTTTCCTTGAGCTTTTGTGTTCAAGACTAGTGGAGCCATAGCTCTGCTTTGGCTCTTTTGCTGGTTAAATGGAGATAAGAGTTTCATGGACTTTTGGCTGCCTTTGAGCCAAGATCCTCAGATTTCTGCCTCCTGAGTAGCTAGAATTATAGGTGTGAGCCACCAGTACCTGGCTAAGATTGTGTCTTTTTGTTGTTCTTTTTTTTTTTTTTTTTTGCCAGTCCTGGACTTGAGCTCAGGGCCTGAGCACTGTCCTTGGGCTTTCTTAATGCTAGAGCTCTAGTACTTGAGCCACAGCATCACTTGGATTTTTTCTATGTATGTGGTACCAAGGAATTGAACCTGGGTTTTTCGAGCAGTCTCACCACTAGGCCAAATTCCTTGCTCTGGATTATATCTTTTTGAATATCAAAAATATTTTGGTGCGAGGTATTGTTAGAGTTATTCATTTAATTATTCATTTAATGTATTTTTTTTAACCTTTGTGTTTTTGTGGGTGCGATTGGGTGCTAGAGATTAAATCCTGGTAATACTCTTTTTTTTTTGCCAGTCTGGGCTTGAGCTCAGGGCTTGAGCACTGTCCTTGGACTTTCTCAAGGCTAGCACTCTACCACTTGAGCCTCAGCACCACTTCCGGCTTTTTTTGCTATGTATGTGGGGTACTGAGGAATTGAACCCTGGTCTTCGTGCATGCTAGGCAAGCACTCTACCACTAGGCCAAACTCCCGGCCCAATCCTGGTAAGACTCTTGGCAGTAAGCTACACCCTTAGTCTTCAGCCTTAGTTTTTTTTTTTTTTTTTTTTGCCAGTCCTGTGGTTTGAGCTCAGGGCATGGCCACTGTCCTTGTGCTTTCTGAAAGCTAAGGCTCTACCACTTAATCCACAACACCACTTCCAGCTTTTTCTGTGCATGTGGTACTGAGGAATTGAACCCAGAGCTTCATGCATGTTAGGCCAAGCACTCTATCACTAGGCCACGCTCCTGGCCTTGTTTTGTTAAAATTCTCTGAACACTTTTCTTAGCTTTTAAAGTTCATTATCCTTAGGAGTTGATTATGAACGATGGAATTCTTTGTGTGGAAATAAATTTGAGAAGCTTCAAATTCTGAATGATTTCTATTTTTTTATTTTATTTATTTATTTATTTTTTGCCAGTCCTGGGCTTGAGCTCAGGGCCTGAGCACTGTCCTTGGACATTCTCAAGGCTAGAACTCTGCCACTTGAGCCTTAGCACCACTTTTGGCTTTTTCTATATATGTGGTACCAAGGAATTGAACCCGGGTCTTCGTGAATGCTAAGCAAGCACTATAACCACTAGGCCAAACTCCTGGCCCTCAAATTCTGAATGATTTTTAAAATTTCAAATGGGAATAGTTGTGTTCTTGCATGGTATTTCATTCACACAGAAATTTACTTTTTAAAACAATGTTTTGTTTTGTTTTTTAATTTTAGGTGTTGCACCTCCCTCTTTTGTAGCAATCAAGGCAGGAACAACGCTGTATCAGCTTACAACAGCAGGAGAAGCTGTTTCCTGGAACTCAGTATTTATTCTGATGATTTTGGCAGTTCTTTCTATTCTGCCAGCTATCTTCCAAAAGAAACTAAAGCAGAAATTTGAGTAAAAAATTCGCAGGTTTAAGTTTTTCTGTCATCATTATCATCATCATCATCATCATCATCTCAGGCTTAGCAGGTGCATCCATTTGTTTTTAAATGATCTCTTAGGTACTCGAAAGAAATACAGTTTCATGGGATATTTGTAATATATCAAATGATACATTTTAAATAATGCATTTAAGTGACAAGAGCTTGCAGAAAATAAAGGGAGAAATTGGCATACTAAAAAAAGTGCTGTCATTTATAGTTGTACTAGACATTTTACAAATTACTAAAAATAGCTACGGACAGACAATAGAAGCATGGTAGAAACTTCTTGGTCTGAATACATCCAATATTTATTTTTATGTCTAACAAGTAAAATAGTTAGCAAAGCCAGGTGCAGTGGTGTGCACCTGTCATCCCAAGCCACTCAAGATACTTAGGATTGTGAATTTGAGACAGCCTACACAAGTTAACAAGATTCTGTCATAAAACAAGTTTTTGCTAAAGTTTAACAATGTCAGAGCATAAACCGAACAACTAAATTTAAAAGAGGTTTTCATTTTCTTTCTCTCTTGATCTTTGAGGTAATGAATTTCATTAGGGATTGTATCTTCAGAGACCAATGAAAATAGGATATCAAGTTACCTATCTTATTATCATTTTCTGTTTTAGATTTTTATCATGGATTAGTCTGATAATGTAAATTCTGGTCAGTCTGTTTCATTCATTTTTTTCTAGGTTTTGCAATATTTTCACACTGCATATGCAAAATGAGGATTATATACCTATATAATATTGGTGTTGATAATGTATATTTAGATATATTGTTGTAACATCTCTAGCACCGCAGTAGAGGATCTGAAAACACCAATTTTAGATTAAATGATTAGTTTATTTTGAAACAAACAGTAATAGCACAGCACTAGTGGTTTAATTGCAGTTTATTGGTTCTAATGACTGTAAAATTTACCTCATTTGATCATTAAGCAATGTAATACAATTATCCTTTTTATGCACGATACATTTACAAGGATATCTTGTTTTGTTTATATGATGGCCTATTGTTTGGGACTGCTTTTGACTAATGTGGTTTCACCATTTAGAGTTTTTATTCTTCTGTTTCAAAAAGTAAATTACCTGCTCACATAGTAACTATTAAATTTGAATAGTTCTGGAAAATTGAAATGCATTTTGCTGCTTGGTATGCCCTGCAGCCTTGATTCTGGGACAGAGCCAATCTAAAGTACTTCCTCATTTTTACCTTATCTCAAAAAATGTTAATGTTGAAAAAGTTCTTTAGCTCTGTAAGAAATTCTTGTATGTTTTCATTCATTCTTAGAGGTGTGGGCATCCTCAAAGCCTGTCTTACTCCATAATATGGACTTAGTAATTTTTTTCTATCACAGTATTAACAATGGATATGTTGTAAATACAAAAAATATAGATTAATATTGTGTTCTTGATGTCACCTGGACTTTTGTGTAAAATTATTTATTTATTTTGAGCAAGGTTTTCTTTGTTATTGACCAGAGACTGAATGATAAATCTTTCGTTATTTTTACAAATGAATTTAAAACATAGCCTTTTGGGAAAAAGTTCACTAAATATTACTGTATAAAATGTAATTAAGTAAATTTTTATCAGACTTTTAAAAATAAAAATGAGAGCTTTGACTCAAGAAGTCTCAGTTTTTATTCTGGTGTATGTACGTTGTAGTAACTCTATTCTCAGAGTACATTCTTGCCCTGTGCTAGTCTTTTGTCCTGTTAGAGAAATGTATCAGTTTAGCTTGGGCATATTTTTCTTTTCCAAAGAGAATAGCCAGTCTCTGTCCCCCCAATCCTTTGCAGTCCTGGAGCTTGAAGTCCTCTTCTTCTTCTTTTTTCTTTTTCTTTTTGCCAGTCTTGGGGCTTTAACTCTGGGCCTGGGTGCTGGCTCTATCTTTGGGCTTTCTCAAGGCTAGCGCTCTACCTCTGGAGCCACAGTGCCACTTTGAGCTTTTTCTGTTTGTGTGGTACTGAGTAATGAGACCCAGGGCTTCCTGCATGTTAGGCAAGTACTGTCACTAGGCCATACTCCCAGCCCCCTGGAGCTTGAATTCTGGGCTTGTGTGCTATCTCCTAGTTTCTTTTGCTAACGGTCCACTTCTGGCTTTTTTGAGTAGTTGATTGGATATGAGTCTCCAATAAACTGCCTGGTCTGGCTTCAAACTGTGATCCTCAGATCTCAGCCTTCTGAGTAGCTAGAATTACAGGTGTGAGCCACTGACCCATATCCACAGAGTCAAAGTCTTGTCCTGATGCCAAATGTCAATGAAAGCTTTAATTCTTTTTTTTTTTTTTTCTCTTTTCTTCATTGGTTTGATGTTGGAGATTGAACCCAGGGCCTGCCTTACACGAGCTAGGTATGCATTGTACCACAAAGCTATCTATGTCCCTTAATCCTTCTCAAAAGATAATTACCAAGTGTTGTTTTTGACCATATTGGGTTTTTTGTTTGTTTGTTTTGCCAGTCCTGGGGCTTAAACTCAGGGCCTAAGTACTGTCCTTGGGCTTTCTCAAGGCTACAGTTCTACCATTTGAGCCACAGCACCACTTTGGCTTTTTCTATGTATGTGGTACTGAGGAATTGAACCTGGGTCTTGATGCATTCGAGGCAAACAGTCTACCAAACTCACAGGTCCCATACTGGGTTTTGATTTCAGGGCCTTGTACTTCCCAGGAAGGTCCTCTACTAGTTGAGTCATGCTACTAGGGCAACAGTTACATAGTCCTGACCACAAGCGATCAGCATCTGTAATGAGGAGATGAACTAGGAAGTTGACATAGTTAATAATCTCTCTCTGGAACTTTGTTATTTTGAGTGTAATATATATATAACAATAAATGAAACTAAAATGAAATAATAAATTACTAAAGTAATCTAAATTTCATATTTAGAATTTTTTCATAGAAGTACTTTTATTAAAAACTTCAAGGCCAGGCCTAGAGTTTGGCCTAATGGTAGAGTGCTTGCCTAGCATGCATGAAGACCCGGGTTCGATTCCTTGGTACCACATATGTAGAGAAAAGCTGGAAGTGGTGCCTGAGGCTCAAGTGATAGAGCTCTAGCCTTGAGAAAGCCCAAGGACAGCGCTCAGGCCCTGAGCTCAAGCCCAGGACTGGCACAAAAAAAAAAACCCAAAAAACAAAACAAAAAGAACTTCAAGGCCGAAGCCAGGTATGGTGGCTCATATCTCTAATCCTAGCTACTCAGGAGGCTTAGATCTGAAGATCGCAGTTCAAAGCCAGCCCTGTCACTAAAGTACGTGAGACTCTTATCTCCAATTAATGACCTGAAAACAGAAAGTAGAGCTGTGGCTCAGGGGTCGGGTGGTAACCTTGAGCTGAAGAGCTTCAGGATAACATCCAGGCCCAGAATTCAAGTCTCGCAGCTGACCAAAACAAAACAAAACTTCAGAGCTGAGATCGTAGCCTAGTGGTTGAGTGCTTGCTTAGCATGCATGAAACCCTGGGTTCAATTCCTCAGTACCGAATACACAGAAAAAAGCTAGAAGTGGTGCTATGGCTCAAGTGCCTGAGCACTAGCTTTGAGCAAAAAGTGTCCAAGGACAGTACCCAGTTCCTGAGTTTAGGCCCTAGGACTCCCAAAAAAATCAAAATCAAAAACATCAATGAATAAAAGTGTATTCTCTAGATTTTTTTTTCCTTTTCATGGCACATAAGTTAATGACTCAGTGAGTTATGTCTCCTGGTGCAATCTGTCCGTGTAAGTAGCCGCCCTGCCTGTTACTCAAATTTTGGGTGAGATCCAAATGCTAATAACTTGATAAACTGAACTTCGAAAAAAATTTGACTCTCATCTTAAGCCTTTAATCTTGGCTACCCAGGATGTTAAGACCTGAGGACCATCTTAGGCAGAGAAAAGCCTTCTGAGATTCTATCTCCAGTTAACCAAAGAATTAAAAATAAAAAGCTTTGGACTGTAGAGGTGGTTCAAGTGGTAGAGCTCCAGCAGAGAATGAAAAAGTGAAAGCACTGGACCCTGAATTTAAGTCATAGTATCTGTACAAAAGGAGGAAGAGGAAGAGAAGAGAAGGAAGAAGGAGGAGGAGGAGAGAAAGAAGAGAAGGAGAAGAGGAAGAGGAGAAAGAAACCGGGTGCTGTTGGTTCATGTTGGTAATCCTTGCTACTCTGGGGGCTGAAATTTGAGTATGATGGCTTAAAACCAGCCTAGGTAGAGAAATCTAACTCTTATCTGCAACTAACCAGCAAAAATCATGAAGTAGAGGTGTGATTCAAGTGATAGAGCACTAGTTTGGAGCAAAAATGCCAAGCTGTGAGGCTCGTTAGCCTTGAGCACAAAATCTCAGAGATAGGGGCCACAAGTTTGGCCTAATGGTAGAGTGCTTGCCTACCATGCACCAAGACCTACATTTAATTGCTCAGTACCACACACATAGAAAAATGGTGCCAGAAATGGTGCTGTGGCTCAAGTGGTAGAACCCTAGCCCTAGCCTTGAGAATGCTCAAGGACAGTGCCCAGGCCCTGAGTTCAAGACCCAGGAATGGCAAAAAAAAAAAAAAATCAGAGGTAGCAAGTCCTGAGTTTACCCAGTATTAGTACTAGAGCACACACAGAGAAGCTGGGCTTTTTTTTTTTTTTTGCCAGTCCTGGGACTTGAACTCAGGACCTGGGCCCTGTTCTTGGGCTTTCTCAAGGCTAGCACCCCACAAGCTGGTCTTTTGAGTTGCCACTCAACTGGTACTGTGCCTTAAAGCAAGCAAGCAAGCTGCCAACTGGGAGCTCAGAATAGATATTTTGTTATCCTGTGTTCAAGCCCCAGTACTCTGGGAAAGTAAATCTTATGGATTGCTGATGGGCATACAAGTGTGAAAAACTTTTGATTATCTTTTCTATTTGTATTAGTATATTAAGTGTTAACAATGAAGAGAATATATAAAAATTTGAAGCCAGCTGCTGATGACTCACATCTATAATCCTAGTTATTCAGGAGGCTGAGATCTGCAGATTGTGGTTCAAAATCAGCCAGGAGTCTCCCACCTCTAATTACCTTCCCCAAAGCTGGAAGTAGTGCTATGTCTCAAGTGCCAAAGCACCAGCCTTAGGTGAAAATGTTAAAGAGTGTTGCTGAGGCCCTTTACTCAGTGCCAGCACAAAAAAAAAAGAAAAAAAAACTTTTTTTTTTTGCCAATCCTGGAGCTTGCTTCACCTCAGGACCTGAGCACTATCCCTGGACAATTTTTGTTCAAGGCTAGCACTCTTCCACAATGCCGCTTCCAGCTTTTTCCTGTATGTGTGGTACCAAGGAATTGAGCCCAGGTCTTCATGCATGCTAAGTGAGGACTCTACCACTAGGCTCTGCTCCTGGCCCCCAAACTTTTTTAAATGAAATAATAAAAATAAAACAAATATAGGTACTGGTGGCTCATGCCTGCAATCTTAGCTATGGAAGAGACTAAAATCTGAGGATCATGGTTCAAAGTCAGCAGGAAAGCTCCTAAGAATCTTATTTCCAGTTAACCACCAAAAAACTGGTAGTGGAGTTGTGGCTCAAGTAGTAGAGAGGTAGGTAGCCTTGAGCAAAGAATCTCAGTGACAGAGCCCAGGACCCAAGTTCAAACCCTAGGATCAGCACATAAAATAATAAAACAAATTTAGTGATTTGACAGTTGTTATACATGATTTGATGTCTAAATTAGAGTTCAAACTAAAGTTTCCAAGCTCAGATAATTGTACATATATCCAGGACCAGGGCTGCCACTTTGGTTCTCTCTGCTCCTTTCAGTGTGTGAATCAGTGCTTTTCTACTCCTTTTTTTTTTTAATTTTAAATTTCCCCCTTCTAAAGTTTTACCTGTGTGTGTGTGTGTTTGTGGATCTACTTGAAATTTTTTGTTGTTGTGATTTCAAGATTCTGTAATTTGTGAAGAAATAGGGAAACAGAGTTGAGGATTGCCTGTTCTCTTCTTCCTTTTCCTTACTTTGGTGACTAATCACCACTACAGCCAAGGTTCATGACAATTCTAAATCTTTGAAAGCTCAGCTATAGCTAAATATATCATTGTATTGGAATCTGGTCCACTTATCCCTCACTAGACCATTGGCCTTTCTCAGGAAGTTTTTGGCCCCAAGCTGATGGTACTAACAAGGCTACGGGGTTCACAGTCTAGAAGAGAGAGCTGGGTGTGGTGGCAGCACATACAAAGCCATCTACTTAAATTCTGACAAGGCTTTTAATCCAGGGGTACATGGGAGAGGAGACGGGGTGAGGGAAGTACCCATTAAGTCATTCCTGAGCTTGGAAAGCGTAAGATAGTTTCTTCTCAGATCTGACTACTCTGTCTACATCAGTCTCTTCAGACACACACACACACACACACACACACACACACACACACACACACATACACTCACAATATTTATGAGAGCAAATACACAAATTTGCTATGTATAAGTACCTTCATGAATGATTATTCGTACACACAAATGTTCAGTTACATAGAAATGAATTTGGGGGGCCGGGAGTTTGGCCTAGTGGTTAAAGTGCTTGCCTAGCATGCATGAAGACCCGGGTTCGATTCCTCGGTACCACATATAGAAAAAAAAAAAGCCAGAAGTGGTGCTGAGGCTCAAGTGGTAGAGCTCTAGCCTTGAGAAAGTCCAAGGACAGTGCTCGGGCCCTGAGCTCAAGCCCAGGACTGGCAAAAAAAAAAAAAAAAAAAAAAAGAAATGAATTTGGACATGCACCTAATCCACATGCTCATACTCATACACTAGTCTGGGGAAAGTTGAATCACTTGGGGAAATTATCAGCACTTGCTTCTTCATTGCTCAACCTCATACATATTTCCTCTTAAGTAGGTTATCAGATGCAGTGTGAGGCTGTTGCTATTTTTTGAGTTTTTTTTTTTTTTTTTGTGCCAGTCATAGGGTTTGAATTCTGAGCTTGGGCTTTTTCTCTGAGATTTTTTTTTTCCCCCCTCAAGGTTGGTGCTCTACCATTTGAGTCACAGCTCAGCTCCACCTCAGGCTTTTAGGTGGTTAATTGGAGATAAGAATCTCATGGACTTTCCTGCCTTGGCTGGCTTTAAGCCTCAGTCCTCACACTGCAGCATGATCCTTTTCTGTAATCTAACTGTTGAGCTCTCTGATCCCCATTCCACTGTCTGTCTGCCACATGCAGCATAGGTTGGGCATCACCTTGCATAGACTGCGAAGCTATCAGTCACTTTTCTCCCATCAGTTCAGATAGGTTAGATACAAAGAGGAGCAAGTGCCATGGTTTTCAGTGATGTTTGCTGTGACCTCCAGGCCATCCTCCCTGAGGGAACTAGTAGTTGAGAGAAGTACAGAGGAGAGAACCCAAGAGAGAGCCCAGGTTCTGCCCGTGGGGAAGCCACTTCTTTCTGAGGTCCTTAGTGGCAGAGTCCCTGAACAGAGCTTGAGCAAGCCTCTTTCTGGTACAATGATGATAATCTGAAATACATATGGAGTGCCTTCACATTCCAGGCACAATTCTCAACAATCTACCCATACATGCATTTGTCTTATGTAATATTTGTTAAAAACTGAATGATGGCACCTAGTGATTAAGTAACTTGCCCAAGGTCATATAGTAAATGGTAAAATCAAGAGATTTCAATTTTGAGCTGTTTTGAGAACCCACACTTGTAAACAACTATGCCATATTGCCTCCCTGCCCTCTGAATTTTTTTCCTAATAAATACACACACTGGGACTGGGAAGTAAGTTTCCCTCTGTGACACCATCCTCTTCTCTCAACACCTGGCTCAGGGATGGATGCATACTTCTTGGTGGGAGTTTCCAAGTGGCAGGGGTCTCCGGAGGCTTCCAGTGAGATAGTGGGAATCTCATCGCACATGAGAAAAAGCTCTGAATGAGCCTGTAGTGAGCTGTGAGCTGACCTTTGCACAGGGTCCTCATGCAGGTTTTGTCTCTTAAATTTATTATTATTTTTTTGCCAGTCCCGGGGCTTGAACTCAGGGCCTGAGCAGTGTCCTTGGGCTTTCTCAAGGCTAGCGCTCTACCACTTGAGCCACACCATCACTTCTTTTTTGTTTTCTTTCCTATGTATGTGGTACTAGGGACTTGAACACTGATCTTCGTGCATGCTAGGCAAGCACTCTATCACTAGGCCAAACTCCTAGCATCTTAAATTTATTAAACCTAGGGAAAGTCCTTGCTTTTTACTTGGAACCTTAGTGTCCCTATCTGTAAATTAAAGATACATGTTAATCAGGCTAATCCATCTCCTCCAAAAGAAGGCCTTTCCTTAGCTCCACAGGGGAAAAGGCCCATCACTGACACCAAAAAGCAGGGACAGGAAGGTCTAGGGGCTGGAGATAGGATTGAGTTGGGTTTACATTGGGGAATGTTTGTCTAGTTACCCTACCCATATAACAGGGCCGGGCTGAGATCTGCAGACTTCTAGTGTCTGTTTGGTGGGCCAGAGGCGCGGCTCGGCGAGATGCGCCCACTCTTCTCCTACCTCCTCAGCCCAGTCCACCCAAAGGGAGTCGCAGTCCAGGTGAGAGTCGACGGTGGCGTTTGCAAACCGCGCTGCGGCAGCCGCCAGGGAAGCCAAGGCCCACGGGGCCTGAAGAGCATCACGTCATCCTTTACCACTGGGCGCCCGCCCCTCCCCGACTGCGCCTGCGCAACGCTGCCGGCGGGCGGGCGGGGGCCGCGGCGGGGGCTCCCGGGCGCTCTCCGCCCTTCTCTAGGCTCTCTCGGGCCGCGGCGCTCTCGGCGGGCGGCGGCGCGGGGGAGAAGCGTCCAGGATGCAGCGCGGGGCAGCCCGGTGCCCCCCTGGCCCATCACGGCAGCGGCGGCCGCGGGGACCGGGCCAGGCCCGGGGGCGGCAACCAGAGCCGCGGTAGCGGCGGCAGCGACAGCGGCTTGAGGGGCGGCTCAGGGCGGTCGGGCGCCGGGGAGTGGGGGCTCCGCGCCTCTCCGCACGGCTCGCCCGGCTTGGCCCGGGCGCCATGAGCGGCGGCGGCGGCGGCGGCGGAGGAGGAGGAGGAGGAGGAGGGGGCTCGGCGCCCAGTCGTCTCGCCGACTACTTTGTCATCTGTGGGCTGGACACCGAGACCGGACTGGAGCCAGACGAGCTGTCGGGTGAGTGCGCGCCCAGGCCTTGCGGGGACCCCATAGGACTCCCCCTCAGCCATCCCCGCTTTGTCCCGGGCCGCGGCGAGGGTCGAGCGGCGGGACGCCGGGTGGGCGCCGGCCAGGGGGGCGTTGACGTGGAGGTGGGGGCCGGGGCGAGGGGCTGGGCGCCGCAGGGGCCGTGCGGCCTCCAGGCTTCCTTCTGCGCCGCGGGCGCGTCGGCGACGGCAGCGGGGAATGGCGAAGGTGTGTTCGGGCCGGGGGGGGGGGGGGCGAGCGGGGGTGGTGGTGGTGGTGGTGGTGAGGAGGTCGAGTGACTTTGTACTGAATCCTGGGACGCCTCCAGCACCTCCACTGGGGAGGCAAGAAGACATTCCCACGTCCAAGGGAAAGTTACTTCCACCTAGACTTTCAAAAAATAAAAATTACAAAAAGCAGAATAACTTGAAGAGTTTATCTGGATTCTTCCCAAGAAACCTGTGAGACCAGTTTCTCAAAAACCGTTATAATCTGGCCCTGGCCTGGATCCCCTGGATTTGCCTACAGGTTGCAGCTCTGCCCATCTGCCCATGGGACACGAAGTGCTGACCTGAAACTTGGGTTGCACCGAGAAGAATGGGAACTCCTTGAGCACTAGAAATGACTCGCACCCGGGGACCCATGCCTTTTTATGAAAAGTAATTTTTGTCCTTTATGAATAAAAAAGCAGTTTCCTGGTTGGGGAAGTTGGGATGCATTTTGATGCTTCTCCAGTTTGCCTTTTTCAAAGGAAAACTGGTGGTGGGGGGAGGGTGGGGGAAGTGATGATAGAGCCCTGACCAGATTTACAACTCATTGCAAGAAAGTGTCAGCACTATAAAATTCCCATGAATTCCACCTCAGTATTATTGCAGCCTTTAAATTGTACCAGTTTGAAAAGATTTCTTTTTTGGGGGGGGTCTGGAGTGCCCTGTTGGCGGGTTTCAGTGGTTATGTTGTGTTTTAAAGTTATGTCATTCCGACCTGATGGGGGGAACTCCTTTCTGCTTTTCTGTCACGATGTGGTCACTGTTCACTGTAAAGTTTCTCTTTCGAAATTCATCCTCCTGTTGACTGATTTTGCTTTACAGATGACAGGACAGAATTTTGGCTTTTTTTTGGGAGGGGGTGTGTTATTGTCATTAGAAAAATTCCAGTGTTTCTAATGAAAAAGGTATGCACACTTCCAATGATCAGAATGAATTGTCAGCCAGGAGCCACTGGCTCATATCTGTAATTCTACTCAGGAGATGAGATCTGAGAATTGTGGTTTGAAGTGAACCTGGGTAGGAAAGATTGTAAAACTTTTTTTTTTTAATAGCCAATATATTTTTGTTTATGTGGTACCAAAGAATTGAACCCAGGGCCTCAAAGTGCTAGGCTAGCACTTTACCCACTAGGTCACATTCCCAACCCCCCCCCTTTTTTTTTTTGCCAATCCTGGGGCTTGAAGTCAGGTCCTAGGCACTGTCCCTGAGCTTCTTTTGCTCAAGGCCAGCTTTCTACCACTTTAGCCACTGTACTACTTGCAGCCTTTTCTGTTTATTTGGTACTGAGGAATGGAACCCAGAGTTTCATGCATGTTAGCCAAGCTACTCTACCATTAAGCCACAATATACTACTCAGAAAAAGCCTGAAGTAGTGCTGTGGCTCAAGCAGTAGAGTGCTAACCTTGAGCACAAAGACCCAGAGACTGCCCAGGCCCAGAGTTCAAGCCCCAGGACTGAAAAAAAATTTTTTTAAATTATGATAAATTGAGGCAGCAAGTATGGCTTATGTGGTGGGCCCTGAGTTCAAACTCCTGTAATGTGCCTCTCAAAAAAAAATTAGTGTTTTAGCCAGGTACTAGTGGTTCATACCTGTAATCGTAGCTACTCTAGAGGCTGAGATTTGAAGATCAAGGTTTAAAGCCAACCCTGGTAGGAAAGTCTGAAACTCTTATTTCCAGTATACTACCAGAAAACCAGAAGTGGCTAGGGCTTAAAAGCTCAGGGAGAACATCCAGGCCCTGAGTTCAAACCCCATGACCAACCAAAACAATGAATAATTTTATCAAAGGCCAAATAGTTTTTCTCAGATTAGTACCAGGTTGGTGAAAAAAAAATCATTAACAATAATGTAATTAATACTAGGCCTTTTTTTTTTTTTTTTTTTTGTCAGTCTTGGGGCTTGAACTCAGGGCCTGAGTACTCTCCTTGGGCTTTCTAAAGGCTAGAGCTGTACCACATGAGCCATGGCACCACTTGTGGCTTTTTTTTTTTTTTCATTTTTTATTTTTATATACGTGGTACTGAGGAATTGAACCCTGGTCTTTGTGCATGCTAGGCAAGCAGTCTACTACTAGGCCAAACTCCCAGCCCATACTATGCCTTTTGTCAGAGTAACTTTATTGTTCTAAGCTCACTTTTTAGGTCTTAAGATTTTTTTTTTTTTTTTTTTTTTGCCAGTCCTGGACTTAAGCTCAGGGCCAGAGGACTGTCCTTGGATTTTTTCTCAAGGCTAGAGCTTTACCACTTGAGCCTCAGCACCACTTCTGGCTTTTTCTAAGTATGTGGTACCAAGGAATGGAACCCGGGTCTTCGTGCATGCTAGGCAAGCACTCTACCACCAGGCCAAACTCCAGGCCCCAGGTCTTAAGATTTTTACAAATGCTATCATCTTGCTCATATAAAGTTTGTGGCTTTGGGACAATGTAATTGTTGGAACCATTGATGCTAGAAGGTACCTCAGACAGGAAAATGAAGGCTAGGAAGGATGACAGGACCTATACTAGTCCATTGCTTCGACTCTTGGTCTAGTGCTCCTTTCATAACACTCAACTGCATCATATTGAGTGGACTAGAGGTTTTTAGAAAACTCATGCTGAGAAAAGTTAAAAATAGGGCTGGGAATGTGGTTTAGTGGTAGGATGCTCACCTACTGTGCATAAAGCCCTGGGTTTGAGTCCCCACTACCACCTACACAGAAAAAGCTGCAAGTGGTCCTGTGGTTCAAGTGGTAGAGTGCTAGTCTGGAGCAAAAAGAAACTCTGAGACAGTGCCTAGGCCCTGAATTCAAGCTCCAGGATTGGAAAAATAAATTAATTAAAAACAAAAAACAAAAAAACATAGTGCAGTGGATTTGAATAAAAGAAATTTAAGTATGAAATAGACCAGTGTTGTTTTTTTTTTTTTCTTTTGATAGGTACTAGATCTAAGGGCCTTGCATTTGCCTCCATTCTCCCTTTTGAGTTTTACTCCCAACCTATTAAATGTTCTTTTAGCCTGTACTTTATGGTGTCTGTTAATTTGTGTAGCCACTTGGTTTTAGAAGATAAGAATATTAATTTATAACTGCTAAAACATAGGTATGAAGCTGAGAAGATACTGCTAGTAATGACATGCGTTATGAGGTCAAACATTCCTAATCTGCTATTGACTGTGTGTGTGAGTGTGTGTGTGTGTGTGTGTGTGTGTGAGAGAGAGAGAGAGAGAGAGAGAGAGAGAGAGAGAGAGAGAGAGAGAGAGAGAGAGAGAGAGAGAGAGAGAGAGGTATCCTGGGGTTTGAACCCAGAATTTGGGTGCTATCTCTGATCTTTTTTGTTCAAAGCTAGTGCTTTATCACTTAAGCCATGGCTCTATTTCTGGCTTTTTGGTGATTAGAGTCTCACAGACTCCTACTCGGGCTGATTATAAACCAAGATCTCAGCTTCCTGAGTAGCTAGAATTACAGGCAAGAGCCACTGCACCCAGCTTTTATCTTTTAAATGTAGTTGGAATAGTTTAATACCAAGACTTATTCATTCAATAAGTCTTCGTTACAATAGTCACTGATTGAAGATTTTTTTTTCCTTTTTATTTCGTTTCTGATGGTGTTGATAGGGTAATATGGACTACCCAGGGGGAATCCTTGAATAAAACAAAACAGAATACAAATAGCTGTGTGTAGTCCATACTGAGACTCTCCAGGGTGCATTTTCTCTCTTCTGCCAGCTTTATAGTTCTCAAACTGATGAGGTCATTGTCAGTGAAACTACAGGAAGTTGTGTATTACGTTCAGTTTCTCTGGGGTAGTATTGAAGTCTATGCTGTTTTCTCCAAGCAAAGTAAGTTACTTCAGCTAGCACTAAAACTCTCAAGGATACCAAGAACAGACAAAGAAGTTCTTTTGGTTTTCTTTTTTATTTATTTATTTATTCATTCTTTTTTTTTTTTTTTTAAGCCAATCCTGGGGCTTGAACTCAGCCTGGGCATTGCCCCTAAGCTTTGTTGTCTCAAGGCCAGCACTCTACCATTTGAGCCACAGCACTACTTGGGGCTTTTCCTATCTATGTGGTACTGAGGAATTGAATCCTGGGCTTCATGTATGCTGGGCAAGCACTGTACCATTAAGCTGCATTCCCAGCCATCTTTCTGGTTTTCTGTAGAAGGATTAAGATTTACTAGTCTGGGAGCCAGGAGTTTGGCCTAGTGGTAGAGTGCTTGCTTAGCATGTACGAAGATCCAGGTTTAATTCCTCCATACCACATACAGAAAAAGCTGGAAATGGTGCTGTGGCTCAAGTGGTAGAGCTCTAGTCTTGAGAAAGCCCAAGGATAGCACTCAGGCCCTGATTTCAAGCCCCAGGACTAACCAAAAAAAAAAAAAAAAAAAGATTTACTAATCTGTTTAATGATAAGCATAGAGCTTGCTGTGCTGAATGTAGACTCAGATCACTGGATCAGCATCTCTTGCTAGCATCTTTTCCCCCTTCTTTCAGTCTCAAGCATTTAAGCATTCTTTGATGTGCAAGGAACTGGGAAAGGTGTCAAATTTAATTTTGCTTTCCTTTTGGATTAGTGGAGGAAGCACTTTAGGTTGGAAAGAGAGGAAGGCAATCCATTAAATGGAATATCAAATCTAATAAATTTTAGAAATGGGTGTCTGCTTATTGGTTTTCAGATAAGCAAATCTGGAAGATATACTTCTGATTTATGTTTTCTATTACTGATACATACTAAGTGAAATCTGTTTGCTTCCATTATTTCTTTCTTTCCTTCTTTCTTTTTTTATTGTCAGGGTAATGTATAGAGCTTGATTCATCAGGTAGTGGGTGCATTACTTCTCACACATTGATACCCCTTTCTCATGTTTTTGTCCCCATTTTCTTCTTCCCACCCCCTCCCAATCATCTTGATTTCTTCCTTCCTTTTCCTATTTCAAAGAAACAAACGTATATTTAATATACCAGGTAATAAAGTAAGATACAGTAACAATATATTAACCAAAGGGCAAAAAAAGAGAAGAGAAATAATGTAGTACATTAAGAACAACACTCACACAAGATAAAGCTCTTGTTTCCATTATTTCTACCTGAAAGTTTCATTCTGTAGTGCTTAGGACCAATTTCTTCTTTTCTTTCTCTTTTCTTTGAACTCTGGGCCTAGATGCTGTCCTGCACTCTTCAGCTCAAGGCTGCCCTACCCCTGGAGCCACAGCACCACTTCCAATTTTCTGGTGGTTAATTGGAGATAAAAGTCTCATGGACTTTAGTGCTGGCTTTAAATCGTGATCCTCAGATCTCAGCCTCCTGAGTAACTAGGATTACAGGCATGAGCCACCAAGCCAGGCGTTTAGGACCAACTTTCTTTCTTTCCCAGAAAAGGATATTTTTATTCAAGTAACTACAAATAGGAAACTGTCCCCAGGCTGGGGCAAATAATGGCCACCCCTCCCCTAACAGGACAAGGAGAGACAGTGGATCCTATACCCTTCTTCACACAATCAATACAGACCCCCCCCCCACACACTCAGCTGCAGCATCCTAGGGGCAGGACCCCACCTTCCCTGGGACTGTGGTGATTCTCAGCCCACCTAGGCCGCACGCCCCAGACCTCCTTCCCCAGGAAGTATGTTGGAAGAGGGAATGCAGGCTGAACGGGAGGCTATGTTGAACTGAACATTTGGGAGCACTGGTAGCAGCAGCAATGATGGATGTCTTAAGAATGAAACCTTGAACAACAACAACAACAAAAAATCAATACAACTTTCCAGAGATGGTTTGTGAACAGAGGAAAAGATGGAACCAGAACCTTGGAGGATGGGTAGGCAAGGGAGGGGGTTGGCAGGGTGAGCGGCGAGCTCCTTATTAGTGCCCCCCACATGAGGGGAATAGCCTAGAGCAGAAGTGGGGATGCTAGCTAGATCCCATGGGGATACCAGGAGGATGGGGCCCCACCTCTTGCCCTTTTACCTGTTCCCCACAGGGGTTGTCCAGCCCAGTGCAAGGGGACCAGGTGAGGTGAGGGGTCGAAATGTGAGCCACTGGGGACAGTTTGGGTGGGGGTTGAGCACCTCCTGTTGATGCCAGTGCAGACAGAATGGGCATGTCAGAATGGATGGGGCATGGGCCTCCTTAAGGCCAGGGAAACCCTCCCAGGCCACTTTTAAGGGAATCCAGAGGCAACAGTGGAGGAGCAGAGGAAGTTCCCAGACCAAGAGCTCAGAGAGCAATCTCTCCACAAGGGAGTGGGGGCGCAGCAGGTGCAGGCTGCAGCTAAGTGGGAAGTTAGCCTTGTCTGGGAGAGGCAGGTGTGTGTGGGTTAGGAGGGGCGCTGGGAGGCAGGGAAATGCTCCTCACAGGAGCCTTGCAGTGCTGGTATGCTATAGTGTGTGATGGGGAAGGCGCAAGTGGACAGGAGACAGTTGGTGAGAGGGGCAGGAGAGGGACTATGGGAGCTGAACAAAGCTGTCTAGTCCCAGAGGAAACTGCTCCTGGCTAGGGAGCAGTTGGCACTGTGTGGTCACTGCGCCTTCTATGAGATGACCTCCTACAAGATGACCTCTTCTTCCTCCTCCAGTTTTTTGGGTTAGGACCAATTTCTAACTGATTTGTAAGTTCCTTTGGTTAGACTCATACCTAAGCATTGAGATAGGAATGTTTTAGTTTCTTTCATCCTTTCAGTTTTCTCAGGCTCTGGCAGAGGGCCTTGCAAAGAGAAGAGAAGTCAGGTACTCCTGGCCTGCACCTACTCTGCTTCTCTGGAGGCTGAGTGAGATCTGAGAATCAAGATTCAGAGCCAATCCAGGCAGATAAATTCTTATCTCCAATTAATCAGCAAAAAGTTGGAAGTGGAGATGTGGCTCAGTGATAGAGTGCTAGCTTTGAGTGAGAAGCCTGAGGAGTTCAAGTACCAGTGAACATACACAAACACACATTGAAGAGGAGAGGCTGGGTATAGATGAGAGATTGGTTAGTATCTTGAGTGAATTTAAACACTTGAATACACTGAGCCCAGTTACCTATCAAAAAGCTGGAAGTGGAGCTGGAAGTGGCTTAAATGATAGTGGTCCAGCCTTGAGTAAAAAAGGTAAGAGACAATGCCCTGGCCCTGTGTTCAAGTTGCAATACCTACCCATACAAGTCTTTCTTCCCTTCCCCACAAACAATTTGGTGATGGTGGCTCAGTGATAGAGCACTTGCCTAGTGTATAAAAGGCCTTGGATTTAATCCCCAGCATCATTATTACCACCATAACAAAAATAGTTTTAATGAACCAATTTCCAATGGGGAGTATGAACTCAATTTTGATTTTCCTATCAGGTTGATTCTTTGCCAATTTTTCTCATGGTTTTCATAGAAGGCGTCTCTGCTCTGGAGGTCAGATTAGACTAGCTTTGGAAAGACTCAATTTTTTTTGGGGGGGGTGGGTTATGGGGCTTGAACTCAGCCTGGGTGCTGTCCCTGAGCTCTTCCTCTCAAAGCTACCAGCCTACCCTTGAGCCAAGCCCCATTTCTCATTTTCTAGGGATTAACTGGAGATAATTCTCAGGTCGTTTTGTGCCTAGCTTGATTTGATCCTTGGTCCTCAGATCTCAGCCTCCTGAGTAGGTAGGATTACAGATGTGAGCCACCTCGCATGCCCTGTTAGCAAGACTCAAATTCTATGGCTTATCTCACTTACCAGTGACTATTGCTAGAAGACTAGTTAGTATTTTTTTTTTAATTAAAAAGGTGATGAACAGGGGTTTACAGTTACATAGTTAAGGGAATGAGCACATTTGTTTCTGTTCATTGTTACTCCATCCCTCACTTTCTCCCACTTATCCAACTCCCTATTCCCTCCCCCTGGCAAATTAGTATTCTAGCATGGGGAGATTTCCTAAGTTAGGTCATGTCTTTTTCTTTTCTTTCTTTCTTTTTTTTTCATCAAATAGAACAAAAAAGAAGTGCAGAGGAGAGAGAATCATACAGGAAATAATTATAGATCAGTCCAAGGGAATTTTAAACATGCTGAATTTATTTGGCAAGACAATATATTCCTAGAACATAAGAGAACCCCATTTGACTTCCTCAGATAGGGAAAATCACATTGGAAACAAGTGGATTTTACTGTAATGATAATTGGAATTCTGCTCTTCTTGGAGGAAATCCTGAGTCAATGTTTGGTGCCTAAACTAATTCTTTTATATTCTGCTCAACCCTTCCTTCCTAGGTTAATATATATATCCATATATATATATATATATATATTTTTTTTTTTTGCCTAAGGCCTCCTTTGCCAACATGCTTTTCTAGATCAATATCCTTTGATAAATTTATTTTTTTGGCTAAGTGCTGTGGAATATGTATTTGGGTTTGGCTTAGTTTAGTTTATTTATTTAGTGAGTCATAGGGCTTGAACTGTGGCCTAGGTGCTGTCCCTGAGCTCTTCAACTCAATGCTACTGCCCTACCCCTGGGCCTGGATGTTGTCCTTTACTTCTTCAGCTTAAGGTTACCACCCTACCTTTGAACCAAGCCCCACTTCTCATTTTCTAGAGGTTAATTGGAGATAAAGAGTCTCAGGTTCTTTTGTGTTTGGGCTGGCTTTGGACCTTGATCCTCAGATCTCAGCCTCCTGAGTAGCTAGGATTACAGGCATGAACCACTGTGCCCTGCTTAGCTTAGTTCTTTTAATTCCTGTTGTTCTTGGATAGAAATCACCATTAGATGGGTTAGAGGTCTCAGGAAGCTGAGTTCACATGCAAGGACCTATATTTTAAGTTCCTGCTGAAGATGACATAGGGTCTAAAGAGAGAGAAAAAGGATTGTCTTTCAGAAGGTGATGACCAGAAGGTGATGACATCATACGAATGATCATTGCCAGCCTTTTAGATTTTCTTTGTATATTTAGTTGAATGTCCCTGTAGCTTAGGTAAGGCAGATATTAGTTGAATGTCCCTGTAGTACATCTTCTGTGCTTGATTTTAGTTTAGTGTATTTATGATTACTAGGCTGAGTATGACTGAGAGGGTTTCACACTGATGGAAAGTGTATGTGTCTCAACAGCTATTTTAAGTATGTTCTCAGAGTATCAGATATTTTTCCAGGAAATGATATGGCAGCAGATGTAGTTTAGACCATTGTATTTTTTTATTTTAATTTTTGGCCAGTTCTAGGTCTTAATTCAGGGCCTACGCACTGTCGTTGAGTTTTCTCAAGGCTAATACTCTACCACTTGAGCCCTAGCATTACTTCCAGCTTTTTCTGTGTATGTGGTACCAAGGAATAGAATCCAGGGCTTCGTGCATGCTAGGCAAGTACTCTACCACTAGGCTATACTCTCTGCCCCTTCTTTTATTTTTAATTTTTTTTAAATAGACATTTTAAAATTTTATTGTAAAGTTGATATACAAAGGGGTTATAGTTACATGAATCAAGTAATAAGTACATTTCCTTTTGAACAATGTCACCACCCCTTCTACTCCCCCAAATTTTCTCCTCCTGACTTTCCTCCTAAGTTATAAAGTTCATTTCCAGCATAGGGTCTGGTGGGTTTCACTACTGAACTGGTTTTTCTTTTTTTTATTAAAGAATTTATTAACATTGATTTTTACATCATATTTTAAACGACAAGTTTAACAAACAAGTGTTCAAGGAGGGTTATTTTTAATTTTGATTATTTCTTCTTCTTCTTCTTCTTCTTCTTCTTCTTCTTCTTCTTCTTCTTCTTCTTCCTCTTCCTCTTCCTCTTCCTCTTCCTCTTCCTCTTCCTCTTCTTCTTTTTCTCTGATTCTGGGGTTTGAATTCAGTCTTTACACTTGCTTGGCTGGTGGCCTACTACTTGAGTCATGCCTTTAACGGTGAGTTGGTTCTTTTTTTCTTTTGTTTTTTGTTGGTTTTGGGCTCGAACTCTGGGAACTCTGGGCAGCACTCTCCCTGTGTTCTTTTGCTCAAGGCTCAATCCACAATGCCATTTCCTGTTTTCTGGTGATTAATTGGATATAAGAGCCTCACAGACTTTAGTGCCTGGGCTGGCTTTGAACAGCAATCCTCAGATCTCAGCCTCCTGAGCAGCTAGGTTTATAAGTGTAAGCCACCCAGTGCCCAGCTTCCCTGGACCGATTCTTTAGGAGATATAGTCTCACATTGGCCATCTTCTCATCCTAGTTCACTTGCTAGAATTCAGGTGTGAGCACCAGCATCTAGCTAGAGCACTGCATTTCTACAGCATTATGATTATATTTTATTATTATTTTTTGCCATTCATGCATATTGTTGTAGCTTCCTTTAGAATTTTTTTTCTTTTGTTCAGTAGTATGATGGATGAGTGAATCTGGTCAAAATTTTACTAGTCCATTGTAGTCTACTATATAAAATGAATTAGCTGATTTATTCTAAAATGCTTTCAAAGAATGTTGAGAGGCCTGAGCAGTGAGAAGTCTGTGGAGGTTCCTCTCAGCTTCACTTCCCTGTAAGTAAGGTTTCTAAACTGTCCTCAGTAGGCCAAGCTTAGTATCAGGGTGCATTTGTTTGTTCGTTTATTTATTTTTTTTGTGGGCCATAGGGCTTGAACTTGGCTTGGGCTTTGTCCCTGAGCTCTTCAGCTCAAGGCTACTGCCCTACCCCTGAACCAAACCCCACTTCCCATTTTCTAGAGGTTAATTGGAGATAAGAGTCTCAGGTTCTTTTGTGCCTGGGCTGGTTTTGAACCTTGATCCTCAGATCTTAGCATCCTGAGTAGGTAGGATTACAGGGGTGAGCCATTGCACTCAGCTTTGTTTATTTATTTTGGTCATGGAATAAAACATGTCACAGCTGGAAATTGGCTAGCCACTACTTTTGCCAGATAGTGATGATTAGTAAATGAGCTGAGCACTTGTAATCCTAGCTACTTAGGACACTGAGATGTGAAGGTAATAGTTTGATTCCAGCCTGAGTAGGAAAACCTGTGAGAGTTTTATGTCCAAGTCACAAAAGCTGAAGTAACTGGGCGTGGTAGCGTCCAGGCCGAGTTCAAGCCCAATGACCCACCAAAAAAAAAAAAAAAAAAAAAGAGTCACTACTGGACTGTAGGGAGGCTGTACCATTTGCACCATTTGCAGCAAGGCTGAGAAGGCCTAGTGCCCATTTCAGGCCTCCACTGGTAGGGAGGCTAGTTTAGCCATGGACTGGGACTGCAGAGTTAAGAGTAGCGAGGGCCTGGGGACCAGAGTTCAAGCTCCATGACCCACAAAAAAACGCTGAAGTAGATAGCCAGGTAAGGTGGCCCACGCCTGTATATCTTAGCTACTCAGGAGGCTGAGGATTGAGTTTCAAAGCCAGCTTGGGCATTAAAGTCTATGAGACCCTTATCTCCAATTAACCACTAGAAAACCAGAAATAGTGCTGTGGCTTAAGGGATAGGGTGGTAGCTGAAGAGCTCAGGGACAGCCCCCAGGCCCAGAGTTAAAGCCCCAAGACAGACCAAAAAAAAAATAATGCTTAAGTACAGCAGACGTAGTAGAGTTAGTACTCAAGGACAGCACCTAGACCCTGAGTTCAAGCCAAGATGGTGTATGTATGCGTGCATGTACATATACACATATACATACTTACAAGTATACACACACATATGCATTCACAAACACGTATATGATCTTATAGTTTTGCAATGTCTTTTAAATTATTTAAAAGTTTTTTTCAACTCCACTTAAAATAGTGGTGTGTGCCTATAATTCTAGGGAGACTCAAGGAGGAGGATTACTTGTTGGAGGTCAGCCTGGGCTATGTAGCAAAACCTTCTTTAAAAATTAGGGCTAGCTGGGATGGGGAGTTTGGCCTAGTGGTAGAATGATTGTCTAGCATGTATGATTACCCAGGTTTAGTTCCTCAGTACCACATATATAGAAAAGCCAGAAATGGTGTTGTGGCTCAAGTGGTAGAGCACTAGCCTTGAGGAAAGTCCAAGGACAGTGCTCAGACCCTGAGTTCAGTCCCCAGGACTGGACTGTCCCCAGGATTGTCAGTGACAGAGTACAAAACAAAATTAAAGAGGAAAAAAAAAGTAGGCACTGGCTCATATCTGTGATTCTTGGTATTTAGGAGGCCAAGACCTGAGGATTGAGGTTTGAATCCAGCCTAGGCAGAGACTTATCTTCAAGTAACCATCAATTAAGCCCAGAAGCGAAACCATAGCTCCAGTGGTAGAGCATCAGTCTTCAGTAGAAAAGCTAAGGGAGAGGACTCTGGACCTGAGTTCAAGCCCTAGTACTAACACACACACACACACACACACACACACACACACACACACACACACACACACACACACACACACACTTCCCCCACTCCCACCCAGACCCTCCCCCCAAACAATAAATTGTCATAAACAAAGTCTGTCTGCTATTTCCCCCACCATTTGCCCTTCCCATATGGGGAATGAACCCAAGGTTTTGTGCATGCTAGACAAGTGTTATTACATGAGAGCTAATTCCAGCTATTTTAGTTTACATTTTATTTCCAGACAGATAACTTTGATGCTGACCTCAACCTCCCTATCTTCCTCTACATGCTAAGAAATAATATAGGCAATTGCTAGAATTATAGGCAGGTACCATTATGCCCAGCTGCTATTTTCTTTTCTTTTTTTTTTTTTGGCCAGTCCTGGGGCTTGAGGTTAGAGCGTGAGCACTGTCCTTGGGCTTTCTCAAGGCTAGAGCTCTACCACTTGAGTGAGAGCACCACTTCTGGCTTTTTCTATGTATGTGGTACCGGGGAATCATGGAACCCCAGTCTTCGTGCATGTTAGGCAGGCACTCTTACCACTAGGCCAAACTCCTGGCCAGTTTTTTTTTTTTTTTTTGAACTAAGATTTAAAAAAAAATCAGTGAAATTGGGTCAGTAGTTTAATCATCAGATTGCAGGAGTTTTAGCATGGCATTTCATAGAATGTCTTTTTGTGGTTCATTCTTCAACCTACAGTGTAGTAGAAGAGCTTTTTCCTGAGTTGTAGTCAAGGCTGGTTATTATTATTATTATTATTATTATTATTATTATTATTTAATTCCTTTTCTTTATCCTCTTTTTATCACTTCTGGAAATCTTTTTTTTTTTTTTTTTGTGGGTCGTGGGGGCTTGAACTGGGCCTGGGTGTTGTCCCTGAGCTCTTTAGCTGAAGGCTACCTACCGCCCTACCCCTTGAGCCTCAGCCCAGATGTGTGGGCCCAGCTGTGCCCAGGCCAGCTTTGAACTTCATTCCTCAGATCTCAGCCTCCTGAGAAGCTAGGATTACAGGTGTGAGCCACCACACCTGGCAGCTTTTTTTTTTAATTGTATTTTATTGTTGGTAACGGATAGAAGGGTTACAGTTACATTTGTCAGGTAGTGGGTACATTACTTCTTGAATATTGATATTCTTTCTCATGTTTTTCTCCCACTTTCCCTCCCCTACCTCCATCTCAGAAGCTTTTGAGAATGTTTGAGCTTGTCTCATCCCCTCCTGTTCGGCCTCCTCTTCTAACTCTCTTTTCCCCCCTTTTCTGTCTTTCCTCTCATGTTTCAGTATATTTTATGCTTTTTGCTTGAAGTCTGTTTTCTTTGAAGAAAAGATAGATTTGTATCTGTTAACCTTATAAATGCTTTTGTGTAATCTGTATCTTTTCTGTTGGTAGTTTGGGGTTTGGCTTTGACTTTTGATTAGATCACCATATTCTTAAAATGAAAGGAAGCTACCTAGAAACTTTTAGAATTTTTTAAAGTCTTAAAGACAGGGAAGGAAATGACTTAGAAGTCATAACCACAGGACACAACTGATGATAGTAAGTAGATAAGCCCAATTTATAGAAAATTACAGGCACGAAAAAAAAAAATACATGTTTCCCGGCATGGTGGCTCATGCTTGTAATCCTAGCTACTCAGGAGCCTGAGATCTGAGGATCTCAGCTCAAAGCCTGGGCACCAAAAAGTTCAAGAGACTCCAGTTAATCACCAGAAAACCAAAAATGGCACTGTAGCTGAAGGGCTCAAAGGGTAGGGTGGTAGCCTTGAGCTGAAGAGCTCAGAGACAACACCCAGGCCCAGAGTTCAACTCCCATGACCAAAAAAAAAAAAGTTCCACGATGTTAACATACTTGATTCTTTTCTCACAATTACGTATCATCTCTGAACTCGTTTCCTTGCTTCTTTTTTTTGGGGGGGAGGGGGTTTTGGCTTGGAGTTTGAACTCAGGGCCTTGGAGCATTATCCTTGGGCTTTCTCAAGGCTAGAGCTCTACCACTTGAGCCACAGCACCACTTCTGGCTTTTTCTTTTTTTTTTTTTTTTTTTGCCAGTCCTGGGCTTGAGCTCAGGGCCTGAGCACTTCTGGCTTTTTCTGTATATGTGGTACTGAGGATTCTTCACGCATGGTAGGCAAGCACTCTACCACTAGGCCAAACTCCTGGTAGATTTCCTTGCCTTTATTAGGGTTCTTTATGTGTGTGTGTATGTATGTGTTTCAGTACTAGAGCTCCAGTTTTGTTTTTTTTTTTCCCCCTCTTTTTTTCTTTTTGCCAATTGTGGGGCTTGAACTCAGGGTCTGGTCACTGAGTCACAGTACCACTTCTGGCTTTTTCTGTTTATGTGGTACTGAGGAATCAAACCTATGGCTTCATGCATACTAGGCAAGCACTCTACCACTAAACCACCTTCCCAACCTGGGATAGTACATTTTTTTTTTAAAGGATTCTCCTATAGATATAGATGCCTTCTTGTAATCTATTCCCTTTTCATTCTCTCTCTCTCTCTCTCTGTCTCTCTCTCTCGCCAGTCCTGGGGTTGGACTCAGGGCCTGAGCACTGTTCTTGGCTTTCTCAAGGCTAGAGCTTTACCACTTGAGCCACAATACCGTTTCCAGCTTTTTCTGTATATGTGGTACCAAGGAATCAAACCTGAGTCTTTGTGCATGCTAGGCAAGCACTCTACCACTAGGACAAATTCCCTGTCCTTTTCATTCTCTTAATGGTGACTTGCAAGGAAGAAGTATTTTAAATTTATTTATCGTTTTTTTTCCTTTTGTGTAGTCCATTTCTATCTTTGCTACTGGAGATTATGAAGATTATTTGAAGCCTTCTAAGGGCTTTTTTTGTTTTACCTTTCACATTTAGATTTGTAATCCCAGAGCTCTTTTAGATACTGTGCTCTAAAGCTGTTCTGCTGAAAAACGGCTTTCTTTGTTTTTTGGGAGTGGGGGCTATTTTTCAGTATTCTACAGAGTAAAAGAGAAACATTTCCATTGGTCACAGCTGGGCCTGAAGTACAACAAGGCTTTGATATGACCAATACAGTACTGTTTAGTGCACATTTTATAAAACAAATGCTAGTCTTTGTGCTTTGACAGTGTAGTAATTTATAAATTTTTAGTGGCTTAGAAAACTGGTAAAGAAAAAGAAAAGCCTCATGCTGTGGCTCATGCCTGTAATCTGTAATCCTAGCTGCTCAGGAGGCTGATATCTGAGGATCACAGTTCAAAGCCAGAACAGGCAAAAAAAATCTCTAAAACTTTTTTTTTCTTTTTTGGTGGGTCATGGGGCTTGAACTGGGCCTGGGCACTGTCCCTGAGCTCTTCAGCTTCAGGGTACTGACCTACTCCTGGCTGTGCCCCTGAGCATGCGCACACGCTCCCACACCAGTGCCAGTCCTGGGGCTTGAATTCATGTCCTGGACTGTGTCCCTGTGTTTTTTCCTCAAAGTTACCACTCTAACACGTCAGCCACTGCTCCACTTATGACTTTTTGATGGTTAATTGGAGATAAGAGTTTCAAGGACTTTTAGGCCCCTGTTGGCTTCAAACTGTGATCCTCAGTACTCAGTCTTCTGAGTAGCTAGGATTGTAGTGGAGCATATCCTTCCTGGAAAGCACATTTTAAAAAATCAAATGTCTGTGAGTTAAAAAAAAAATTCTGGACTTTGTCCATAATTTGTCTGAGTATACAATTCTAGTTGGAAATAATTTTCCCTTTTTGAAGACATGGCTCCATTGTTTTTCAATTTCCAATGTTGTTATTGAAAAACCCAGTCTATTCAGATACTCTGTTCTTTGTAAGTACATCTTTCTGGAAATATCTAGAATTTCCTCTTTGTTCCTGGCATTCTGAAATGTTTTGGTCTGTTTTTATCTATTGTGTAGATCCTTGAAGAATACTTTCATTTTGGGAATTTATGCCTTTTCTTTGTGGGATATTCTTTTTTTTTTCATTATTTAAAGAATATTAGTTTCTGTAATCAAACCCATTTAGATAAGACCTTACATATTGAATACAGTGTGTTTAGCACTGTAGAAATGAAAAAAAATTAAGTTTAATGTTTCTAGACCAATATGGCTATTAATTTCTGTACAATGTCAACTCAGCATGGTAAACTGGGATACTTTTTCCAAAGTTGACAGCACAGCTAAAATTTCCAAAAATTCAAATTGTATATATATATATATATATATTTATATAAAAAGATCAGTAATAGCAGTATGTTATGCATCGATAGCAGCAACAGCTTTTCCAGGTTCTGCAGTCATAATAATGAACAAAATTAGACATCCAGCACACTCCATTAATAAAAAGAAAAAGATAAAAAGCAAAACCCCAGAAAAATGTGAAGTTCTGTTACTGTTGTGGTACCTGGCACCATTTTTTTTTATTAGCTTCTCAATCATCATCTGGAAAGAAAACATTCTTGAGTAACATTATTTAAAGCAGCTCTGATAAAGCACAGTCACTAGTATGTATAATAAAGCAAGTACAGGTATTTTATATTCACAGAGGGATGATGGGATATTCTATTTAGTGATAATTCTTTTTTATTTTCTCAGTTTTCCTTTTATGAAATAGTATTATTTACATTTAACCCAGGCTGACTAATTTTCTTATATTGTTTTCTCCAATGATTTTTTTTTTTTTGGTCAGTCATGAGGCACTGTGGGCCTGGGCATTATCCCTGAGCTCTTCAGATCAAGGCTTGTGTTCTGCTACTTGAGCCACAGCACCACAACTGGTTTTCTGGTGGTTATTTGTAGAAAAGTCTTATGGGCTTTCCTGCCCAGACTGGTTTCAAACTGTGATCCTCAGATCTCAGCCTCCTAAGTAGCTAGGATTACAGGCTTGAGCCACCAAACACTGGTTCCAGTGTTTTAGTATAGTTTTAGCATGTGTAATCAACCCATTAGCAGTTACTCTGTGTCTTCAAGGAGTGAGTGAAACAAGAAACAAGTCTGTTTCTAGATTTCCTTATTTTGGATATTTTATGTAAATGAGATATGAATGTTTTCTCCTCCCCTACCCCCCTGAACCTGGGGTTTGATCTCAGTGCCTGAGTGCTGTCTCTGAGCTTTTGTGCTCAAGGCTAGCACTCTACCACTTGAACCATAGATTTATTTCCAGCTTTTTTTTTTTTTTTTTTTTTTGCTAGTCTTGGAGGTTGAACTCAGAGCTCAAGGCTAGCACTTTACCACTTGAGCCATAGCATCTCTCTGGCTTTTTAACCGAGGGCTTAGTGCATGCTAGGCAAGCACTCTACCACAGGGCTGTGCTCCCAGCCCCAACTTCCGTCTTTTTTTTTTTTTTTTTCCAGTCCTGGGCTTGAGCTCAGGGCCTGAGCACTGTCCTTGGACTTTCTCAAGGCTAGAGCTCTACCACTTGAGCCTCAGCACCACTTCCGGCTTTCTTTTTTTTTTTTTCTATGTATGTGGTACCGAGGAATCGAACCCAGGTCTTCATGCATGCTAGGCAATCACTTTAACCACTAGGCCAAACTCCCGGCCCAACTTCCGTCTTTTTGTTGGTTAATTGAAGATAAGAGTCTTATGGAGTTTCTTGTCCAGGCTGGTTTTGAACTGTGATACTCTCCTGAGTAGGGAGCATAACAGGTGTGAGTCATGGGCCACCGCCACCGCCTCTTCCTCCTCCTCTATTTTGCTGTCAGCCTCTCTTGTACTCAGAGCCTAGGGTTCTGTCCTTGAACTTTTTTTTTTTTTTTAACTCAAGGCTAATATTCTACCACTTGAGCCATAGTTCTACTTCTGGCTTTTGGTACTTTAATGGAGGTAAGAGATTCATGGACTTTCTTGCCTGGGCAGGCTTTGAACTAAGATTCTCAGATTTCAGCCTTCTAAATAGGATTATAGAAATGAGCCACTGATAACCAACTTCCTTTTACTTTCTTTTCGTGTGTGTGTGTGTGTGTGTGTGTGTGTGTGTGTGTGTGTGTGTGTGTGTCTTGTAGTGGGGCTTGTCCCTGAGCTCTTTAGCTCAAGGCTACTACTCCTTGAGCCACAGCACCACTTCTGGTTTTCTGGTGGTAAATTGTAGATGAGTCTTACACTTTAGTGATTGGACTGGCCTTGAACCTTGATCCTCAGATCTCAGCCTCCTGAGGAGCTAGGATTACAGGCATGAGCCACTGCGACTGGCATTTTTTTTTTTTTTTTTTTTTTTTTTTTGGTCATGGGGCTTGAACTTGGCCTGGGCGCTTTCCTTGAGCTCCTCAGCTCAAGGCTTCCACCCTATCCCTGGGCCTAGGCGTTGTCCTTGCCCTCTTCAGCTCAAGGTTGTGTCCTACCCTTTAGCCAAGCCCCACTTCTGATAAATGTCTCTGGTTCTTTTGTGCCCTGGCTGGCTTTGAACATTGATCCTCAGATCTCAGCCTCCTAAGTAGCTAAGATTACAGGTGTGAGCCACCTTGCCTGGCTTTTTTTAATTTTTAAGAAATTGTACAAAGGGGTTATAATTTTGTAAGTCAGAAGAGTACAGTTTTTCTTGGACAATGTTACTTTTTCCTTTGCTTTCTCTTATTTTCCCCTTAAAATTATTTACAACTATCGAGTTGGAATTTGTCCCTCATTTCCTAAACCCCTTAGGAAAGTAATATTTTGAGGTAGGTTATTTCATTTAAAACCCTAATGATGTTATAGTAAAGTTGTATCAGTTTATCTGTTTATTATATCCTGTTGTAATGTTTTTCAAATTATGAATGGTGACTGTGAGTGTATATTTACAAGCATTATTTTTTGTTTTAATGGTGTAGAGTAGAAAATTGGAGAGGGCCTCAATGTTAAGTATTGTTTTGTAAACATTTTTATGTTGGGTAAATTTACATATACACACATACATGTATGTGTTAAATTGTTTTACATTGTAAAATGTGTTTTATACTGGAGTCATGGTCAAACGAGTAACACTGCTTTATTGTAATGCTCTGTTATTTCGTTTATTATATAGCATTATGCCAGTACATTCAGGCTTCTAAAGCCAGAGGTGGTGCCAGCCCTTTCATTTCAAGTACAACTGAAGGTAAAAGAACAAAAAACAAAATTGAGAAGACCCAAAGCTTTCTGGTGGTTCTTTCCTATGTCTCTCCAGTAGCATTTTGTATTCTTTGGTCCTTCTAACCTTCCTGTGCCTTTTTGGACAGTCTATTTTCATATTGGCATCCCTCTAGGTGGTGGGTTCTCTGGTTCTTCCCTCCTTGCATTAATGTTCTAAGTTTATAGTATACTATTTGAAGAGAGGAAAGGGAGAAACAGAATTCTAGAAGTTACAAGTGATTTTTGTACGCATTACATTTACCCTCAACTGTTTTATGTTTTTTCTTTTCTTTTTATTTTTTCTGTCGTGGGGCTTGAACTCTGGGCCTGGGCACTGTCCCTGAGCTTGTCAGCCCCTTGAACCACAGCGCCACTTCCGGTTTTCTAGTGGTTAATTGGAAATAACAGTCTCATGGACTTTAGTGCCCAGGCTGGCTTTGAACCGAGATCCTTAGATCTCAGCCTCCTGAGTAGCTAGGATTACATGTGTGAGCCACCGCACCTAGCTCTGAGATTTTTTTCAATTTGATGTTTTAGATGGATTTTAATCAACTACTGTGGCTTTCAAAGGGGATAAGATGAGTAATTCTTTATAATCATTTGTGCCTTTTCCCCTCTTTTTGAAGAAAATTAATATTCTGTTAAAAATTAATGAATTGTAGTAATATTTAATTTCAAAGAGAAGCAAAGATCGTAGTGGTGTCTACTATTAACCATGCTATACTTTTTCAGCTTCTTTACTGACATGTTAACATTTTAATATCTTTCCTATTCTTAAATGGTTGGCATACTAACTCTCTTGCCTTCGTTTATGTTTTTGCTGGACTACCGAGCTAAAACATTCGTAGCACTATGGTTTAAAGGGATTTTGTGGAGATGATTTGCTTTATTCTTTTTCTTACAGGAGAAAATTTTGAGCAGACACCATTGAGACGAACATTCAAGTCTAAGGTCCTTGCCCGATACCCTGAGAATGTTGAATGGAATCCATTTGACCAAGATGCAGTGGGAATGGTTAGTATTTCTTAGCTACAGGTATGAGATAGTTTACAAATAATTTATAGCAGGATTATGAGTGCAGCTGTGGTAGCAGTGCTTTCATCACTTACTAATAACTTTTTTTTTTTTTTTTTTTTCCAGTCCTGGGCTTAAGCTCAGGGTCTGAGCACTGTCCTTGGACTTTCTCAAGGCTAGAACTCTATCACTTGAGCCTCAGCACCACTTCTGGCTTTTTCTAAGTATATGGTACTAAGGAATCAAACCCGGGTCTTCGTGCATGCTAGGCAAGCACTCTACCACTAGGCCAAACTCCCAGCCCACCAATAACTTTTGAAGAAAGAATTATATATATTGTACATTCTGTATTTTGTTCAGTCTATCAAATACTGAAAACATAGAAAATATACTAAAACACATTTCTGTTTCATATACACATATGTATATATGTAATATTAACTTAGTGAACTTATTTTGGAGTACTATTGATTGCTTATTACATCAAGATTATATTATTAATGAAGTTTAAAGTAGCACGCTCTCTCTCGCTCGCTCTCTCTCTCTCTCTCTCTCTCTCTCTTTCTTTCTCTCTCTCTCTCTCTCTCTCTCTCTTTCTTTCTTTCGGGGGGGTCTTGAACTCTAGGCCTGGGCAATGTCCCTAAGCTCTTCAGCTCAAGGCTACCTCCTCCTCCTCTAGTCACAACCCCACTTCCCATTTTCTAGTGATTAATTGGAGATAAGAGACTCACAGTCTTTGGGGTCTTTAGTACCCAGGCTGGCTTTGAACCATGATCCTCAGATCTCAGCCTCCTGAATAGCTAAGATTACAGGCATGAGCCACTGCACCTGGCTACTTTCTCTCTTTTTTACATTTGGTCTTGGGCTTGAAGTCAGGCCTGGGTGCTATCCCTGAGCTGTTTTTTTTTTGTTGTTGTTATTTTTTTTTTCCTCAAGGCCAGGCCTTTACCCCTTTGAGCCACTCCACCACTTTTGGTTTTCTGATGGTTAATTGTAGATAAAAGTCTCACAGACTTTCTTGCCCAAACTGGCTTTGAACTGTGATCCTCAGATCTCAGCCTCTTTAGTAGTTAGGATATCAGGCATGAACCACTAGCACCTAGCTTAGAGTAGTTTTCTCTTATTCTGTGTTGTTTATATCTGAATCTTATGGCAACTACACCCTTTTTTGTTGTTGCTGGTCCTGGCGGTTGTACTCTGAGTCTGGGTGCTCCCCTGAGCTTCTTTTGTTCAAAGCTAGCTAGCACTCTACCACTTGAGCCACTTCCTGCTTTTTCTGAGTAGTTTATTGGAGAAAAGAGTCTCATGGATTTTTCTTCCCCAAGCTGGCTTTGAACTGTAATCCTCAGATCTCAGCCTCCTGAGTAGCTAGGATTACAAGTGTGAGCCACCAGCACCTGGCTGGTAATATCTTTTTATTTCATCATAGTTTAGGTAGGTTAGCATTTTAAATTTCATGAATGCTACTCTGAGTAAGCTAACTTGTATTGACTATTCACGTTGTACTAGGCATTCTAATAAACATTTTACATAGATTAACTCATTTTTTCTCACCAATACCCTCTATGTAGATAATATTAAAACATATTCACAAATACATAAACATCACTAATAGAGGTAGATTCTAAAATCCAGAGAAGTTAAGTAATGTACTCAAGGTCATATTGCTAATAATTAGTCAAGCTGGAGTTACAATACTGGTAGTCTGGCTCTAGACCTGACTTTTGGGGGGGGGTGCGGTGGGGAGCTGGTCTTGAGGCTTGAATTCAGGGCCTGAGCACTGTCCTTGAGCTTTTTCAAGGTTAAGGCTTTACCACTTGATCCACAGCACCACTTCTGGCTTTTGTGTGTCTATGTGGTACTCAGGAATCAAACCCAGGGCTTTGTGCATGCTAGGTGAGCACTCTACCACTAGACTATACTCCAGCCCCTCCCCCTTTTAAAAAATGATATTCCTTTGGCCCTCTCCCTCAGTTTTTGTGGGTTGAGTTTGAACTCAGCTTGCTTAGCTATCATTTTACCACTTGAGCCTTGCCTCTAGCCTGACCCACTTATTTTTTTTAACAACATCTATATTGTCTCTTAATTTTTAGTAGTCTATTGTTTAGTGTATGATCTTCTTTAATGTCTACAGTAACTATAGGCAAGTACCACATATCATTCACAAGTGAAAATATCTCTTACCAAAACTTAAAATTTTGACTCCTGCTACATTGTTTATTTCATTTGTACATACTAATGCTAGAAAAAAAAAAGGGCATTGAAAAATTAAGTTTAAGGCTAAAATGATGTAGATCCTTATTTTTTTATTAACTCAGGCAGTTGGTATTTCATTTGTACAGCCGGTTTAGAAAATGAGTAGTGAGGGGCCGGGAGTTTGGCCTAGTGGTTAAAGTGCTTGCCTAGCATGCATGGAGACCCGGGTTCGATTCCTCGGTACCACATACATAGATAAAAGCCAGAAGTGGTGCTGAGGCTCAAGTGGTAGAGCTCTAGCCTTGAGAAAGTCCAAGGACAGTGCTCAGGCCCTGAGCTCAAGCCCAGGACTGGCAAAAAAAAAAAAAAGAAAATGAGTAGTGATTGGTTCAGTCAGTTTCATTATTTATGTTACTTTATATCAGTCAGTTTGGTTATTTATCTTACTTTATATAATTCATGTAAGGCAATAGGAAAAATACACATCATTATTTCTGATCATGTCATCTTCATTTATATGAAATGAGAAACTTTTTGACATGAAGAGATTTTATTGATGATAGAATTCTATCTAAAACTTTATTTACAAGTTTATTTTTAGATAAAAATTTCAGATATATTTCTATAACTGTCTCCTAATATATCCTTTTTTGGAAGGGGATCATGGGGCTTGAACTCTGGGCCTGGACACTGTCCTTGAGCTCTTCAGCTCAAGGCTACTGCCCTACCACTTGATCCACAGCCCCACTTCCCATTTTCTAGTGATTAATTGGAGATAGAAGTCTCACGGTCTTTAGTGCCCAGGCTGGCTTTGAACTTCAGATCCTTGGATCTCAGTCTCCTTAGTAGCTAGGATTATAGGTGTGAGTCACCGTGTCCAGCCTCCTAATATATCTTTTAGTCTGTGTCATACTGTTGTACTTAATCATCTACCATTTTCTAAATTTTGTAAACTTTCTTATATTAAAATTTGGGGCGCTGAGAGTTTCGCCTAGTGGTAGAGTGCTTGCCTAGCATGTATGAAGAGCTAGGTGTGAGTCCTCAATACCACATACGTAGAGAAAAGCCAGAAGTGGTGCTGTGGCCTAAGTGGTAGAGCTGTAGCCTTGAAAAAGCCCAAGGACAGTGCTCACACACTGAGTTTCAGCCCCAGGACTGGCAAAAATAAATAAATAAATAAATAATGGGGGGGTGGGGCGTCAATTTTAGATGGCTCCAACTCAGGGCCTTGGCACTGCCCTGGGCTTTTTACTTAAGGATAACACTTTACCACTTGAGTCACAGCTCCATTTCTGTCTTTTGTGGTACCTAATTGCAGATAAGAGTCATGGACTTCGTTGCTTGGGCTGGCTTTGAACCAGTATCTGCAGATTTTAGTCTTCTGAGTAGCCAGAATTATAGGTATGAGCTACCAATGTCCTGCTCTAGGCTTTCTTTCAGATGTCCTAATTTTTATATTACTTAATGAATTTTAGTGTCACTCCATATCTGAGTTTTTTTCTGAAGTTCCCATGCTGAGGTTGTCTTTTTAGTATTTCTCTAGTGTTTTACACTACAGATAACTATATTATTGGTAGAGATAACTTATATTAACTGTACTATAATTTTGTTTACATGCAATGTATATTAGAAGAGGAAAGCTTTAAGGCAGGTATATATCAAGAACAGTAAGTGCTAGATGGATAGATACATAGACAGGCAATATGTCCTGAATATGACTAGCAGTGAGTGTTCTCACTGCTTGCCTTATTTCTTTTGCAGCTGTGCATGCCCAAAGGGCTGGCATTCAAGACCCAGGCTGATCCTAGGGAGCCCCAGTTCCATGCCTTTATTATCACAAGGGAGGATGGCTCTCGGACATTTGGGTTTGCTCTCACATTTTATGAAGAAGTGACTAGCAAGCAGATCTGCAGTGCAATGCAGACCCTGTACCACATGCACAATGCTGAGTATGATGTCCTGCACACTCCTGTGGCTGATGGTGGAGACCAGTGTGGCATGGAAGATGGGGAAGGCACTCCTGGGACCAAACTGCAGCGCTTCAACTCATATGATATTAGCCGGGACACTCTATATGTCTCTAAGTGTATTTGCCTCATCACACCAATGTCCTTCATGAAGGCATGCCGCAGTGTGCTGGAACAGCTTTACCAGGCAGTTACTTCACCTCAGCCCCCTCCTCTGCCTCTTGAGAGCTACATATACAACGTACTTTATGAGGTGCCACTACCACCTCCTGGCCGGTCCTTGAAGTTTTCTGGGGTTTATGGGCCAATAATTTGCCAGAGACCAAGTACCAATGAGCTTCCCTTATTTGACTTTCCTGTCAAAGAAGTCTTTGAACTGCTTGGGGTGGAGAATGTCTTTCAGCTTTTTACTTGTGCCCTTTTGGAGTTTCAAATTCTGCTCTACTCACAGCGTAAGTCAGTGCTTCTTAGAGTTCTCTGCATGGGAACCGTATAGTTCTCTATATAGGATCTCCCTGCTTTCCATATTCATATACAGTGGGATTGACTATAAATGCCAAAGTTTGTTAGAATTTGGGTAAAAGCGAGATCTTTTGCAAGTAGGTAATGGGTGGCAAATTGATGTAACAGGACAGAGCTAGCATTTCCTGTTGGCCTCCATGATAGCCTTCTAGCAAGTACTCCAGACTGGGAAGACAACTCTGTCTACTGATGCTCTTTCTGATTAAAGCTGAAAACAGGGATGGGAGGTGATAGTCACCAAGAAGTAATGTCCCATCTGTTTTCTCATTCCCACAATTCTGTTCTTTTCCTTCCTTCCTTCCTTCCTTCCTTCCTTCCTTCCTTCCTTCCTTCCTTCCTTCCTTCCTTCCTTCGTGAAGTCTAGGACTTGAACATACTATCTGATGTTTGATGTTTGCTTTCACTTATTGACTCATGCTCTACCACCTGAGCCATACCTCTAACCCTCTCAAGTTATTTCTGTTCTTTCTCAGACTGACGGTAAAAGCAAGAATTCAAAAAGGATGGTTCTTTACATTGTGGGAAAATTAGCTGTTTGTCCTTTCTGTTCTTTATTTAAATAAATTTGTGTGTGTGTGTGCGTGCGCGCACGTATGTGTATGTGTGTATCTGTGTGTATTTCAGGACGTAGACATTCTCCCTTTGCTTTTTTTTTTTTCTTTGCCAGTCTTGGGGCTTGAACTCAGGGCCTGAGCACTGTCCTTGGGCTTTCTTCTGGCTAGAGCTCTACCACTTGAGTCACAGTACCACTTCCAGCTTTTTCTGTGCTTTATGCATGCTATCCAAGCACTCTATCACTAGGTTATGCTCCCGGACTTCCCATAGCTCTTTTTTTATTTTTATTTTTCCTGCCAGTCCTGGGCCTTGAAGTCAGGGCCTGTACACTGTCCTTGGGCTTTCTTAAGGCTAGGGCTACCACTTGAGCCACAGTACCACTTACAGCTTTTTCCATGTATATGGTACCAAGGAATGGAACCTGGGTCTTCATGGATGCTAGGCAAACACTCTATCACTAGGCCAAACTCCTAGCAAGTGTCCCTTCATTTCTATGCCTTTCCTTAACCATCCCAAAGACAGTTAAATGAATAAACAAGGCAAAAGAGAAACAAAAACAAAACAAAAACAGCAACAAAGGAAAGAAAAACTTGTTTGTATTTCCTAAAATTGATTTTTTTTTTTTTTTTGGCCAGTCCTGGGCTTGAGCTCAGGGCGTGAGCACTGTTCTTGGACTTTCTCAAGGCAAGAGCTCTACCGCTTGAGCCTCAGCACCACTTCTGGCTTTTTTCTATGTATGTGGTACCGAGGAATCGAACCCGGGTATCCGTGCATGCTAGGCAAGCACTCTACCACTAGGCCAAATCCCCGGCTCTGATTTTTTTTTTTTTGTTTTTTTTTTGGTCGATTGTTGGGCTTGGACGCTGGGTCTGGGTGCTGTCCCTAAGCTCTTCAGCTCAAAGCTAGCACTCTACCACTTTGAGCCACAGCGCACTGCCTGTTTTCTGGTAGTTAATTATAGATCAGAGTTTCACACACTTTTGTGCTTGCTTTGAACCACAATCCTCAGGTCTTAGCCTCCTGAATAGCTAGGATTACAGGTGTGAGCCACCAGTGCCTGGTTTGGAGTTCATTTCTATAAATATTATTTTATATGAGCACAGGTAATGCACATAAGCATAATACCTTTGTGTTCTTCCCCTAAGAATATCCTTTGTTTTCACTGTGTGTGAATACCTAGACTCTTGTGTAATGCCCCACTGTATTTTAGATCTAGTTTTTGCATTTGAGAGAAAACATACACTGTCTCTCTGAACTTGGTTTGCCTCACTTGACATGATTTGTTTTTGGTCTATCCATTTTCCTGCAAAATGACATACTTATTCTTTCTAAAAGTCGTAAAATTTCATTGTGTATAGGCACCACAGTTTTTGGATCCACCCATCTATTGTAGGACATCTAAGCTGTTTCATATCTTGGCTTTTGTGAATAGTGTGGCAATGGACATGGATGTGCAAGTGTCTTTGTATATTTATGGAATTCTGGTTGGTGATGTTCTGGCTAGATGCCCAGGAATGGTATAGCTAGATTGTAGGGAACATCTATGCTGGGGCCAACCGGCAGCAAACCAGGGTTAGCAGATTGGGGTTCCTGAAATCGGGGGCAAGGACTAGGAAGAAATAGAAGAGAGACAGACACACCGGGTCCGGGATGTCCGCAGTCCAGGTAAAGACTGCCCGTTTATTTTTCACTTATTTTTCACTCCCGCTTCTTCCCTCCTCCAGACCCAGGGAACCTCCAGGTGTTACATTCATATGGTAATTCTCAGGTCATTTACATAGAATAGGGCCAGAAAACAATAAGACAATAAAGCCATCATCTGATGCAAGTCAAGGTACAGTTTGATTCCACTCTGGCTCCCAACACATCTATATTTATTTGTTTGTTTGTTTTGCTAGTCCTGGGCTTGGGCTCAGGGCCTGAGCACTGTCCCTGGATTTTCTCAAGGCTAGGGCTCTACCACTTGAGCCACAGCACCACTTCTGGCTTTTTTCTATGTATGTGGTACCGAGGAATCGAACCCGGGTCTTCGTGCATGCTAGGCAAGCACTCTACCACTAGGCCAAACTCCCAGCCTAGAGAACATCTATATTTAAATTTTTGGGAAACCTCCAGATTGCTGTCCGGAGTGGTTATACAAGTTTACATTTCCATCCACAATGCAATAGAGTTCCTTTTTCTCCTCATTACTGCCAACATTTGTTGTTGTTTGAATTCTTGATGTTGGCCAATCTAACTGGGGTGAGATGGAATCTCAGAGATTTTTTTTCCATATTTTTTTTTTGTAATTGATAAAAGGGTTACATTGTATTCACCAGAGAGAAGGTGCATTACTTCACAAACATTGATACCCTTTCTCATGTCTTGGTCTCCATTTCCTTCTCCCCACCCCTCAGAGATGTTGTGATTTGCATTTCCTTTATCCAACTCTACCATTAAGCCACACTCTCAACCCTTTTGTCTGTCTTTCTTTCTTTCTTTCTTTCTTTCTTTTTTTTTTTTTTTTTTTTGCCAATCC
The DNA here is from genome assembly GCF_031878675.1 of Megascapheus bottae. Classification (NCBI taxonomy): domain Eukaryota; kingdom Metazoa; phylum Chordata; class Mammalia; order Rodentia; family Geomyidae; genus Megascapheus; species Megascapheus bottae. The sequence goes on from NC_143524.1 coordinate 38,572,815, forward strand.
TGGGCTTAAGCTTGGGGCCTGAGCACTGTCCTTGGACTTTCTCAAGGCTAGAGCTCTACCACTTGAGCCTCAGCACCACTTTCAGCTTTTTTCTATGTACGTGGTACAAAGGAATTGAACCCGGGTCTTTGTGCATGCTAGCTAGGCAAGCACTCTACCACTAGGTCAAACCCCTGGCCCTTGTCTTTCTTTCTTTTTTTTTCCTCAGTTGTGGGGCTTAAACTCTGGGCCTGGGCACTATCCCTGAGCTCTTCAGCTTAGGTGCTCTACCACTTAAGCCACAGCACTACTTCCAGTTTTCTGGTGGTTAATTGGAGATAGGAGTCTCACAGACCTTTGTGCCCATGCTGGTTTTGGAACCATAATCTTCAGATATCAGCCTACTGAGTAGGTAGGATTATAGGCGTAAGCTACCAGTACCTGGCCCTATTTGTCTTCCTTGACAGTGTCCTTTTTTGTTGCTGTTGTTGTTATGGGGTTGAACTCAAGGTCTCACACTTGATAGGCTGGCACTCTACCATTTGAGTTATGCTCTCCTTTTTTTCTTTAGTTATTTTGGGGATAAATTCTCATGATGTATCTATGCCCAGGCAAGCCAAGACCATAATCCTCTTGTTAAGGTTTCCTGCATATTTGAGATGATAGGCTTGGACCCCCATGCCAGTTATTTGTTGAAAAGAGGGTCTCACTAGCTTTTCACTAGGGCTGCCCTTGAATTTCAGTCCTTCCTAAATCAGTCTTCTAACTACTAGGATTACAGCCATGAGCCTTTGTACCTGAAGACATTGACATCCCTGTAATTCTAGCTACTCAGGAGACTGAGAGCTGAGGATCTTGGTTCAAAGCCAGCCCAGGCAAAAAAGTCCATGAGACTCTTATTTTCAATTAACTACCAAAAAAAAAAAAAAAAAAAAAAAAGGCAGGGTATGGTGGCTCATGCCTGTAATCCTAGCTAATCAAGAGACTGAGATCTGAGGATCATGGTTCAAAGCCAGCCCGGGCACTAAAGACCTTGAGACTCTTATCTCCAATTAATTACTAGAAAAGGGAAGTTGGGGCTGTAGCTAGAGGTAGGGGAGTAGCCTTGAGCTGAAGAGCTCAGGGACAGCGCCAGGCCCAGAGTTCAAGCCCCATGATATCCCCTTCCCCCCCCCCCCAAAATGGCCAGACATGATGTGATAGCTTGAAATGGTAGAGCACTAGCCTTTGAGCACAAAGCTTAGGGGCAGTGTCCAGATACTGATTTTAATCTTAGGAATAGTATGTGCACATGAGTGCATGTGTGTGCACAGGCACAGACAGAGCTTTATTACTGTGCAAAAGTGTTTGAGAGTAAATGAGCCCCAGTGGTAAAGTGCCTGCTGCCTGACAAGCATGAAACCCTAAGTTTAAACCTCAGTACCACAACACACATACAAAATTCTCTCAAGGGTTTCCTTATCTTAAACTAGAAAACTTCAAAGCTAACCAGGTGCTGGTGGTTCATACCTGTAATCCTAGCTACTCAGACTGAGTTCTGATGATTGCAATTCAAAGCCAGCCCAGGCAGGTAAGTCCATGAGACTGTTTCCAAACCACCAGGAAACTGCAAGTGGTGCTTTGGCTCAAGTGGTAGAGTGCTATCCTTGAGCACAAAGAGGCTCCGGGACAGCACCAAGGCCCAGAGTGTTTTAGTAGAGCCCCAGACCACTGTTTGTTTTGTGTTTGTTTCAGCTCCTTCCACTATCCTTTCAACTTAAGATAATTTTTTAAAATATATTCTATGAAAGTTAGAATCTGAAAAGGTGCTATTATTTTTTCTATATTAACTTGTATTACTTGTTGGAGCTGTGTGTGTGGCTATGTGGGGTGGTTCTACAATGTCTACCAATGTCTCGTAATTCTGATACAGGGAAATCATATTAAGCATACCTTTGTTGTATTTTAGCTTGATTGTTTCTGAATATGAAATTGGATTAAAGATTTAACATAATATTTGGGAAGGGCCTCCTTTTTGACTGGTTTTAATGCCTGCCTCTTCTTCCTCCTCCTCCTCCTCCTCCTCCTCCTCCTCCTCCTCCTTTTTTCTTTTGAATTAGATTACCAGAGACTGATGACTGTGGCAGAGACGATTACAGCTCTCATGTTTCCTTTCCAGTGGCAGCATGTCTATGTCCCTATTCTCCCGGCTTCTCTCCTACATTTCTTAGATGCTCCAGTTCCATACCTGATGGGCTTGCATTCCAATGGCCTGGATGACCGGTCAAAGCTGGAGCTGCCTCAAGAGGTGAGAACCTGAATATTTGTGCCAATAGTCCCCATCCTGAATCCTGAAGACAAAGCCCTTGAGATGAACCTACCATGTTGTCACTAAACATTTATTTTGGGAGATATGATTAACCTTTCAGGGAAAAATGATAAACAATGAACTTAATTTATATCATTCCAGAGAAACTTGTCATCTTTATCACTTGACCTACACACATTATTCATTCATTTTGTATTTGTTTTACATTGTCATTTTTATTATTGTTGCTGTTATTTGTGTATATCAGTTTTTAGATTGTGTCTCACTTCATAGCACAGGCTTACCTCAACTTCTAGAGGCTGGAATTATAAGTGTACAGGTGTGTATCACTGTGCCTTGCTGAGTTGTCTTTTTCCTGTACATATTTTCAATCATGTTATTCTACATATTCATAGAGAATTTTATTAGTTTTTTTTTCTTTTTCTTTTTCGGTTGTGGGGCTTGAACTCTGGGCCTTGGTGCTGTCCCGGAGCCTCTTTGTGCTCAAGGATAGCACTCTACCACTTGAGCCAAAGCACTACTTGCAGTTTCCTGGTGGTTTGGAAATAGAGTCTCATGGACTTACCTGCGTGGGCTGGCTTTGAACTGCAATCATTAGATCTCAGTTTGAGTAGCTAGGATTACAGGTATGAACCACCAGCACCTGGTTAGCTTGGAAGTTTTCTAGTTTAAGATAAGGAAACCCTTGAGAGATTTATTTATTTGTTTATTTTTTGTATAGTACTGGGGTTTAAACTTAGGGTTTCTTCCTCCCTCCCTCCCTGCTTTCCTTCCTTCCTTCTTTCTTTCTTTCTTTCTTTCGTTACGGGGCTTGAACTCAGCCTGGGCGCTGTCCCTGAGCTCTTCAGCTCAAAGCTACTGCGCTACCCTTGAGCCAAGCCCCACTTCAAGCCCCACTTCCGGTTTTCTAGATGTTATTTGGAGATACGAGTCTCAGGTCCTTTTGTGCCCGGGCTGGCTTTGAACCTTGATCCTCAGATCTCAGCCTCCTGAGTAGCTAGGATTATAGACATGAGCCACCGCACCCAGCTAGGGTTTCATGTTAGGCAGAAGGCACTTTGCCACTGTGCCATGCTTACAGACCCTTTTTGTTCTAGTTATTTTGAGATAGAAACTTTCTTGTTTTTTTTTTTTGTTGTTTTTTTACCTGAGCTTCCAGGTAGCTTCCACTTAAGTCACTAGCATCGGGCACAGCTGGTTTTCTGAAGGTAGGAAAAAATTGTCATTGAAGCAATTTTGAGATGTCTAAAGAAAATATTTATAGTAAAAAGTACAATACTAAAACAAAAATTACCTCAAATTTTCTTACCAAAAGGTACTTCATTTTAGCATTTTTGTTGACATTTTTAAACTATGTGATACCTTTTAAATTCTAGTATTAGAAGGAGGCTTTGAGGCAAGACTAGCAGTATTTACCTGGGTGTATAAGGGAGCGTCATCACAGTAGTGAGTATGGCAGGGTTGGTATAGAAAAGAGACTTTCTTCAGAACAACAGAATATGCATTTCCTAGTTCTGCCCCCACCTGAAAATCATAAATCATAAATCATTGGTTGCTGTCCCATCTTTCAGCATTAGAAGTTTGTAGAAAGCCCTTTGTTCTTTTTTTAATAACATCACATGAGCTCAGCAGGCTCTGAGGAAGTTAGGGTGCTGAGCTGCCTTATGAGGTATCCTTTGTCCTCTGCTTCTTTGGGGGTTTCATTGTCTGAATCTACAGTTATTTCAGAAAGAAAGTGAAAAGATATCTAGAGTAGAATGGTAGAAGGGGATGTTAATTTTTTTTCTTTTTTGTCTTAGATACTGTTTTCTCTTTGTCCTCCTTCTCCCCCCCTCCCCCCGTGTGTGTGTGTGTGTGTGTGTGTGTGTGTGTGTGTGTGTGTGTGTGTGTGTGTGTCTCCTAGGGCTTGAATCAAAGTCTACGTACTGCTCTGTACTCAAGGGTAGTGCTCTGCCACTTGAGCCACACTGACACTTCCAGCTTTTTGGGTGGTTAATTAGAGATAAGAGTCTCATGGACCTTTCTGCCTGGGCTGGCTTCAAAACTGCAACCTTCAGATCTCAGTTCTCTGAGTAGCTAAGATTACAGGAGTGAGCCACTGGCAACTGGCTTTATTTTTCACCCCTTTCAGGGTACTCTTCTAATAGCTGTTCTCCATTAATCTGGGAACAGAGCTTTCCTTTAGTGAATAAGTATACAATGTGTTGGAGGGAGGGAGGTGGCTGTGATTTAGTGTTAGGAACTTAGAATGGGAAAGGGTATTATGATGACCCCCTATAGGAAGAGATTTGGGAGATTTTGGAGAACCATATAGTTATTATTCTTATTGTACCTAACTACTAATTATTCTTTCCACAAGGAGGAAGTTAAAAGAGGAGAAATGATTACTTGAAATTTAATACCAGTCTACTGCTTTTCCCCAAAACTATTATGCAAGAACTGGCTGTTTCTCAGCTAAGGAGTTGGTTGTAGATTATAAATTACTTCTCTCTGTATGCTGGGAGAAAACGGAATGAGTCTATTAGTCTAGAAATTGAATGATCCACTTTCTTATTTTTGTCTTATACTTCCTTTTTTTTTCTTATTTTTGCCCAGTTTTTAAAATTAAGGCTAGTGGTGTGTATTCTGAGGCTACTATCGGATTTAACCGGTCTCTGAAATGTTCCTGAGCTGTTTTCTTTCCATAGCTACCCTTGACCAGGTTTATCACAGTGGAGCTATAGAATTTGGAGGTTATAAGATTATTTTATTTTATTTTTTTGCCAGTCCTGGGCTTGAGCTCAGGGCCTGATCACTGTCCTTGGATTTTCTTAAGGTTAGAGCTCTACCACTTGAGACTCAGCACCACTTCTGGCTTTTTTCTATGTATATGGTACCGAGGAATTGAACCAGGATCTTTGGTATACTGCTAGAAAAGCAGATGCTATATTTGGCTCATGGCAGTGGGGAAAAAAGCCAATTGAACCGTTGAGTGGATTTATTTTTAGATGCCTTTATGTTTCCTCTTGGAGAAATTGCTTTTTTCCTCTGAAGAGAGAAGAACCAAGGCAGAAATGATTACATCTGGATCACATTGCCTTCTTCTGTTAGCAGTGTGAATAGGGCCTATAAAGCAAGTCATCTTCATGAGAAGATGAGTTAATTCTGTTTTGTGCATCCTTTTAGGTGACATGGGCTGACAGCATATATACTTTTTCAGTCTTAAGGGAATAAGCAAAACAAAGTCTTTTTAAAAAGTTTTAAAAATTGTTAGTATAAAGGTGATGCATAGCAGGGTTACAGTTATGCAAATCAGGTAGTGAGTACATTTCTTTTTTTTTTCTTTTGGTCAGTCTTGGGGCTTGAACTCAGGGCCTTAGTGCTATCCCTAAGGTCTTTTGCTTGAGGCTAGTACTCTAGTGATTTGAACCACACATAGCTCCACTTTGGTTTTTAAGTGATTTGTTGGAGATACGAGTTTCATGGGGACTTTTCTGCCTAGGCTGGCTTTGAACTGAGATCCTTAAATATCAGTCTCCTGAGTATCTAGGCAAGAGCTACTGGCATACAGTAATTTCTTTTTGGACAATGTCACCACTTCCCTTGCCTTCTTCCAGTTTTTCCCTCCTGTCTCCACCCACAAGTTTTATAGTTCATTTTCAAAATAGTACCTAGTGAGCACCATTGCTGCATTTGTTCACCCTTTGACCCTCTGTTTCTGTGCCTCCCTACCCTCCCAAAGATAGACAAATAAATAAGATAAAAAGGAAAGAAGCTGGGTGCTGGTGGCTATAATCCTAGCTACCCTGGAGGCTGAGATCTGAGAGCTGTGGTAAAAAGCCAGCCTGGGCACAAAAATCCCGTGAGACTCTTATCTCTGGCACTGTGGCTCAAGTGGTAGAGTGCTAGCTTTGAGTCAAAGAGCTCAGGGACAGGGCTCAGGCCTAGAGTTCAAGTCCTATGACCCACCAAAACGAAAAAGAAGTGAAAAGAAAAAAAAAGGCTTTCTGTTACCTAGGTTGGTTAAACTCTTGGGGATAAGTCTTCCATGTCAGCCTCTTTAATGGTTAAGATCACAGATGTGATCCATTGTACCTGACTTGAATATGAATCTTTTACATATTGTTATACACATAGAAACACAAAATATTGCGATACAGGAAAATTTCTTAGTGAAAAGATGCTAAAAAAAATCTCTGAAAGCCTGGGTGGCTCACACCTGTAATCTTAGCTACTCAGGATGCTGAGATCTGAGGATCAAGGTTCAAAGCCAACCCGGGCACAAAAGGATCTGAAACTCTGAGACTCATCTCCAGTTAACCTCTGGAAAACAAAACTGGGACTTGGCTTAAGGGTAGGGCGGTAGCCTTGAGCTGAAGAGCTCCAGGACAACTCCCAGGCCCAGGGGTAGGGTGGTAGCCTTGAGCTGAAGAGCTCAGGGACAATGCCCAGGCTGAGTTCAAGCCCTATGACCCACAAAAAAAAAAAAAAAAAAAAAAAAAATCTCCGAATTTTTTTTGGGTGCTGATGGCATCAGCATCATATGAGAATGCTATCTGTTTGCATCCTTTCAGTCAATCTTAAAGCCCAAAGGAAGCACAGGGAGCCCTAAGAGCCACTAAATCTCACAAATCAGGGCTTAGTCTCAGAGAAGTTAGTACACTCAGTGAACTCACACAGGGAGATAATGGTATTTTAAGGTTTGGAATCTATATTTTCTAATTCAGTTCTACTGTTTCCCCCCCCCCCCCACTGACTGTAGAGTTTTAATTTAACAAATGTTTGCTATGTATGAGAGTTTTGTTAGGTACTTAACACCTGTGGCATCTCAATATCCTTATCACTCTAACACGAAGAGTTTTTGTCTTTTTATTTCCACTTTATAGCCAAAGAAAAGGAATTAGAGAGGAAAAATAACCGAGTTTGAATAGGTAGAAAGGGGTCTATCTCATTTCTGAGCCCCATTTCTTTTTATACATTTCATATATTCCCATTTCAGATGTTTTCTTTTTCTTCTTTTTTCTCTGTGCTCTGGAGTTGTTCATGCTTTTTATCCTGTTTTGATTCTAGGCTAATCTCTGCTTTGTGGATGTTGACAACCATTTTATTGAGCTGCCAGAGGACTTGCCTCAGTTTCCCAACAAATTGGAGTTTGTCCAGGAAGTCTCTGAAATTCTCATGGCATTTGGCATTCCCCCTGAAGGAAACCTTCACTGCAGTGAGAGCGCCTCCAAGTTGAAGAGACTCCGGGCCTCTGACCTTGTGTCTGACAAGAAGAATGGGAACATTGCTGGCTCTCCTTTGCATTCCTATGAGCTTCTCAAGGAGAATGAAACTATTGCCCGGTTGCAAGCCTTGGTTAAGAGGACTGGAGTGAGCTTGGAAAAAGTAAGATGCTATACATGGATCTTTTGAAATTATGGACATGGATATGGAGGAAAAAGCTCTTAGTTCAGGAGAAAACATTTGTTAGAAGTGAAAAAAGCTTTCAATGGGTGACTTAGATTTGGCTCTTGTGCATGTTATTTTAGCAAATGCTACTTAACTCTAGATGTGGGTAGTTTCTCATGTGCAGTTTGAGAGCCTGATGTCATTCTGTATGAACATATGACAGAGAATCTTAGAGGATGATGATGTTCTGACCTATTCAGATCCATTGTCTTGTGAATTTCACAGCAGCCCAATAGAGAAAAAAAAAATCAACCCTTTTTTTTCATATATTTTTTTATTATAATTAATAGAAGGGTTACATTATATTCACCAGATAGAAGGTGCATTACTTCATATACATTGATACCCTTTCTCATGTCTTGGTCCCCATTTCCCTCCCCCAACCCCCAAATCAAACCTCTTATGGCCAAAGAAAATGAGGTTTAGAAAGCCTAAGCATTTTTGCCCAAGATTTGATGCTTATCAAATAGCTGAGCAAAGAGGCTAGAATTAATTATCTTGGATTTTAGTCATGTGCTATTTCTAGGAATGTATTTAGCTTTCTGTTTTCTACTTTGATGGGACTAAGCTTTCTTACTTTTTAAAAAAATTATTTTATTGTCGGGGTAACGTATAGAGGGATTACAGTTACATTCTTCGGGTAGTGGGTGCATTACTTCTCACACAAGCTTTCTGTACTTGTTTACCTACTCTTTACCTTCCTCATTCTCATTGTTACTTTTTTTTTTCTTGGTCGGTTGTGGGGCTTGAACTTTGGTCCTGGGTTCTATCTGTCCTTGAGCTCTTCTGCTAAAGGATAGCACTCCTGAGCCACAGTTCTACTTTTGGTTTTCTGGTGATTAAAGATAAGAGTCTCATGGACTTTCATGCCCATGCTGGCATGCTGGTGTTGAACTGAGATCCTCAGATCACAGCCTCCTTAGTAGCTAGGATTACTGGCATGAGCCACCAATGTTCAGCTATCATTGCTTTCTTTTTATAAAAGTAAAAAGACTTCTCTCACCCCCTCACTCCACAGGGATAGATAGTTATAGAGTATAACTTTAAACATACATGATCTGCTTGCCTGCCTGCCTCTCTGTCTTGATTGTGCCTGTATTGGGGCCTGAACTCAGGAGCTTTTGCTCTCCCTTAGCTTTTTTAGCTCAAAACTGTACTCTACCACTTGAGCCATGCCTTCATCTCTAGCTTTTTTCTGGCTAATTGGAAATAACAGTCTTATGGGGTTGTCAATTTAGGTGGCTTTAAACTACAATACTCAGATCTCAGTCTTCTCAGTGCCTAGGATTATAGGTGTGAGTCACTGGCACCTGGCTCCTTATTGATTTGATAGATTCCCTCCTTTATCCTTAACACTTGAAATAATTAGCATCTTTTCCTTCGTGGCTGAGTTTCTCTCTGACCATAATGATCTTATAGACACGCGCATTGAGTTGTTGATTATCTTTAAATGTGTCAAAATCTTTCTCTTCTTTCCTCACATTTCTTCCCTTCCCTCCTTCCTCCCCTCCTCTCCCTCTCCTCTTTCTTCCCTTCTCAATTCCCTTCTCTCTTCTCTCTTTCTTCTTTCTTCCTTCCTGCTCTTCTTCTTCCTTCTTTACATATGCCAGCACATGCACTTCCATTGAGCTAAACCTCAAGTCCCTAGAACCTCTACTTTATTTTTCACTGTTTTAAATTTCTCATTGTTTGTTAAGTAAAAGACTACTGGAAAAAATTGGACTAGTCACATTTCTTCCTTTCTTTCTTTTTTTTTTTTTTTGCTAATCCTGGACATTGTCCCTGAGCTTGTTTTGTTCAAGACTAGTGCTCTACCACTTGAGCCACTGTGCCATGTCTGGCTTTTTATTTTTGCCAGTCCTGGGGGCTTGAACTCAGAGTCTGGGCACTGTTGTTGGGTTTTCTCAAGGCTAGCACTCTACCAGTTTGGCCATAGTACCATTTCTGGCTTTTTCTCTGTATGTGGTATCGAGAAATTGAACCCATGTCTTCGTGCATGCTAGACAAGCACTCTACCAGTAGGCCATTCTCCCAACCCCATATATGGCTTTTTCTGAGTAATTTATTGGAAATAAGAGTCTCATGGACTTTCCTGACTGGTCTGGCTTCCAATCATGATCCTCAGAGCTCAGCCTCCTGAGCAGCTAGTATTATAGGTGTGAGCCCTACTGGGTTGCATTTCTTTGACATAGAAGAACAAGTGTCTGTATTCTTAGCTTTCTTTTTTCTTTTTTCTTTTTCTTTTTTTTTTTTTTAGCTAGAAGTACGTGAAGACTCCAGTAGCAATAAGGATCTCAAAGTTCAGTGTGATGAAGAAGAACTTAGGATTTATCAGCTAAACATTCAGATTCGGGAAGTTTTTGCAAATCGTTTTACTCAGATGTTTGCAGATTATGAAGTGTTTGTCATTCAGCCCAGTCAGGATAAGGAATCCTGGTTTACCAACAGAGAGCAGATGCAAAACTTTGATAAAGTAAGTATAGTCTAGCTGGAGAGGTGATGAAGAATGAAAACTGGTTATTTATGTCTTGAAAAAGTTAAATAATTATGATTTTATGTGATTATATATACGTATATACATTTTTGTATATTATATTACTAAAACAAGTTTGATGATCTGTGTGTGTGTGTGTGTGTGTGTGTGTGTCTGTGTGTCTTTTTTGTGTGTAGGGGGAAAGGGAGGCCCATCTTGGGGCTTGAACTGGGCTTTCTGAGCTTTTTTGCTCAATGCTAGTGCTCTACCACTTTAGCCACAGCTTTGTTTCTGGCATTTTGTTGATTAATTAGAGGTAAGAGTCGTAGACTGGTTGGCAATGTGGCTTAGTGGTAGAGTGCTTGCTTAGCATGCATGAAGCCCTGGATTCAGATCCTCAGTACCACACAAACAGAAAAAACTGTAGGTAGTGCTGTGGCTCAAGTGGTAGAATGCTAGCCTTGAGGGAAAGCAGTCCACCCCAGCCCTGAGTTCAAGCCCTAGGAATGGAAAAAAAAAAGTCTCATACTTTGTTGTCCTAGTTGGGTTGGAACCACAATCCTCAGATCTCAGCCTCCTGAGTAACCAGGATTGCAGATGGGAGCCACTGGTGCCCCGCTTTTGGTTGTGGGTGTCAATTTAAGGCTTCTTACTTGTTCTTATGTGGCTTGTTTTGTCAAGGCTGGTACTTTAGCACTTGGGCCACAGCTTTATGCCTGGCTTTTTGCTGGTTAATTGAAGAGTCTCACAGACTTTTCTGCTTCATCTGGCTTTGAACAACAGATCTTAGAATCCTGAGTAGCTAGGATTATAGACATGGGTCACTAGTACTCAGCCTATAATGAATAATCTTTTGGTGTACTTATTACTGTTGTTGTTATTATTATTGCCAGTCCTGGGGCTTGAACTCAGGGCCTAGGCACTGTCTTTGAGCTTTCTCAAGGCTAGCACTCTACCCTTGAGCCACAGTATCACTTCTGGTTCCAGGGTTTCATGCATGCTAGGCAAGCACTCTACTCCTGGTCCTTGATGTATTTATGATTACTACCCAGTTATTTATCTCCAGCCAAAAAGTTAAAAAAAATCTTTTTATTGTTATTATAAAAATAATGTACGGAGGGGTTAAAATTACTTAAGTCAGGCAAAGAATGCATTTCTTTGTGGACAGTGTCACTCCTTCCCTGACTTTCACTCAGTTTTTCCCTCCAGTCCTCACCCATAAGTGGTATAGTTCATTTTTAATATTGTGTCCAGTGTTCCAGTGAGTACCGTTGTTGCATTTGTTCATCCTTTGTCCCTCCATTTCTGTGCCTCTTTTTCTTTTTCTTTTTTTTCTCTTTTTTTTTTTTTTTTTGCATAGTGCTTTGGGAAAAGGAATCTTGAAACAAAAGTCCTGATTGACTCATTCAGAACTAGCCAAAGCAGACAAATCTGAGAGATTTTTATTTCCAGTTAGCCAGCAAAAAGCTGGAACTGGAATTGTGGCTCAACTGGCAGATAGCCAGCCGTGAACAATAAAATCAAACAAACTTGACCCTGGTGGTAGGTAATTTTAGCTACTCAGGAGTCTGAGATCTGAGGATCACACTTCAAAGCCAGCCCAGGCAGAAAAGTCTATTAGACTTTAATCTCCAATTAATATCCAAAAAGGTGAGAAGTAGAGCTATGGCTCAAGTGGCAGAGTGCTAGCTTTGAGCAAAAAAAAGCTCAAGGACAGGACCCAAGCCCTGAGTTCAAGCCCTAGGACTGGCACAAAGGAAAAAAAGCCAACCAAGAGATTGAGACCAAGTTCAAGACCCAGTACCAGCACACCTGCCTCCTCAATCCCCTGTTCCCCTTCCTCTGCCCCGCCCAGGAAAAATTTACAATTTTTTGCCTTTGTAGTTTACCAGCATAAGTTTGTGCTAGGGTTAGAATTTCTTGATGTCTGAAAAAAAATTTTTTTAAGGAATGAAAGGATTTTGCAATTTGCTTTTCATAAAAGTCTAGGAAACTCCATGGAAGAACTAACTTACTATATCTTTAGGGTATGTGGCTTGTACTGGTCAAAAAGACAAATTCTCTTCCCTATCAATGGTTGTTTTTTTTTGTTCCCACCAGGCATCTTTTCTGTCAGATCAGCCTGAGCCCTACCTGCCCTTTCTCTCAAGATTCCTAGAAACCCAAATGTTTGCTTCTTTTATTGACAACAAAATTATGTGTCATGATGATGATGATAAAGACCCTGTACTCCGAGTATTTGATTCCCGGGTGGACAAGATAAGGCTGTTAAATGTTCGGACACCTACGCTCCGCACATCCATGTATCAGAAATGTACTACTGTGGATGAAGCAGGTAAGGCCTCCTTGGAGCTTTATGTTTAGTCTCTTGGGATACATTTCTAACTTGTCCCTGTTCTTAAACATGCCAATCTCTTTCCTTGTTTCTGCCTTTACATATTTTTAGTACATTACCCGCAGTGTTCTTCCTTATTATTGACTTAAAAAATATCTGACAGTCTTCATCCTTTAACATTGTTACACATTTGGGAACAATTCCTGAAATAAATAGCAGGGAACTTAGGCAGCAGTGAGTAAAACAAATAGGGATTTGTTGTTGTTGTTGTTTTTCCAAACAGGAGTTTGATGAACAACTTAACCAGCATAATCAGAAACTGAGATTCTATTTTTTTTTCCACTCTTTTGGTTATGAGATTTTTTTTTTTTTTTGCCAGTCCTGGGTTTGAGCTCAGGGCCTGAGCACTGTCCTTGGACTTTCTCAAGGCTAGAGCTCTACCACTTGAGCCTCAGCACCACTTCCGGCTTTTTTCTATGTATGTGGTACCGAGGAATCAAACCCGGGTCTTCATGCATGCTAGGCAAGCACTTTAACCACTAGGCCAAATTCCCGGCCCCTAGTTATGAGATTTTTGTGTGTGCGTGTGTGCACGCGTGTGCGCGCGTGCCCATGTCCTTGAACTTAAGCTTGAACATAGGATCTGGGCACTGTCCTTGGGCTTTTTTGCTCAAGGATAGCACTAGATCATTTGAATCTCAGCTTTTTTGGTATTTAATTGGAGATAAGAGTCTCAGGGGCTTTTTCATCCAAGCTGGCTTTAAGCCTCAATCCTCAGATCTTATTCTTCTGAGCTGCAGGATTATAAGTATAAGCTACCAGTGCCCAGCCAGTTATGAGACTTTTTATATTCATAGAGTTGATGCCACCTATATCCCCCCTTCCCCCTACTTATCAGAAAGCAGTTCCCAGAAATTGCCAACAATTCCCATGTTTTCGTAGAGCAGGATCACATTATGTTACTACCTTTAAATCTAGGGAATCTATAAAAGTGAACATTGAATTGGGTGCAGTGCAATTCTGAACAACATTAGAATTCTTTAATCAAGAAATACAGGGTTAATGAAGTATGACTAAGAAATTGATAATCGTCAGAAAGAAAACAAAACTCATAAGCTTACAACAACACCCATAAGCTTACAACAACACCCAATATGTCAACTCCTCTGTGAAGTCTTCTCTGATACTCTAGAGTTGATTTTTCTTCTGTGCACCTATGGTACTTAGTTCTCATTTCCACTCTAATCTGCTACTTTGAACTGGTATCAGGGAATAGCTTAAGCGCAGAGTCTCTTTTCACTGTCTTGTTCCTGATAATTTAGCATCATGCTTGGTCTTACAAATATTAAAAATTGTAGGCTACACAAATGACTAAACATGCCTTTCTATTTACTGAAGGCTGCAGCTAGATCAGTTTAGCTTTAGAGGATGGTCTCAGCTTGAAATGTTTAACTAGTGTGCCTCCTTATAGGATGCTGTGTCCTTATTTTATCCTTTAGTATAGTTTGTTTATTTACCATTATAACTACTTACTACTATATGTCTATCATATATGTGTTCAACCAAAAATGAACACGTCTGGCTTTTTTTCTGTATGCTGGATCTGGGGCTTGAACTCAGGGTCTGGGTGCAGTCCCTGATCTTTTGTGCCCAAGGCTAGGACTGTACCACTTGACCACTACTTCTGGCTTTCTGGTGGGTTATTGGAGATGAGAGTCTCATGAACCTTCCTGCCCTGCTTGGCTTTGAACCTTGATCCTATCCAAGGTGGCTTTGAACTACAACCTTAGATCTTAGCCTCCTGAGTAGGCTAAGCACCAGCATACAATAGACTTTTTTTTTTTTTTTTTGGTTAGGGCCTGAGCCCAAACTGTCCTTTTTTTTTTTTTTGCCAGTCCTGGGCTTGAGCTCAGGGCCTGAGCCCTTGGACTTTCTCAAGGCTAGAGCTCTACCACTTGAGCCTCAGCACCACTTAGGGCTTTTTTTTTTTTTTTTTTTTTGTATGTGGTACCGAGGAATTGAACCTGGATCTTCATGCATATTAGGCAAGCACTCTACCACTAGGCCAAACTCCCGGCCCCCTGTCCTTGGTTTTTTTCAAGGGTAGAGCTCTACCACTTGAGCCGAGCCACAGCACCACTTCTAGCTTTTTTCTATGTATGTGGTACCAAGGAATCAAACCCTGGTCTTCTTGCATGCTAGGCAAGCACTCTACCACTAGGCCAAACTCCCGGCCCCAGCTTTTATGTTTTAGACATTGAAGCTAGAACTGTTTTGCTTGAGTAAAATTTTGTCTTCATCAACCTTACATCCTCTGGTTTCTATCATTTATGTTTCAGACCTTTCTTGAAGATAATTGCCCTCAGGAAGTGGTGGTGTGGCTCAAGTGGTAGAGCACTCGTTTTCAGCAAAAAGGAGCTCAGGGACAGTACCGGGCCTAATGTTTGAGCCTCAGGACTGTCACCAAGAAAAAAAAATTAACAGTCTTCTTGCTGCTTAGGAGGTGGAGGTAGAATGATATGGTCTCAGAGCCAGGGTGTGGCTCATGCCTGTAATCCTAGCCACTTAGGAGGTTGAGATCTGAGGATCAAGGTTCAAAGCCAGCATGGGCACAAAAAGACCTTGAGACTCTTATCTCCAATAAACCTCTAGAAAATGGGTAATGGGGCTTGGCTCAAGGGTAGGGTGGTAACCTTGAGCTGAAGAGCTCAGGGACAGCTCCCAGGCTGCCAAGTTCAAGCCCCATGACCCACCCCATCCCCCCCCCCAAAAGAAGGATATGGACAACCTGAGCAAAAGCTTAATACTTTATCTTTTTTTGTGTGTGTGGGTCAGAGGGCACTGTCCCTGAGCTCAAGGTTACCACCCTATCCCTAGAGCTACAGCCTCACTTCCCAGTTTTCTAGTGATTGATTGGAGATAAGAGTCTCACGTTCTTTAATGCCCAGGCTGGTTTTGAACTATGATCCTCAGATCTCAGCCTCCTGAGTAGCTAGGATTACAGGCATGAGCCACCATGGTCAGCAAGACCTTACCTTAAGTGAGCCACAGCATACTAAAGCAAGAAGGCTCAAGTGATAGACTGCTTGCCTACTAAGCATTCGGCCTTGAGTTTAAGTCCCAGTTTTGTACACACACACACACACACACACACACAGGTTCATGACTAAGGCTCACATGTTTTCTGTATGAGTGGATTAGTAGAACATAATCATTCTTGCCTTTTGGACATAGCAGCCTTCCAGTTCTTTAACTCTGCTTCACAGTTTGGACCTGGGCAACTTGAAAGAGATTTCTATGGGACTGTGAGTTTAGGAAACCATCCTAAAGTATGGTTTAAATCAGGATCCTTAACCATTTTCATGGCAATATTTGTATTTGACATGCCACAAATCAAGAGGTTTTTCTGCTTGTAGCTACTGGCAGTAAAACTAGAGGCTCTAATCAGTTGAGGCCCTACCTATTTGCCATGAGTGAGGCAGTTAATTCTTAGACCATCTGTAATCCATATGGTAAATACTGTAATATGCTTATTTGAATTACTCTGGTTTCAATTATGGCCAGAATATGTAGTGACATATTAGAATGTAGATTTTGGAATATAGTATGAAGAATTGACATTCTCAGTTGTAAAGCTCATTTCAGAAAAATGAGTATTCCAGCATGCTTCAGGTGGCTCTTTGCTTTGTTCCCAGAAGCATGGGAATGATGGGGCTGGGAGTTTGGCCTAGTGGTAGAGTGCTTGCCTAGCATGCACGAAGACCAGGGTTTGATTTCTCAGTACCACATACTTAGAAAAAAAGCCAGAAGTGGTGCTGTGGCTCAAGTGGTAGAGCTCTAGTCTTGAGGAAAAACCCAAGAACAGTGCTCAGGTCCTGAGCCCAAGCCCAGAACTGGGCCCTCCCCAAAAAAAAGAAACCATAGAAAGGAATTGCTTGCCATAGACATATGCTCTAAATATGTACCATTGTTGCGGGGCCGGGAGTTTGGCCTAGTGGTTAAAGTGCTTGCCTAGCATGCAAAAAAAAAAAAATATGTACCATTGTTACACACTACAAATCCATTAGAGCAGAGCTCTTCTCACCATCCATATATCTTAGCCTGTAGGAATAGTTAGGCATCTTATTCACAGAGACATCTCGGCTTCTTAAACCAGTCCCACTGGAAAACAATAACATAAACAAATCTTCCTGGAGATTTTTTTTTTTTTCCAGTCCTGGGCTTGAGCTCAGGGCCTGAGCACTGTCTTTAGACTTTCTCAAGGCTAGCACAATACCACTTGAGTCACAGCACCATGTCTAGTTTTTTTCTGTGTATGTGGTACAGAGGAATTGAACCCAGGGCTTCGTGCATGCTAGGCAAGCACTCTACTACTAGGTCATGCTAGTAGTAGACATCAACTTTTGGCTTTTGAGTAGTTGATTGAAGATAAAAGTCTCTACAGGACTTTTCTTCCCAGGCTGACTTTGAACTGAGATTCTTAGGTCTTAGCCTCCTGAGTAGCTAGTATAATTGGCTTGAGGCACTGGACCTCGGCTCTGAATGTTTTATTACTATTACAATGATGATAAGGTTGATGATGATGATGTATTTATATAAAGTAGTTACAATTAATCCTTCTTGGTTAATGTCACCTTCCTTTGTTTTCTCAGATGATTCTTTCTCCAGCTTTTAGTAGTTACTTTATTCTATTTTTATTTTATTTTATTTATTTATTTTTTTTGCCAGTCCTGGGCTTGAGCTCAGGGCCTGAGCACTGTCCTTGGACTTTCTCAAGGCTAGATCTCTACCACTTGAGCCTCAGCATCACCTCTGGCTTTTTACTATGTATGTGGTACCGAGGAATCTAACCCCGGCCTTCATGCATGCTAGGCAAGCACGCTACCACTAGGCCAAACTCCTGGCCCTAGTAGTTACTTTACTTGTATGAAATGGTCAGTTACCTTGGCAAATACTCAGGATGGACCCTCTGCAAATTTCCTGAGTTTCTGGATTTTGTTTTTCTTTCTTTCTTTCTTTCTTTTTTTTTTTTTTTTTTTTGTGGGCCATGGAGCTTGAACTCTGGGCCCAGGCGCTGTCTCTGAGCTCTTCAGCTCAAGGCTATTGCACTACCTCTGGGCCTGGGTGTTGTCCCTTAGGCCTTCAGCTCAAGGCTATTGCCCTATCCCTGGAGCCACTGCCTCACTTCCCATTTTTCTGGAGATTAATTGGAGATAAGAGTCTCAGGTCCTTTTGTGCCTAGGCTGGCTTTGAACCTTGTTCCTCAGATCTCTGCTAAGATTATAGGCATGAACCATCGCGCCCAGCTTCGCCCAGCTTCTCTTTTTCTTTTCTGGTACGATTTTTTAATTAATGCTATCACTTTGGCCTCTCTGATACCAAGTAAAAATACTTAGGTCTCTTTTTTTGATCCCAGGACCTTGTTCATAGTATACAAGCCCTCTGGCACTTAGCTACTCGGCTCTAACTCAGGGAGTCTGGCGGACTCTCCCTAGATTTTTGTTGCCCTCCCTTTGTTGTAGATTAGAAACTCTCTAAGCCATTTAGCCAAATCATTTTTAGGAATTACTTCATTTGTTTCCTTCTTCTCAGGGCTACTGCCTTCCATTGCCAGATGTCTAGTGTTTTAAAATTCTTTGCTTCATTTCTATGTTGTCGGTTATTTTTTTTTCTTCTTTCTACTGTTTCAAAAAGAAGGTAAGTACTATCCCCTTCTATTTTATCTTGGCTAGAAATGGAAGCATAGTTGCTTCTTGAAAAATGTTTGACTTGATTTTTAAAATTCTCATCCAGAGAAAGCAATTGAACTACGTCTGGCAAAGATTGATCATACTGCAGTTCATCCACATTTACTTGATATGAAGATTGGACAAGGGAAGTATGAACCAGGTTTCTTCCCTAAGCTACAGTCTGATGTACTTTCCACTGGACCAGCCAGCAACAAGTGAGTCAGCCCTTCAAATCCCTGGCTGAGTTTCTAAGCCGAGGTTGTCACCTGGAGTTAGTACCCCCAAACTCTCAGATTTTTATGAAATAAATACAGAAAAGAACCAGAGTTTATAGATTGTTCACTTATAAACAAGAAAATAATTTAGAGTGTCTGTCAGTTCCTGTCCTCACTGTAAAAATTTGAGATAACAATGTGCTCAGGACCTGCAAAAAGCCAGGCTACAGATGGGTTCAAATCATCTCATGCTTGGATCCCAAATAGCATTGTATCTTCAGTAATTAGAGGTTGAAATAATCAAAATAAAAAATAGATAATTTAGCTGGATTCCTCTCCTTTACTTTTAGAGGTGAGTATCAATGAATGATTCTGAATGATACTTTTAGATTACCAGATGAAGTTCTTGTACATGTTTTTGAGACAGATCTTTCTTGAGGAGCTGTAATCTCTTACTCAGTCACTGCTTTTGTTTTTCTTTTTTCCCCTGTGCTTGTTTTAGGGCTTGTACCCAGGGCCTGGACACTAGGCTAACATTCTACAAGTTGAGCCTCAGCTCCACTTACACCTTTTTGGTGGTTAATTGGAGATCAGGGTCTCATGGATGGCTGGGAGTTTGGCCCAGTATTAGAGTACTTGCCTAGCATGCACAAAAACCCAGGTTCGATTCTTCAGTACCACATACATAGAAAAATCTGGAAGTGGTGCTGTGGCTCAAGTGGTAGAGTTCTAGCCTTGAGAAAGCCCAAAGGACAGTGCTCAGGCCCTTAGCTCAACCCCTTAACTGGCAAAAAAAAAAAAAATCTCATGTACTTTCCTGCCCAGCTTTTGAATCACAGCTCTTAGATTTCAGCCTCCTGAGTAGTAACAATTTACAGGCATGAGCCTGTAGTGTCCAGCTTCTAGTCACTTTTTTTTTCTTTTCTTTTTTGGGCTATGGGATTTGAACTCTGGGCCTCCTGAGCTCAAGGATACCACCGTACCCCTGGAGCCACAGCCCCACTTCCCATTTTCTAGTTATTAATTGGAGATAAGAGTCTCCTGGTCTTTTGTGCCTGGGGTGGCTTTGAACTGAGATCCTCACATCCCATCCTTCTGAGTAGCTTGGATTACAGACGTGAGCCACTGCACGGGCTTAGTTACTGCTTCTTGAATTGCACTTAATTTTCCTCTGAACTGAGTCCCTGCATCCACTGTTGTTTTCTCAGACATTCAAGTTTCTCCATTCAGTGGCTTTATAATGTTCTTAATTGCTTCCTTGGAAATTTTCAGGTGGACAAAAAGGAATGCCCCTGCTCAGTGGAGGCGGAAAGATCGGCAGAAGCAGCATACAGAACACTTGCGTTTAGATAATGACCAGAGAGAGGTAAGATACCTTAACTTTGACAAGGAATGGCCCTGTTAGCATGCTCCATGTGCCTTTTCTTTACCACTCCTTAGCCTCAGATCCCATAAATATATGCCAGTCATAACCACTCCCCATAAATAGTAGGTCTAGTTTTTGTGCCAGTCCTGAGGCTTGAACTCAGGGTCTTTTTTCTTTCTTTTGTCAGCCCTGGGACTTGACCTCTAGGACTGGATGCTGTCCCTGAGCTTTTTCTGCCCAAGATTAACACTCTTCACTTTGAGCCACAGCTTTACTTCTGTTTTTCTCAGCCTGCTGAGTAGGATTATAGGCATGAGCCACTGGTACCCAGTGTTTCCTTTCTTTTTATTGTTACTATAAAAGTGGGTTATGGTTATTGTAAAGAGGGGTTAAAGTTACATGAGTCAGGTATATTTCTTATTTATTTATTTATTTATTTATTTTGTAAGTCCTGGGGCTTGAACTTAGGGCATAAACACAGTCCTTGGGCTTTTTCAAGACTAGCATTCACATTTGAGTCATAGCACCACTTCCGGCTTTTTCTATATATATGGTACTGAGGAACTGAACGGGGGTGCAATTACTCTACCACTAGGCTATGCTCCTGGCCAAGTCAGGTGTATTCTTTTTGGACAATGTCACCCCTTCTCCCCCTCACCCTCTTTTTTTTTTTTTTTTGCCAGTCCTGGGGCTTGAACTCAGGGCCTGAGCACTGTCCTTGGACTTTCTCAATGCTAGTGCTCTACCACTTGAGCCACAGCACCATTTCCAGCTTTTTCTATGTATGTGGTACTGAGGATTGGAACCCTGGTCTTTGTGCATGCTAGGCAAGTACTCTAATACTGGGCCAAACTCTCAGCCCCTCTCCGTCTTTTGTTTTTTTTTTTTCCTTCCATTCCCATCCACAAGTTTTTGTTCTGTTTTTTTTTGTTTTTGTTTTTGTTTTTGTCAGTTGTGGGACTTGAACTCTGGGCCTGGGTGCTGTCCCCAAGCTCTTCTGCTCAAGGCTAATGCTTTACAACTTGAGCCACAGCACCACTTTTGATTTTCTGATGGTTACCTGGAGATGAGTCTCATGGACTTTCCTTCCAGGGCTACCTTTGAACCACGATCCTTAGATTTCAGCCTCCTGAGTAGCTATGATTATAGGTGTGAGGCACCAGTACCTGGCTTCCATCAACAAGTTATATAGTTCATTTCAACATAGTGTCTAGTGAATACCACTACTGCATTTGTCCTCCCAGTCCCTGAGCTTTAAAAAAAAAATGTTTGCCAAAGGCTAGTGCTCTACCACTTGAGCAAAAGTTCCACTGGCTTTTTTGATGGTTCATTTGAGATAAGAGTCTCATGGACTTTACTGTCTGGCCTGGCTTTGAGCTGAGATTTTTATATTGCAGCCTTCTAAGTAGCTTAGATTATAGGTGTGAGCCCCTGGCACCTGGCTAAGAATAGATTTTGATACATAATACTAGTTGGAGATGATGACAATTGAGTATATAGTATGTTTTTCAAGTGACAGCCACTAACTTTGTAGAGTCTCTCTATATTTACTTAAGCATTTTATACATTCCCTGGCTAATATAGTAAAAACTTACAAGTCTCCCTGTATGCTTTTCTATTTCAACTTGAATATTACTGTTTTTATATTTTGTTTGCATATGCCAGTCCTGGGCATGAACTCAAGGCCTGTGCTCTGGCCCTGAGTTTCTGGTTTTTGTTTTTGTTTTGTTTTCCACCCCCCTTTTCTGTAGTTTACTGGGGATAAGAGTCTCACAGACTGTTTGCCTGGGGTGGCTTTGAACCCTGATCCTCAGATCTCAGCCCCCTGAGTAGGGCTATAGGTGTGAGCTATGGGTGCCAGCAATGACTATTGAATACACATTTTTGATTGAAATCACTGTGGTAAGACCTTTGAAATATAAAGATGATAAAATATTATTAAGAGCGCAACACAAAAACTTCTGTAGAAGAATCACTTGAATTGGCCATGTGAATGACAAGCCCTCATATGATTACTGGTGAGAGAAAATCACTTCTACTTGGATAACTCAGCATCTTTTTAAGCTTGGAGAATGATAGGGTTTTGAAGAGATTAGCATTTCAAGTTTAGGAAATGAATAGTAGGACCTAAAGTTTGATTTATGTTGTGTAAAGCAGGTTTGGGCAGAATATTTTGGAGGATTGAGTTACAGAGATAGCAAATGAGTAGGAAGGTAATTGTAGTCTAAGTGGTAGGAGCTGGATCCGAATTTAGTGGGATGGGAGAAAGGAGCAGGTTAAGGAGGCCAAATAGAGTGGACAGAGTTGTGCTGATAGAGTAAATTTGGTAGAAAGGAAAAGAACAAGGCAAAAATATTGGTCATGAACCTAAAATACTGAGATGATGTTTATATACAGTTTACTACAGTGATTTGCGTCTGTGTTAAAGCAATCCTGTCATATTGTAGAGAAGCAGGAAATGTAGTTGTTTTGTGTGCAGCCTTATTTTCTCAGTTCCTAATTCAGCAAGTTTAGAAAGAATGGGTATCTTTGATATGGGAAGAGGAATTAAAATTCTGTTTAACTTGGAGAAAAGATGGGTTTGTACACTGAGCTGAGCTATGTACACTGTAGCTATGGTTTTTCTTTCTTTCTTTCTTC
This sequence comes from Megascapheus bottae, assembly GCF_031878675.1. Lineage (NCBI taxonomy): Eukaryota > Metazoa > Chordata > Mammalia > Rodentia > Geomyidae > Megascapheus > Megascapheus bottae. Next base: position 38,595,290 of record NC_143524.1, read on the forward strand.
CTTTTTTTTTTTTTTTTTTGGTGGGTCATGGGGCTTGAACTAGGCCTGGGCACTGTGGAGCTCCTCAGCTCAAGGCTACCACCCTACCTATATGTCTGGGCATTATCCCTCAGCTCCTCAGCTCAAGGCTACCACACTACCCTTGAGCCAAGCCCCATTTCCTGTTTTCTAGAGGTTAATTAGAGATAACAGTCTCAGGTCCTTTTGTGCCCAGGCTGGCATTGAACCTTGATCCTCAGATCTCTGCTTCCTAAGTAGCTAGAATTACACCACTCCGGCAGGTGGGTTTTTTTTTTTTCCCCCCTTGTATTTTTAATCAAAGGTTACTTATGAAATGCTTTAGTGCTTTGTATCAGTAAAAACAGAAAACAGAAAACATATTATCTGTTTTTCCTTTTTTTGTGTGTGTGCCAGTCTTGGGGTTGAATTCAGGGCTTGGGGGCTGATCCTGAGTTTTTTTGCTCAAGGATTCTACCTTTTTTTGCATTCTACCCTTTGAGCTACATTTCCACTTACGGTTTTTGGGTGGTTAATTAGATATAAGAATCTATATCTATTTCTATATCTATAGAATTAGATATAAGAATCCTGTTGGCTGGCTTTGATCTGTAATCCTCAGATCTCAGCCTACTGATTAGCTAGATGACACTAGCATCTAATTTGAGAGTTGTTCTTTTTTTTTTTGGTAGATCTTGGGGCTTGAACTGAGGTCTTGGGCACTGTCCTTGAGCTCCTTTTTTCTCAAGGTCAAAGTTCTATCACTTGAGCCTCACTGCTGCTTTTTCTTTTTCTTTTTTCTTTGTTTTAGTTTTCTTTCAAGCCCAGGCTTGAACTCTGGGTTCTTCAGCTCAAGGCTACCGCCCTACCCCTTGAGCCACAGTCCCACTTCCCCTTTTCTAATTGGAGATAAGGGTCTCATAGACTTTAGTGCCGGGCTGGCTTTGAACCTTGATCCTCAGAGCTCAGCTTCCTGGGAAGCTAGGATTACAGGCAGGAGCCACCAGTCTGGCTGCTTTTTCTTTGATTAATTGGAGATAAGAGTCTGGTGGATTTTGCTTCCCTGACTGGCTTCAAACTGTTTTCCTCAGATCTCACCTCTTGAGTAGGTAGGATTATAGATGTGAGCCATTGGTGCCTGGCAAGATTTCCATTTTAAACTTACTGGTTTCAATATTATCTGAGCCATGGGAGAGACAGGCAGGAAAATGTGAGGTAGTAATGCCCTCTTTAGGCACCCATCAGTACTGGTCACCTATGGTTTGTGTGAATGGACACAGAGGGTCTTCAATTTTTCTGTTTGATGCAGAAATACATCCAAGAAGCTAGGAATATGGGCAGTACCATCCGCCAACCCAAACTGTCTAACCTCTCTCCATCAGTCATTGCCCAAACCAACTGGAAATTTGTAGAGGGCCTGCTAAAAGAATGTCGCAACAAGGTAAGCTATGGACCCTTCTCTATGTGTGCTATGAATTTCTTTTTGTTTGTTTCTTTTATTTGTGGGGAGGGGGGCAGGCCTGGTGCTTGATGTCAGGGCCTGGGCACTGTCCTTGAGGTTAGCATTCTACCACTTGAGCCACTGCACCACTTCGGGCTTTTTCTATGTATGTGGTACTGAGAAATTGAACCAGGGCTTCAAGCAAGCACTCTATCACTAGGCCACACTCACAGCCCCTCCCTCCCTTCTTTCTTTCTTTCTTTCTTTCTTTCTTTCTTTCTTTCTTTCTTTCTTTCTCTTAAGCCACAGTATCACTCATTTCTGGTTTTCTGGTGGTTAATTGGAGATGAAAGACTCATGGACTTTTTGTGCCCAGGCTGTCTTTGAATCATGATCCTCAGATTGCAGACTCCTGAGTAGCTAGGATTACAGGTGTGAGCACCAGCTTCCTTTTTTTCTTTTTCTTTCTTCTTCTTTTTTTTTTTTTCCTTTTTCTTTTTTTGTGGGTCATGGGGCTTGATTTCAGCCTGGGGTTGGCCCTGAGCTCTTCAGCCCAAAGCAACCACCCTACCTTTGAACCAAACCCTACTTCCTGTTTTCTAGTGGTTAATTGGAGGGTAAGAGTCTCTTTTTTTTTTTTTGTGCCTGGGCTGGCTTTGAATCCTGATCCTCAGATATCAGCCTCATGAGTAGCTAGGATTACAGGCAGGAGCCACCGTGCCTGGCTTTTCTTTTTTAAAAATACTTTTTATTGTTATTATAAAGATGATATACAGAAGGGTAACTGTTTCATAAGTCAGTAATGAGTACATTTCTTTTTTTTTTCTCTCTTCTGCTTCTGCTTCTTTATTTTTGTCAGTTGTAGGGCTTGAACTCTTGGCTTAGGTGTTGTCCCTTGAGCTCTTGAGTTCAAGACTACCACCCTACCCCTTGAGCAACAGCACCCCACTTCCTTACATTTCTTTTTGGACATGTCGCCCTTTTCTTTATTCTTTCCCAGTTTTTCCCTCCATCCTCACCCATAAGTTATAAAATTAATTTTTAACATACTGTTTAGTAACTACCACTGCTGTATTTGTTTACCCTTTGGCCCTCAATTTCTGTGCACCTTTTCTCTCCCAAAATAGATAAACTAACAAATGAGACAAATAATCTCTTTCTTTTTAATTTTTTTATTATCTTTAAGTAGTTTGCAAAGGTATTTTAATTTAATATGTCAGTTTATGAATAAAATGCATCTTGTTCAGTGTCACTTTTTTTTGCCAGTCCTGGGGCTTGAACTCAGGGCCTGAGTACTGTCCTTGGGCTTTCTCAAGGCTAGAGCTCTACCACTTGAGCCACAGCACCACTTCTGGCTTTTTCTATATATGTGGTACCAAGGAATCAAACCCAGGTCTTCCTGCTTGCTAGGCAAGCACTCTACCACTAGGCCAAACTCCTGGCCCCAGTGTCACTTTTTTCACAACCTCTTCCGTCTCTCATTGGCTGATGATTTATTTTTAATGTCTTTCTGAGTTTCATAAATATATGGATTTTTCTCTGTCAGATGGCTTGTCCTGTTTTATGATTTCTTGCTTATTTCCTATATGGTTTATTTAATCTTTTCTATATAAAACACCAACTAATATTTCTTATAACTTCTGTCTTTTAACTTAAGTTTATTAAGTCTTATTTCAAAGTATAGCTTATTTTTAAATGGGTATTCTTCTATTCCATTCCAAAATGTGTTTTTTTTGGAGGGGGGTTAAGTTGGAATAAGAGTCCCCTCAGACTGGGCCTCCAGGCCTCCCTTTTAATTATTCTTACATCTTGACTTTCACTCTAGGGTATGTGTTAAAAATCAGCTCGGTAGATGATTTTTTTCTTAACTATCACTTGAATTTATTTTCTAGTAGAGTCAACAATCCTAATTTTTAGGGTAAATCTGCTGACTTAGTCTTTATTACATCCTCTTTATCAATGAAATGAAAAAAATATTTCTGTTTTCAAAGATGTACTCATATTTAGGGAGAAATAAAAAACTTTTTTTTTTTCTTTTCTTTTATCAGTCCTGGGGTCTGGGCACTGTCCCTGATCTTCTTTGTACTCAAGGCTAGTGCTCTTCTACTTGAGCCGCAGTGTTACTTCTGATTTTTGAGTGGTTAATTGGAGATAAGAGTCTCATGGGGATTTTTGCGCAGGCTGGTTTCAAACTGCCATCTCCAGATTTCAGCCTCTGTAGCCAGGATTACAAGTGTGAGCCACCAGTGCTCAACATGCTTTTTTCTTTTTTTCATATAGAAATATACTATTGTTATTGTTTTGCAAGTTAGATTTTTATATCAGAAGTAATACCCCTTTTGCACTGGGGTTTGAAACTCAGGGCCTCTTGCTTGTTGGGCTGTTGCTCTGTACTACCACTTGAGGCAGAGTACCCCCAGTGTTTTTTTTGCACTGGTTATTTTTGAGATGGGGTTACATTTTCTCTCTGCGGCATACAACTAGCTTGCATTCAGCTTGTTTTAGGCTTATATTTTTAGCTGGACTGATAGGCACGTGTTGTCATGCTCAGCATTTTTTCTGTTGAGATGGAGTCCTTAGGATGTTTTTGCCTAGGCTAGCCTGGAAGCATAATCCTCCTGGTCTCACCCTCCCTTGTAGCCAGATGATATATCTATACTATTGGTTGAGAAGGTGACTTAAATATTTGTCTGGGTTGTCCTTGAATTGTGATCCTCTTTGTAATCCTGACTCAACTTTCCAAGTAGCTAGGGTTGCAGACATGAGCTACCAGCAGAACAGATTGCAGAACAGATATTATATTATTTTATACTCATATAACGGAAAAATACTCTGTAAGTAGTTGTACAAAGAAGCTTCAGTTTAACATGTCAGTTCATGAGTACAGTGCATCTGGTTTGAGATCACCCTTTCCATCATTCTCCCCATCTCTCCCAATCCTACCCATTCCTTCAAGTTATCTGGTTCCATTTTCACATGTTTCCATTGAATACCATGACTGTATTCACCTGCCCTTTCTCTCTGCACACAAATGATATTTTAAATTCAGGTTTTAAAAATTGTCAGACCAATCTTGAGTCATTGAGTTCTATGATTTTTCCCTGCACTCTTCTTTTTTCTACCCCGAGAGAATTGATGCTACATTTTTTCAAAGAGTATCCCTCCGTTGTCTCACCATTCATTCTCAAGTTTTAAGTTATACTCCTAGCAGTGATAGCTTCCAATGTCCAGCACCTGGCTAAATGATGACTGAAAGACATACCATTTTGTGACATGCTGTTGTACCTGAATTCCTAGGACTCCGAAAGAACCACCAGAGGCCATAGTCAAAGCTAAAAGGCAAGGGTCGTTTATTACGAGCTCAAACTTGGATACGAGTTCGAACTCAGACCTCCGCGTACCCATAGCTGGCAACGCTAAGAGGTCCCGAACAAAGATTTTACACAGCTTTTATACAAACAAGTTTTAGGGGCATTAGTTAAAATCACCTGATTGGCTGTTTGGTAACTTGGAACCACTGGTCGCTTCAAGATTGGTCAGAGCTCCGGCGTCTAACCACTGAGCACTGAGCTGTTGCCACCAGGGGTTCAAGTCCGGGCTAGTTCCAGGAGCATGTGTTTTTGATTCCTAGTACATGGGCCCTGAGCAAGGGCGGGGAGGGGGTCATTCCCAGAACATGGGACAATCTTGGCACAACAATGCTACTGTGTAGGAAAATGTGCATCTTAGTACTGAAGAAATACCATAAGCATTCTAATACCCCAAAGCATGGCTAGCATGTGGAACAATAGAACACTCATGCTCTTGAAAGTGGTATGATCACTTTGGAAAACAGCATAGAATTATGTAGCAATTTGTCTCCTAGCTGTATTTTCTAGAGAAACTTTTGCAAGTCAGTTAACCATCACTTTTACAATGTGATAATTAGTTTAGAATAGCATTCTTTGTAATAGTCCCAAATCTCAAAAAGCCAAGAGCTAATCAGTAGGATAACTAATGTTCAGTGGAATGCTGTGCAGCAGTGAAACTGAATCACAGTGTCCATCAACTCTGATGAATATTGCATACATAAAGTTGAGGGAAAAGCAAGTTATAGAAGAAAAACATATAACCAAATGATATTATTTAAGAATACAAATATAGATGCTTTTCTGTAGTTTCATTGTGTATGTTGTCATTTCTGATGAGAAAGTAATTGTAAGAGGGCCTCAGTGGTTAGAGATTGACAGTGTTTCCTTCCTTCCTTCCTTCCTTCCTTCCTTCCTTCCTTCCTTCCTCTCTCCTTCCTTCCTTCTTTCTTTTCTTTTTCTTTTTCTGTTGGTCATAGGACTTGAACTCAGGGCCTGGGCACTGTCTCTGGGCCATTTTGCTCAAGGATAGTGCTCTACCACTTTGAGCCACAGTGCTACTTCCAGTTAATTGGAGATAAGAGTCTCAAAGACTTTCCTGCCCAGGCTGGCTTTGAACTGTGATTCTCAGATTTCAGCTTCTGAGCAGCTAGGATTTCAGGCGTGAGCCGCCATCCCCTAGCTTATTTCTCAACCTAGTTCTTGGTACATGCACACATGTGTGAGCACACACACATGTATTATGTGTCACAGTAAAAGAAATGAAAAAAAAACAGTAACACTGGAAAGAAATATACAAGAATAAGTTTTTTATTCATTATTTAGAGAATACTTTTATTAGTTTCTGTAACCAAACCCATGTAGATAAGACCTTACATATTTAATACAGTGTGTTTACCCCTGTACAAATGGAAAAAAAGTACGTTTAACATTTCTGGACCAATATGGCTATTAATTTCTGTACAATGCCAACTCAACACGGTAAACTGGAATACTTTTTACAAAATTGACAGCACAGCTAAAGTTTCCAAAAATATATGTATTTATATATTTATATAAAATAATTGCTTTTTTTTTTTTTTGCCAGTCCTAAGGACTGAGCTCAGGGCCTGAGCACTGTTGTTGGGCTTTCCTCGGGGCTAGTGCTCTACCACTTGAGCCTCAGCACCACTTCTGGCTTTTTTTGTGTGTGTATGTGGTACACCCCGGTCTTCATACATGCTAGGCAAGCACTTTCACCACTAGACCAAACTCCTGGTCCCAAAAGAATTACTTTTTAAAACTAGCATTAGGGCTCATTTTTTCCTTTTTATATGTCGAAATTTATAGTGTAGTTAAATATTAAGAGTTTGTACTTCAAGTTCAGGCTGACTTGGGTTCAAATTCACATCTGCTACTCCTTTGCTATATAGTTTTGGGGAAATTACTTAAGTTCTCAATTTCTTTATTAGTAAATTGAAAATAATAATACTTATCTCAGGATGTTACTAGGTTTAAATGAGTTAATGCAGCACTTAGTACAGTCCTAACACATACTTAATAAAAACTGTGATTATCATTATAATATTTGTTTTTGATTATAATACACATTAAAGATTTTTCTTCCAATTATTTTCCTCAATTTTTTATCCCTTTGAAATTATTTGAGGTATTTTTATATATTGTATGTATGATTGAAGGTTTGTTTATTTTATGTATTTTTTTGTCAGTATTGGGGTTTGAACTCATGGCCTGGTTGCTTGTCCCTGACAATTTTTTTTTTGGTGTTGGTCATGGGGCATGAACTCTGGGCCTGGCTGTGCCTGAGCTCGTCAGCACAAGGTTACTGCCCTACCCCTTGAGCCATAGTGCCACTTCCAGTTTTCTCATGTTTAATTGGAGATAAGAGACTCATGGACTTTAGTGCCTGGCTGGATTTCAGCTTCTGAGTAGCTAGGATTACAGGTGTGACACTGTTGTCCCTGAGCATTTTTGCTCAATGCCAATACTCTTGCCACTTTAAGCCACAGTGCCACTGTCATTTTTTTTTTTTTTTTTTTTTTTTTTTTTTGCCAATCCTGGGCCTTGAGCTCAGGGCCTGAGCACTGTCCTTGAGCTTTCTCAAGGCTAGAACTCTGCCACTTGAGCCACAGCACCACTTCTGGCTTTTTTCTATGTATGTGGTAACGAGGACTCAAACCCAGGTCTTTGTGCATGCTAGGCAAGCACTTTAACCACTAGGCCAAACTCCTGGCCCTGCCACTGCCATTTTTCTGGTGGTTAATTTGAGATAAATGGCTTATGGACATTTCTGCCCAGGCTGTCTTTGAACTGCGATCCTCAGATCTCAGCTTCCACTAGTGCCTGGTTTGATGGTTTATTAAAGTTAAGCAATCAGAATTAGAGGGTATCAGAGGTGAGTATAAGAATTTTATTTAACTCTATCACATAAATGCAAAAACTGAATCTAGATTGATGAAATTACTTGCTGAGGGTTATATGGTGATTGTTATGTTCTCATATCCTTTCAAAGTATGCAGTCCGCCTCAAAAGGCTAAACATAGAACTCCCCTATGACCCAGCAATTCCACTACTTGGCATTTACCCAACCATCCAGAATCTAGGGCATACTAAATCCACTAGCACAACAATGTTCATTGCAGCATTATTCACCATAGCAAAGATATGGAACCAACCTAGATGTCCCTCAGTTGATGAGTGGATCAACAAGTTGTGGTATTTGTACACAATGGAATTCTATGCTGCTGTCAGAAAGAATGACATTGCCCCATTTGTTAGGAAATGGAAAGACTTAGAAAAAATCATATTAAGTGAAGTAAGCCAGACTCAAAGGAACTTAGGCTCAATGGTTTGCCTCATTTGTCATAATCAGTAGAAACCTTGGGCTCTACTAGCAGAGATCTGCAATAGAGCAAAACCTTGATACATAAGGCCATATAGTATGAAGCTAATTGAAAGGACCTCCAGGATATCGAAATAAAAGCCATATAACGAATGATTGTTGTCCTTAATGTACTATGTTATCCCTCATCTCCTTTGCTGTCCCTTGGGTATCTCATATTGTTACAGTATTTCACTTTGTTATCTGATATATTGAATTTATTTGTATTTGGTTATTTGAAACTTGATAGGGAAGGGGGGAAAACCAATACGGGGAGTGGGTGGTGGGTGGGGGGAGGGTAATGGGCACCAAGACATGTGAAAGGGTATCAATGTATGTGAATTAATGCACCTTCTATCTGGCAAATATCATGTAACCCTTTTATTAATTACAATAAAAATATATAAAAAAGAAAAAAAACAAAGTATGCAGTCCCTATAACCTGACCTATATGGCTATCAATATCCTGAGTGGCTGGGATTTATTCAACCACATGTTCATGCAGGTAGCCATAGCCCTCTGTGATTGCATGTGATTCTACTTGGTGTGGTTATCTGTCCTACTTTTGGATTTCTAGACAAAGAGGATGCTGGTGGAGAAGATGGGACGTGAGGCTGTGGAGCTAGGGCATGGGGAAGTGAACATCACTGGAGTAGAAGAGAATACCTTGATTGCTAGCCTCTGTGACCTTCTAGAAAGGATCTGGAGTCATGGTTTACAAGTAAAACAGGTAATACATGTCTGGTCTCTCCATGTTGAGCAAACTGTCTTCCTGGTTTCACTTAGCACACTCTATCCAGCTTTGAAAATAGTGTTTACTGCTCTTAGAATGAATGAATATTAACTAGGTAAATAAATATGATTCCAGCTATTTTTTCTTTCTTTTGTCTTTCTTCCTTTCTTGTTTTTTTTTTTTGGGGGGGTGGGGACGGTCATGGGGCTTGAACTCTGGGCCTGGGTGCTGTCCCTGAGCTCTTTAGCTCAAGGCTACTGCCACAGCGCCACTTCCAGTTTTCTGGTGGTTAATTGGAGATGAGTCTCATGGATGTTTTTAGTGCCCAGCTGGCTTTGAATTATGATCCTCAGATCTCAGTCTCCTGAGTAGCTAGGATTACAGGCATGAGCCACCATACCCAACCTCCAGACTTTTAAAAATAGTATTTTTCTTTCTAGAAGTAAATTCAGGGTCAACCTTATAGATCTTATTTGACACTTGCCCCTGATTGGAGGTAGCACAAAAAGAAATAGAGAATTTGAGTTCAGAAAGTACTGTGCATACTAATTGTAAATTCTGAGTGGAAAGACATTGGCCATTAATATTTCTTTTGTAAATAGATGGCTTAACCATCTAAAGATCTGAGAGAAATCCTTAAAAGTTGAATATTAGCTAGCCTCTGGTGGCTCTTGTTTGTAATCCTACCTACTTAGGAGGCTGACATCTTAGGGTCATGGTTTAATGCCAGCTCAAACAGGAAAGTCTGTGAGACCCTTATCTCTAACAAATTATCAAAAACAGCTAGAAGTGGAGCTTTGGCTCAAGTGGTAGAATGCTGGCCTGAGCACAAAGAAGCTTAAGGACAGACTCCAGGCCCTGATTACAAGGCCTAGGATCGGGGGGGGGGGGGGGAGGGAGGGGGGAGGGGGAGGTTAAATACTTGATTTTTGCTACATAATACTTACCGAATATCCTTATTTTGAAGTGTTGTACTTTCAACTACTGGTTAAAATAGATATCTTTGGCCTATGGCCTGTCATATTAGCGAATTGCAAAGTGGTTGAGGAGGATCGTGGTTTGAGGCTAGCTCAAGGCAAAGAGCAAGACCCTGTTTCAACCAATAAGTTAAGTATGGTGGCTTATTCCTGTACAGGTAGCTATATATAGAAGTCACCTGTAAGCCAGGAGCCAGTGGCTCACATCTGTAATTCTAGCTACTCAGGAGGCTGAGATCTAAAGACTGCAGTTTGAAGCTTGACTGGGTAGGAAAGTCTGTGAAACACTTATCTCCAATTAGCCACCAAAATAGCTGGAAGTCGAGCTTTGGCTCAAGTGGTAGAGTACTAGGCTTGAGCAAGAAAGCCAAGGACAATGCCAGGCCCTGAGTTCAAGCCCCAAAACTGGCACAAAAAGAAAAAAAAAGAAAGAAAATAGGGATAGAGGTATCTACCTTGTAGAATTGCTGGGGGCATCAGTTAAAAGACTTTAATAATTTAACGTAGTGTTTTGTTATTAGCAAGCCTTGGGACATGGTTGTATCACTTATTTTTGTTAAACTTGAAATTATAATTAATTTGTAAGATTATAATTCCTCTTTAAACAAACGTACCACACATTGTATCCACCACATCAGAACATTGACCATGAGTCTGAAATAAAATCGTTATCATTTAACAAGAGCAGTGGTGGGTACTCAGTACACACTGTTGAAGTGAACTATACAGCTTGTGGGTGGGGATGAGAGGGAAAAACGGAGAGGGTGAGGCTAGGCGTGATGTTGTCTTAAAAGAAATGTGCTCATTATCTGACATATGTAACTGTAACCCCTCTGTATATCAACTTTATACTAACACACACAAAAATTAAAGAAAAGTCATGGTGTACTGAAGGATGGGTAAGTAGAGGAAAAAGCAGTTATGTGGCCATCTGGGCTCTCAATAAACAGAAAATTGCTTCCTTAGGAATATCAGGCTCACAAATGCTATATTTAGATTTATGCCTTGATAAAATAATTACTACATGTCTTATATAGTTTAAACTATACCTTTTTGTTTTCTGAATGCCAAGATTCTTCTATACTGATTATTGTTTATCTTAGCCTTGTAGTTAAGTACCAGCCTACCTTTCTGTAGGCTTATAAACCTTCAAAAGTGAATTTTACCTGGGTCCTGGTGGCTCACACCTGTAATCCTAGCTACTTAGGAGACCTGAGATCTGAGGATTGTAGTTCAAAGCCAGCCCAGGCAGGAAAGTCCATGAGACTCTTATCTCCAGTTAACTAACAGATAACTGGAAGTGGTACTGTGGCTCAAAAATGGTAAAGCACTAGTTGTGAACAAAAGAGTTCAGGGACAGTGACCAGGTTGAGTTAAAGCCCCACAACCAACCAACAAACAAAAAACCAAAGCAAATCTTCATCCTACTAATGCTGTACTTTCAACAACTTGCATTAAGGTGGGGACGATTTTAAATTTTTAGGAAATTCACAAGCTACCTTAGAATCTCATATGCTGTAGAAGCCTTAGTGCTTGGTTTGGGCTAGCCTCTAGCACTAAAGCATTCTGAGGTTTCCTTTTTTTTTTTTTTTTTTTTTATCCATGTATTCCCTTCATAGGCCCTGTTGGGCATGTTCCTTTATAGTCCCAATGATGGGGACCACCTCTTTTTTTTTTTTTTTTTGCCAGTCCTGGGCCTGAACTCAGGGCCTGAGCACTGTCCTTGGACTTTCTCAAGTCTAGAATTCTACCACTTGAGCCACAGCACCATTTCCAGCTTTTTCTTGAGGAATTGAACCCTATTCTTCGTGCATGCTAGACATGCACTTTACCACTAGGCCAAACTCCTAGCACCCACTTCTTTCTTTTTCATTCTTATTTTTAGTGCGTGTGTGTGCAAGCACTCTACTGAGGTTTGCATTTCTAGGCAAGCTCTCTATCACCTAAGCTGCACTCTAGTTTTTTTTTTGGTATGGTTACTTTTGAGGTAGGGTCTTGCTGGACTGAAATTCTCATATCCCAATGTAACTGGAATGACAGACATGTATCACTACACTAGCTTTTTCTATTAGATGGGGTCTTGCAATTTTTTGTGAGGAGGGGCCAGTACTGGTTTGAACCATCATCCTCCCAATCTAGACTCCTATGTAGTGAGGATGACTTGGTTAAGATGTAGTCTTACAAGCTTGTTGCCCAGGCTGGTGTTGCATTTCTATCTTCCTTGTCTGTCTCCTGAATAGTAGGAGAGGCATGAACCACCACGTCCATTCATCTTAATCCATCTTGTTGTGCTTTTGAGACAGAGTCTAACTTTGCAGCCTAACCTGGCTTCAAAATCACTATGTGACCAAACAGGCCTTAAACTCTTGATCTTCTTGCCTCGGCCTTCTGAGTGCTGGTACTGCAGATATGTACCCAGCTAAAAAGTCTATATCTGTACATTACAAGTTGTATTCTAAAATCTAAACAGATATGTATTTCCCCTTCACATTGGTTTAGGGGAAATCAGCCTTGTGGTCTCACCTGTTACATTATCAGGAAAACCGGCAGAGGAAACTCACATCAGCAAGCCTCAGTACCTCAGGTAAATAATCTCTGAACCACTGCACAGAAATTTCACCATTTCTCCATTTTCCCTCATTGGAAAGATCATGTATAGCAAATGAATGAAGTTTTTTGCTCTGTTTTAAATATGAAGCCACTAGGCTTTCTGAACATACCAAAACCATGAGGTTTGCTTTTATTATGTGTTTTTACCTTGTTATTATAGGAATACTTTTTGATTCAGAACGGAGGAAGTCTGATGCCAGCGCTGCCATGTCTCCCCTGAGGGTCTCTCTGATTCAGGATATGAGGTCAGTCTGGGCTCACATATAAGAAGCCACTGTTACCCTGTTTTCAGGTGTTGCTTTGGTGTCTACTGTTGTTTATTTTTGATGGTACTGGGGATTGAACTAAGGGGCCTGTGCTTGCTGAGCAAGTGTTTTGTTACTTGAACCAAGCCCATAGTCCTTTTTTGCTTTTTTTTTTTTTTTCCTAGTAAAAGTCTTCTACTTTTGTCTGGGCCAGCTTTGAACCTTAATCCTCCTGTTTCCTGTGAAGCTGAGATTTAGGAATATTACCATGCCCAGTTGTTGTTGTTGTTGGTGGTGGTGGTGGTGGTGTGTGTGTGTGTGTGTGTTGGTACTGGGGTTTGAACTCAAGGCTTGTAGTTCTCAATGGGCTTTTTTAAACTCAAGTGGCATTTTTGCTACTTGACCAATCTTAGTTTCAACTTTTTGCTGATTAATTGGAGATAAGAGTCCCAAGGGTTTGCCTTCCCAGGCTATCTTCAGACCTTGATCCTCTGATCTGTCTCATCAGTAGCTACAATTATAGGCTGTGAGGCACCAATGCCTGGCCATTTTTTTTTTTTTTTTTGGCCAGTCCTGGGCCTTGAGCTTAGGGCCTGAGCACTGTCCTTTCTCAATGCTAGAACTTGCCACTTGAGCCACAGCACCACTTCTGGCTTTTTTTCTATGTATGTGGTACTGAGGAATCAAACCCAGGTCTTCGTGCATGCTAGGCAAGCACTCTACCACTAGGCCAAACTCCTGGCCCCCCAAATTGTTTTTGAAATAGGATCTTGCAACCTTTTTTGCCTGGGTTGGCCTTCAAGCACAGTTCTACTGTAGCTTGTATTATAAGCTTGATTCACTGTATTTGGCCTGGATGTCTACTTTAGATGACACAATCTCAGTGGCTGTTAAAGCATATTGGCTAAACAGGAAATCCTCCTTAATGGTCTTGTTCTTTATAATGCCTTAGGTCTCCTGGCATTTCTTGAGAATTATACCAGGTGAATTAGCAGAGGAGAATATTTCAAGGCTCTGGAGTTCAGGATTAGGGTACCTTCTGGTTCTGTGTTTTTGCATCATCCTACAATGTCCTTTCCCTTTTTAAATATTAATTAATAATTAATAATAGTGATAACAATAATTATTTCATTAATCAACACATTTGGTTTGAACTCAGGACCTCATGCTTCCTAAGCAGGTGCCCTACGTACTTGAGCTACTCTGCTAGCCCTCTTTTTTTTTTGCCAGTCCTGGGCTTGGGCTCAGGGCTTGAGCACTGTCCTTGGGCTTTCTCAAGGCTTGAGCTCTACCACTTGAGCCTCAGCATCACTTCCGGCTTTTTGCTATGTATGTGGGGTACCGAGGAATTGAACCCGGGTCTTCGTGCATGCTAGGCAAGCACTCTACCACTAGGCCAAACTACCGGCCCCTGCAGCCCTCTTTTATGTTGGTTCTTTTCTTTTCTTTTCTTTTTTAACTTTTGGTTATGGGCTAGGTACTATCCCTGAGCTCTTTTTCTCAAGGCTAGCACTCTACCATTTCGAGCCACACCTCCACCTACATTTTTCTGTTGATTAATTGGAGATAAGAGTCTCACAAACTTTCCTGCCTGGACTGGCCTTAAAGTATGATCCTCAGATTTCAGCCTCCTGAGTAATTAGGATTACAGTTATGAGCCACCAGCACTTACCTCTATGTTGATTATTTTCAAGATAAGGCCTTGCTTTTTGCCAGGTCATCTTGGACTGTAATCCACTGGTACCCTTTGCATTTTATTATTATATTCCCCTTGTAGCTTGAGATGGCAGGCTGTCCTTCAGAAGTGTGGGACTCTGTCTTGAACTTTTATGGTTGGACTGTCTTTGAAAACCATAATGCTCCAATTTCTGGCTCCAGAGTAGCTTGAATTACAGGGTTGAGCCATCACTTTCAGCTCCTTTTATTTCTTTAGAAAGTTTATTTTAAAGATTTCTCTAATGTCTTTTCCTTCCTAAAATTGTGACTACCCTATCTGACAATACCATATTGAAGATTTTGAAGAACAAGAGAGAAGAGAAAATTTCATTGGCTTTATGGATGAGGTATTGACAGTGAGTTCATCTCCCCACTGAACTTCCACTTCTCTTGTTTATTCCCCTTTCAGGCACATTCAGAACATTGGGGAAATCAAGACTGATGTGGGAAAAGCCAGAGCGTGGGTGCGACTGTCCATGGAAAAGAAGTTGCTTTCTAGACACCTGAAGCAACTACTCTCAGACCATGAGCTCACCAAGTAAGAACACTCCACCTGGAGCAGACACAGGCTCTTAGGATTGGTGGGGAGATTAGAAACCCCTGTGTCAGAAGGAGACTATTCAGTATGTCATGAAAGTTTTGCCGTATTTCCTCTTCATCTTTTTCTGTAGAACAGTACTCTACTCTGTTTTCCCTTTCCTAATTTGCATTCCTAAAGAAATAACAGAAAGATGGGCTTCTCCTCTGCTCCTTCTTGCACTCAGGTGACATTACATGGGCATAAAGTAAGGAGTTCCCTTTGTCTATTCAGGTCCTGAAGAGCAAAGATTTGGAGAAGTAAAAGGAAACATCTGAGTTATTTCCCTTATCTCTTTTATTTTCTCTTGAGCCAAAGTCAACTCAAAGCAACCAGTTCTTTGTTATTACCTACTGGCTCTGCCCCAAGTCTCCCTTTAACTTAGAAGGACTTTTCAAATCATAATCCTAAAGCACTCTCTGTCTTCCATATATCACCTAAGCAGAGGGAGAAGTCAAGCAGGAAGTTTATGAAAGCCAGAACATGGATGGGCTTAGAGCATTTGAACTTAATTGTCTCAGCACAGCAAATGGAGCGCAGATCTTGGGGAAGAAGCAACTCATTTTTGTTGTTGTTTTGTAGCCCTATCAGAGGAAGTATGCTAAGAATCTAATCAATAAATACCTTCCTCCCTGGTATTCTGACTCCTCTGCTATTTCAATGAGTAGAAAAATCAAGAGGGTTTTGGGTTTTTTTTGTTTGTTTTGCTTTGAATGGGAATAGAGAAAAAGGGTACTTTATTAAACATTAGT